>NC_039248.1:10696236-11021792 GCF_003368295.1 Carassius auratus | reverse complement strand
ATTAGACCGATGCATCAAAAGTTATTCTCCCCCCCATAATCTTTAGATCCCCCCCATGTGACCCATGTAAGGGGGGAATTCCCCCCCAGTTTAAAAAACGAAATTCAGGCCCTGATATGTGCTTTATAAGTATTAATAAATAGCCAATGTTCTTGTAATATGCATGCTAATATGGAACTAGTTAATAGTAAGAATTGATCCATATATTGAAATGTTAAGCTTTTTTAATGTTTTTTAAAAGGCTCAAGATTCTCTATCTGCTGGTATTCTTGCTGATCAATCATTTTAGATGAGCTAATGACCATGAAGGACCAAATTTGACCTATTAGAAACCATATTAAATTGTCCAGCATCTTAAGGCGGTTCTGCTTGCACATTGTGGTTTATATCATTATTTCTGAACTAAGGATTGGTTTAGGAATAGCTTTAATTCATAAATGCACCCTGGAGCTAAATATACATGTTGGAGCAAATTTGATTTGGGCAATTTCACATGCAATACGAATGATTTCAAGTGTATTGGAATATTGCAGTTATACACCAATTATTGTATTTGACGCATGTCTATGTGAGAGCTGTGGATCAGCTGCCAAGTGCCTGTTCCTTAAAAAAAGAAAAGAAAAAGGGGGCTGTTTTAGAGGGCCACGGTTGAAGACCCTTTCTCTCCACCCCATCACACATCTACACACACCCTCAAATATAGCACAACCCCTGGAGGCCCTGTGAGGTCCCAGTGTCAACATTTGAATGGCGGGTACAAAGTTAGAATTCATTGTTATGGTTTCTGGGAGAAAGATGCAGAGCGGCCACTGTCACTCACCCGTTATGCTGACAATGAAGGGGCCTCCTCCTGCCCTCTTCCCTTTGTTGTCCTCCTTATTGAATTATGGCACTGGTTCTCTTTGTGTGTTCTGGCAATAGTAATTGAAAACATGTGACAGAAAAAAGCAGTCAGGAGAGAGCGGATATGCCTCACTGAATATGACTCCATTAGAGAAGCCAAAGTCAGAGAGAAGCAAATTTTAGTATTACAAAAAGAAGTTTGGTTGTGTGAGAATGGGGTTCAGTCATAAACCTGATGGCTTATGAGGAAAAGTTTTCTATCTTTCAGTATTAATTTCCATAATTTTAGTTTATATTAGTTAAATCTGTAACACTTTAGTATAGTGTCCAATTCACACTAATAACTACTTGCTTATTAGCATGTCTATTATTAACATATTGGCTGTTTATTAGTGCTTATAAAGAACATATAGACGGTTTCAACGGCATCAACATAAACAAACGTTAATGTGCGTAGTCAGTCTTTAGGAAAATGTCTACCCTCTTCTCTAAAGAGGAATTCAGATTTGCCAAGTGTGCATATACCAGTATTTGACATAAATTGTTTCCTTTGAACTATAAATCTAACTATAGTTTAATGCCTTAACAGAAATCAGCCCCGCAGCACACAGCAGACAGTAGGGTTTTCTCCCTTTTAGACATTGAACTATTTGTGTGTGTTTTGGCAATTGTGTAGCAAATATTGGTAGAGGCATTGGTTGAGATGCTCATTTTTCTATTTGCAAAACTCTCTCTCTCTCTCTCTCTCTCTCTCTCTTTCTCTCTCTCTCTCTCTCTCTCTCTTGCTCACTCGCTCTCCCTCTTTCTTTGTCAAGCAGCTGACGATGGTTAAGTCTCTCCTTCATTCCCCTGCTTAATGGAGTCTGATGCCCTTCTTACTGATCCATAGTGTTGTATGCCATAATGACAGCATTTGCAGAGTACTTCAGCACAAATGAAGTTTGAATTGGATGAAAATTATAGGACCTGGGGTCTTTTTAAAAGGCTCAGACAACCATTTCTCCCGCCACCCATTCTTAGCCCTGGAAAGAGGGGCTATGGGAAGACTAAGGTAAAATTATCATCAAACAAACAGGCAGCTCACTGTGGCTGTGTGGGGACAACAGCTCTTAGGGAATTGGAGCCACGCTAATAACCCTGGAGTAAGGGAACACTGCGGCGTTCACTAATGGGGAATGGTTCTTTCTTAAAGACATTTGAAAGAAACAACAAATACACTCAAAAGCTCCCAAATGACAGTCTTGATTAGCATTTGTCGCTTTTCTTCTGCTTTTGAAAAACGTTTTCAAAGCGCTTGTTTGTTTTTACCACACACAATTGTGCATCATTAGCACTGGTGTAGTAATAAGGCTGTTTAATCTGAATTTTTTTTTAAACAAAAATCTAGCTGTGCTTAATGATACATTTGACTTGACAGAAATCATTCCATGCACAAATCGACCAGAAGCTGTTCTTAAAAGTCAATATAAGATTAGATAACCTTTTGGAAAATGAGACATTAAATAATGCCAATTGTTACAAATGAATTTTTCATGCAAGCTAAAGTGATTAGAGACTGCAGTCTGAACCCCAAGACGACGGTGTTTCAAGAGGCAAATCCGAGGTGAAGATTTGATAAATTGCACTTTGATTGTTATCTGATTATACCTTGACATGTTATCCAATTTAAAACGTCTCGCTAACAAGATTTGTATTGTCTGGAGAAAAACAGGCAGGAAGTGTGATGGCACAAAGTGAGCGGATGCAAATGTTGCTGGATTTAAAAGCAGTTTTAACTTTTAATATGAAATGTTCAGATTTCACATAAGTACATAAGTTTTTATCCTTAATGTAAATAATCTGTGTATGTTTTCATTTTATTTATTATAAAAAATGACTCTCTAACACTAGAGTTGTCTATTCTTGTTGTATTCTGCCTAGTGTATGTATGTATATATATATATATATATATATATATATATATATATATATATATATATATATATACACCATATTTTCCGGACTATAAGTCGCACTTTTTTTCATAGTTTGGCAGGTGCGACTTATTTAACAAAATTAATTTGACATGAACTGAGAGAAATGAACCAAGTGAAATGAACCAATAGAAAACATTACTGTCTCCAGCCGCCAGAGGGTGATCTAATGCTGCTCAGTGCTCGTGTAGTCTACACTGAAACCACAGAGCGCCCTCTCGCGGCTGTAGACGGTAATGTTTACTCTTGGTTCTAAATAAATGCAACTTATAGTCCAGTGCGACTTGTATATGTTTTTTTCCTCATCATGACGTATTTTTGGACTGATGTGACTTATACTCAGGTGCGACTTATAGTCCAAAAAATACGGTAACTGCCTCCTCATTTTAAAAAACCACCGCACGCCACTGATATACCAATACTTTTAAGCTTAGGAAGAGATGCTGATACAAATACAGACATGATTTCATAGTGGTGCCCTCGAAGGCAAATTAAAGTTAAAACGGATAAGGATATATTATTGTGTTATGGTTCAGCACCAATCCATACACACTTGTACAGGTCATATAGACAACATCTGGCTTTTTTTTTTTTCATATTCATATAAACAAGTAATCAGAGCAGAAATGTACAGGGTGTGTCAGAGGTAATCCCAAAAGCCTGTAGTAGAGAACGTATCTCCTAGAGATTCCCTGATCAGCTTGCATTGCATAAATGCTTGGAAGACTAAACGGATTATTATTTTTATTTTTTATTTCATGTGATCATCTCTGACTGGGCTTGTTCAGATTTTCTTGTTCAGATTTTGACAAGGTTTTCGTGTAAGCTTAATGGCCCCTGCTCTCCTCTTTGTAATATTTCAACCATTATCAATGGCTTACTTGTGTTTTTGAATATTTGAAGAGAGCAACATTTCCTGACTCCTGATTGGCACACCGAGGTCTAAATGTAAATCACCTCATTCGACATCTACTAGTCTAAATCATGTTTGTTCTAATTTAACATCAGACGTTGTTGATTTCTGCCGTATAATCAGATTAAGTGATTTTGAAACCGAGCAAAACTGATCGAGAAGCAGCTGTGCTTTTGTAAAATGCTTGATAAAACATGCTCTCTGCGCATTAGGAGCCACGGGCTGAATATGAAATCTTTTAATATCCCGTCTAATAGCAATGGTGACAAGCACTGGGAGTTAGCTCCGTGCAGGAATATCATGGCATTTAGATAATGAACCGTAAATATTGTTTTATTAGGCTCGGGTTTGCGAGTGAGGAGGTTTTATTGTGGCAAAGGTTAGACCCTGATTTTAATGCCCTTATTATAGTCATTAATTGCACTTTATACCGGCGAGGGCAGATGACTGCTTGCTGGAAACCAGCCAGGGCCGAAGACATATTAGATGTGCCAGTCAGAGGCTGAGAATGAACTCACCTCAGTTAAGACCCACCTCTGTCATCACCTCTGCCAATTTATTCACATCTAAATCCGTTTTTATCCTCTCAGCGTGGAGTCTGACAGCTTTTCACTATCAGTTGTTCATTTACTGCGAGTCCTCAGCCCCATTTTAGGACCTTTTCTGGCTTTGTCACTAGAAAAAAATCCTTCCAAATGGTTGGCAGTGTCTAATAGTTTCAGGTGTGTGCTTTTATGGCCGTGTTGTGAGATTTCGTGATGGCCTCTGAAGATAGGATTTGTTTTGTATCTCCTTCATCATTGCAAAGCATCGACATCAGCAAGGATCAGTTTTACATTGCATGCCATTGTTTTCAACAAACATTTTAATGAATATATGGAGTTACATTTATTGCACATATGCATAGATGAAGGCTTTGAGGGGTAGAAGTATCTGTTCAATGTCATAATCTTAAATTTAAATGTTTTAAATTCCATATTCTGCATGATTGAAACACAAGCTTGTGTCAAACTTTCAGAGACCGTTTAAAAAAGCTCCCAGAGTTTCCGTTCATAATTTGGTGTCTGTCCATCAATGCAGTGTTCTCCTCTCCCAGTCTCTTGCTCTTTACCCTGTTATAAAAGTGCGATGAGCACCAAAATCTTTCTCTTCCTTGCAGAGCTTAAACTGTCCGATAGAGTGATAGTGTGACATTTAGCCTAGCGGTACATTAGAAATGCCAGGGCACAGCTCCATTAACTCCCAGCCACACCTGGACTGAACTCTGATCTTCAGCGTAAGGTACAGGGGGAGATAGAGCTTGTCATGTACAGTCATGGTTGTTTCAGACTAGTTTATTAGACTTTTTATATTAATTACTTTGAATCCATGTAAAAACATATTAGACCAACTATATTTCCCCCAAATCCTAACAGAGTATAAACAGTTAGCCTACATATTGAATTTTGTTGTTAATTTCTTAAGGGTTTGAAAGTTCCCAGCATGCATTACATCATGAATAAGCTACATGGTTTCTATTAAATGATACATGTTTTCCTGTACATTGGCTTATTTATGCCCTTGTTATTGATTTTGTCACTTTCTGGTAGTTATTGGGGTTTTCTTCTTGAAATCTATGTGCAACCGTATACAGTTATTGCCCATGTATCTTTGCTTCTAAGATAATTTCTCCTTCAAAGATAAATATTACAGAGCTCATTTTATATTACGTGTCATAAAAAAATAAAAAAATATAAAAGAATGCAACAACAACTAATTACAATTCATGTGGTAATTTATATATATATATATATATATATATATATATATATATATATATATATATATATATTGGTGCTGTTCAATAATTAATTTCAATTAATCTCATTCAGAATAAAAGTTTTTGTTCACCTAATATATAATTACATATAGGGCTGTATTGACAACATGAAATTAAGTCTGAAATGAATGCAAGTACCTCTTTTGGGTTGGATTCAAAGTGTTGTTTTCAACAAATAATTCATGCAACTGAGATCTCCTCGGCCCCCTGTTGTGGCTGTTAAAACATCAACAGAGACAACTGTGAATCCGGTCCAGTGGGGCCACAGCGAGACATCTGGAGGAGCAGGCCATGAATACGAATGTTTGCATCAGAGCTTAGACCCTGAGCAGGAGGACACTGCTCTCCCAGTGCTGGTGTTGTCTTAATTAAAGTGGGGATGATGTAGTCCCACCACAACCCAAACCACCCTCCCCCCCCACCCCCTTCTGTCAGCTCACCTCCTCGCTGGCCCTTCCTCCACCTCCCATGTGGCTCATGACACCCCAAGAAACATCATTATCTGTGACTCGGGCTGCTGCTTTTGTTTGGCTCAGGCAACAGGAATCCTACTTTCATTTATGGCGTTTTTTTTTTTTTTTTTTTTGGTCTTTACTTTTCTTTCTTTTTTCTTTCTTTATTTTTCCAGAATTTAAAGATCAGTAGTCTGGAAAAAAATTAGTTCCCCAGGAAAGGAGGCAAGATGGCACAACAACAAATAATTACCATGGCAAATTTGGTTTACAACATAATAATTTGTACGTAGTTGCGTGGTCAGCATATTAGAATAATGATTGATAAAAAATTGTTGAAATTGTTGGCATTAAAGCTTTTAAATTCTGAATTTGTTGAAATTTGCATGTTAACGTAGCACACTGAGAATAAAAGAAGTGAAGTAAATTAAGTAAGTAAAGTAAAATATTTTAACCTATCTACCTTTAGCGTTATATTTATTAAAGATGTTAAAAAATAAATAAATATGAAAGTAAAAAAAACAAAAAAATTTTCAGATATAAAAAAAAGGATTATCGAAAAGTGAAAGCAAAATTTTTTATTACGATAATTGAAGAATGAATTGAATTAAAATGTACAAATAAAATAATATTACTTTTAATGTGATTCTTATTATCATTGTTATTCTTTTTTTGTGTGTGCAAGTGTTTATTAAGTTTAAATGCATGAGTCGAGTCGTGCCTTTATTCTAATCTTCAGGCTGGAGGTGAGATCATTCGAGAGTCTGTAAATCTATTCGATCATTTCAGCCTTAAGCAGGTCAGAGGCTAATCCATACACACATACACTCGCCTATCAAGGCCAAATAATAAAATACCTCTGGGGAGCAAAGATAGAATCATGAAGATGATGAAAAGAATGAAAGATGTCCAAATTACGATACCATGTCTTCAAATCAGCCATACCCTCATCATCTGCTCGGCACGATGCCTCTTGCAGTCCTTTGTTTTCTCCAGGAGCTTTGATAACATCATTTGATCTCAAACGTTCAGGGCTGTCAATCATTTCAAAACAAGAGATGACAGGAAGGGATTATGCTTGCATAGAAGACATCAGGACTGTCCAGGTATGATGTGAACACTGGAAGAGGAATGACCCTATAGAGCCTGCCTGGGAAACGGCAGGAAACTGGGACAGTTATGTATCATATGGAAACATCTGGTCTGAGGAAATCCCTTCTCTGCCACCTGATTCAACATAAACATATACATACAAATACACTTCAGTTCTCATCATAGCCTTTTCTACAGAGGCAGGTAAGAAAGGATGGTTTGTGCCAACTACCTTCCTGTGCTGCTCCCTGATGACACATTCCCAGTCAATGAGATGACACATAGCTCATACAGGGCAGAGGCAGCTTAAACACGTCTGAAATAGTATTTTCTCATCTGATAACCCTGAATATACAACAAGACAAGCCATTCACATTCCTCTGATATCTTTGGAGTGCAAAATGTGTTTATAAAAATACGGAGATGGGTATGGAATGTGGACAGACATTCAGCTGTCACGCCACAAAGAAATAACATGCTCTATATTTTCAGACGGGCATTTGAATTACCCATTGATATATCCTTATGTGTAGTTGACATGTATGTTTTATTACCACTAGAGATGCATGATACATTGGCAAATTATATTGGATATTTAAAGGGATATTTTACCCAAAAATTATAATTCTTCCATTAATTACCCTCATGTCGTTCCAAACCCATAAAACCTTCTTCAGAACAAAAATTAAGATATTTTTGATGAAATCCAAGAGTTTTCTGACCCTGCATAGACAGAAATGGAACTATCACATTCAAGTCCCAGAAACGTATTAAGGACATTGTTAAAATCCATGTGACATCAGTGGTTCAACCTTAATTTTATTAAGCTACGAGAATACTTTTTGTGAACAAAGAAAACTAAAATAACATTATTCAACCATTTGATTCAAAGGCCTCACAGGTTTGAAACACCATGAGGGTGAGCAATTAGAGCTTAGACCCTTTTGAGGTGAACTATCCCTTTAATTGTGTAAACGTTCAGATTATAATTTTCACCTAAAAATCTGTAAAAAAAAAAATTGTTTAATAACACCGTTAAATTAAATCTTGATTAAGTCTGAATGATTATCCATTTTCTTTAATGTACATTATAATGTTGTGAAGCCAAAATTTAAATTAAAATTGTAATATCTTTACAATTTTTATATTAATTAATACATTTAAATATTTTTGTATTTTATTTTAATATCTGCCATTTATCAGCCTTTGACCGTAACATGAAAATAATAATAATTGGAATTGACCATATTTGTTATATTGGTCCATCCTTAATTAATATATTTATTTTAATTATCTTAAATGTGTATGTAATAAAGGGCGCACACTGGCAGCAGTCATTAATTTCCAGACAGAATTGGTGATCTGATGTAAAATTCTTAAGTTTGAATTGTTTTACTTAATGCAAGTGATTTTCATTACAGTGGTTGAGTAAGAGCGCCTACTAGCAACCTGTTGTACAGCGATTTGCAAAATGCCCATTAGTGTATGAAATTATATCATCATTCCCCTTGCGTGAATTAGAAACACTGCCCCAGCATGGTTCGACATCCTTCTAATTGGCACGTATGTTTGGTTGGCTGAGTGGCACCACAGTGGTGGATTGGCCAGGTCTGCACTGCCCTATTGTCAGCTATGGTGCCATAAAGAGCAACTCACGCATTAGCGGGGAACCAAGAGCACATTGTCTTTCTGCATCAGTCACCTGGTCCATGAGGCGAAAAAAGAAATGTTCATTCTGTAGATTTGTTTGCTTGGCTGTCAGCCCACTTATTAGTGGAAAAAAAAGCCCAAAGGATTACTTGATTATTCTTTTGTCATTTTGCATGCTATACACCAACGGTCAGCGAAACAAAGATGAAATTTAATGTTATTGTTTTTAGAATTCTTTAAAATTAAATTTTCCTTCAATATTAGTGGAGAAAACATATTTTGTTGCATTAACTATAATTTGAATGACTTGTCACAAATTATTGCAATTTGCATGATAAACCGACCCCATTCAGCAGTCACTGCTGTTGGCATTGCTTTTGTGTTTACACATCAGGTGGAATGAGTAATGAATTCATCCACAGCAGACTGAAATGCACCCAAGTCACCATGTACACACAGCAGCACTGTAGGACAGCCCCCTAATGAATATGCAATGAGGCTCTGCTTAATATACATAAGTGGGCGTGTATAAGTAGTAGAATGTTGCCGGTGTAAGCAGACTGATCCAGAGAGGGGGACTGGCTCAGATCCTCATGCACATACTCCTACTGAATGATAGTCCATGCTGCAGAGCTTGTGTAAAGCTTTCGGAAGAAAAGAAGTGAGGAACACTGAAGGAGGAGGAGGAAGAGAGAAGACAAGGTGTATGGTCAAGAGGGCAGCCGCATGTGAAGGAACAAGAGAGAGAAACAGAGAGAGGGAACACACTGAGTTCCTGCTCTCCTCCAAGAGAAAGTGTAGATGGTGTGATCTGTCCATGATGGGGTGCAGAGTTTGTACTCTACAGAAGCCTCAAGAGCAATACAAACTCCTGTATGAAGTATGCCAGGTAACTGATCAGTTGTTACAGAAAGTTATTCAGTAATTTATACATACACATATATATATATATATATATATATATGTTTGTGTGTGTGTATGTGGGTGTGGGTGTGTGTGTGTGTGTGTGTGTAATATAATTTTCTGAAATTTTCTGTACAAATTCATAGTCATAGCATTCAGAATTGTTGATTGGCTCATTGTAATGCTGTTGTGTATCATATTTATGAAAGTAATTTCAGACAGAATGCTAATTTAGGAGAGTGATATTGTGGCATTGTGGTCTCAAATACTCTGGTCTGTAGTCTTCACGTTGGGATAGCTTATATTGAGTGTGACAAAGTTTATGAACGTTGATTTTACAGGGTTGATTTGTGGACAGATCTCAGTCCCTCTTCTCTCATAAAACAGCTAACTTTTCCCTTCTGAGTTTGGTTTTCATTGTTGTGTGTTTATAGCTAACCATGAATTTGGCATGGCTGGTGGTTTGTAGAAAGAGAATTACTGAGAGGGAAACTCTTATATTGGATATTCATAAAGAATGCATTTGGAGTTTTATCATTTTAAAAATTGTAGTTTTTTTTATACCTTTGAACGGGAATATGTCTAAATGTTTGCTGTATGTTGTGCTTAAGCATTTATACATAGGATTTTATATTAGTGTGTTTTTATTTATCTGTTTAACAGGTATTTTCTGTTGCCTTGTCATGCAGCATGTACTACATGGACCATGCCCTTGTGAGCAGTGTGTATCGTCAGCTCTTTTGTCAGACTGATTTAATTTCCTGTTGGTTTTGTGATCCTGAATGCTTACGGCTTTAGGATGCCTGTCTGACACAATATCGCTGGGAGACTGTGGATGAAAGCCAGTAGGGGGCCTCTGAGAACATGGCCAGAAACCTGCTTGTACATATATTTATGCAAATATGCATATAAACACATTATCACAGATATCGACAGTTGTTAACATAAATTATCTGTTAATTGTTCCAGGGTGGGGGCTTTTTTGTCGACTTGAAAGATGCTTACGTATTCAATTCCTCATAAAAGGAATCACTATTTCTTGGCATGAATGCATCTGGAAAGATTGTACCACCACATTGTTAGCGCTTCATCACCTACTAAGGGATGCATACTTGATGTTGTATGGTGTGTGAGGGTGCTTTCAGTAAACCTAATGAGTGGCCACTTCGTCTTCTCCTTTCACTATATTCCATAGCAGCTGTTTCTCTGCATTAGCCGTTGATGACAGTGCAGTCGCTATTGTGAAACACTCTGCTTTGATCGTACAGACTGTGTGAAAGCAGGACTAAAAGCTTTTCTCCCTTCTATATCTTTGTATTTGTGTGTTCACTACAACAGTAAATGGTCTCTGTTTGTTAACAACCCAACAGCCGATGTCGGGCTTCAAAGGAAACATCAGCCTTTTCAAATTCCCTCCCTGTTGAAAAAAAAACTGAATGAAACAAGAAAAGAGACAAAAACATATTGGCCCTTCATATGAGCTCTTTATCCAACCCACTGTTCAGTCCAGCAGCATATGTCATGCTTCTGTCAATTACTTTTGATTGGCAGGCTTTTAGTAAAGGGAGGCTTGCTGGTTTCTCTAACAGCGCGTTTACTTTGGCAGTTACTCGAAGCTGGGTCATTGCGTGCCTAAGAAATGATTTGGCAGACAAAGATCGCATCCAAGTTTAACATCAAATGGCATTCATCACACCTTGCGTGATATTCACATGTCATTTGAGAAGCTTTAAAATGACTTTTCCATTGGGGATTGCAGTTGATGCAGCTGTTTGTACCATTTTTGTGTGGGGTAATACATCAAATAGAGACACCATTCATCTGTGCTGAATGAGACAATGTGACATTGCCAAAATAAGACATGAGCTTCATTCCTTATGATTAAATGTTGGATAACTGTTAGGCAAATATATATATATATATATATATATATATATATATATATATATATATTAGGGGTGTAACGATACGCGTATTCGTATTGAACCGTTCGGTACGACGCTTTCGGTTCGGTACGCGGTACGCATTATGTATACCGAACGGTTCGTTGGAGTAATTAATTATATTTGGAAAAAAAAAAAAAAGAGAGAGAAAGAAATATAATGATATGCGTTCAACAAGGTAGCCCAATAACCCAAACAACGTAAAAGGCAATGCCCCTGACACTCCCGAAGAAGAAAAAAACACCATATTATATGTTTATGTTAGTCTACTCAGCAGGCGCTCGCTCACTCAGTACGCGCTGAAGGCTCGTTGCAAAATAGCCAATGCGTTTAACAGACTAGAAATGAGAAGATCCTCCAATAACCAACAGGTCTGGTGTTTGGGTGCACTTTGGATTCCCTTTAAGCTATAATGGTGTTGGCAAGAGAGTGGTGGATAAATAAACAACGGTATGTCGCATCTGCAACATGACAGGGTACACCAGCGGGATTACAAAAAAAAAAAAAAACAGCGGGAATATCTGGGATATATGCGTCAGTACTATCTGGGAAAAGACGAAAAAAAGGAGAAACATGCACGCAGCAAACTATCCCTGCAGCATTTAGACACTATAGCTTACAGGGAATCCAACCCAAACACCAGACCTGTTGGTTATTTTAGGATCTTATATTTCTGGTCTGTTAAATGCATTAGACATTTTGCAACGAGCCTTCAGCGCGTGCTGAGTGAGCGAGCGCCTTAGGGGCCGTTCACATATCGCTCCTAAAAACGCGTGGAAAACGCTAAGCGCGTCTTTCTCCTGAGGCGTCTGTTTTTGCTAAGCAACAATGACGTGCTCTCTCCATGAGACGCGGAAATTTCAGCGAAGGATAAATGGATTTGCAGCTCTAAAAATCGCTTGCAGTAGCTCTGCTACTGAATTTATTTCAAAATTGCAATCCATATACAACTATGATCAGCTGTTCCTTCATCTTGGCTGAGCTCTCAACGTTGTTACGGGAAAGGATGAAGCTGATTGGTTGGTTCTTGTCACATGACCCGCGGTGCGCTTGCGGCATTCTGAAAAGTTGAGATGTTTTTACATTTTGCTGTATCTAAAACGTACCGAACCGAACCGTGACATCAGTGTATCGTATCGAACCGAACCGTGAATTTTGTGAACCGTTACACCCCTAATATATATATATATATATATATATATATATATATATATATATATATATATGCACATAAGCCCCACAAAATAATTAATCGCGATTAATCACATTCAAAATAATTTTTTGTTTACATAATATATGATTGTGTACTTTGTATATTTATTATTTACAGTATATATAAATGCAGACACATACAGTATATATTTTGAAAAAATTTACATGCATATACATTTATATGTTCATATTCTTATATTTTGTGTCATATACCATATATTATACATTATGTGTATTAGTAGATAGTATTATAAAATTATCAGTCCTAATTGACAAGTATTTTATTCATGCATAGTGCAGATTTAGAGACCACAGACAGATAATGGAGTCTTTGTGATGTGCGATCGGTCCGGCTCACACAGACAGTAGGTGCCTGGAGAAGTATGCGGCAGAGGGGGTTGTTGCTTCGTAGGGTAATGTTCAGAGTGCTTTTGGCTGGCGTCGGGGTCACTCACAATTAAGGCCTGTGAGTGGCGGCAGGATGTCGCAGGGCTTTAATGAATAGAGTGAAAGACTCGTTTGAAGTGTGAAACTGATCTGTTGACTCATCCTTTCCCAGGCGCCCGCTTACCCGTGTGTCCAGCTGGACTCCGCTGACCTCTTTAAAGCATGTGCATAAACAGACGTGTGTTGCAGTTGCAATATGGAATTGCATTATTGCAATGATTAATATCGGTCTTGGGGATTTAAAACTGAGAGTGATGCATTATTGGGCAGATCTGGAGGTCTGTCAGAATGCGTATGGTTTGTTGGATGGCATATACATGAGGATCAGGCTTCCGACCGGGCCTGTCCCTAGATAATACACACAGATCCTCTTCATTAGGATGTCTGGCACTACTTCTACCCCCTCTCTTTCTCTTCCTGCCCCCCTCTCTCTCTTTTAGAGCTCCCCAGAGACTGAGATACAGAGGGATGCCTCCTCCTCACATAAACTCACCTAGAGAGATTCATGGGTTTAAAAAAAGAAATTCACAGCCACATGTCCTGCAGGACATAATGCTTGTAACTCTTGAGTAGAATATGAAATTAGTGCATTTAATCATGCTATTCGACTTTTGATACCATAGGAGCACCTTAATTTATATTATTAATATCTTCATATTTTTATTGCCCCTGCGGATATATGTGAATCAGTTTGAAATGACATTTATTATTACACAAACTCATAATAGAAAAGTAATCGATTCAGTGAGAGAGTCACAAAATGATTTGAACTGATAATCCGAATTTAAAATTACTCATTCAAAAGAATCCTTTCATCAAAGTCATTTATTCGTGACTCAGGTGACAGTGGTTGCTGTATTTTTATTGTCATTGTTTTTGGCCTTTGTATTATTTTGTTTCTCCATGGATTTGAGGAACCTGTGATCGAAGATTTTATGATGCTCTGGCTTTTTTTGGAAGGAAATTCAGGACACAATAAATTGATCAAAAGTGACAGTGAAGACGTTCATAATGATGTTCAAATTATAAAATATGTTTGTTTTTGTTTTTTTACTTTCTAGACATCAAAGAATTAAAAAAACAAAATAGTGAAAGATAATCAAGTAAAGGTAGTCTTGTTTAAACATAAAAAATATTTGACCATCCCCAAAGGTTTGAACAGTAGTGTTTTTTTTCAGTGCCAAGCATTCATCGTGGAAGAGCTGCTTAGCTTCCACTGTGCTTTTGTAATGCATTCTGGCCACAGTTGCCAAAATCCTCTGTTTAAAAACAGCAGTTCAGCTGGCCTATTGATTTCAGTGTAGCAGTCCCATTTGACAAAACCGCTCACAGGAGAAGAGAATTAGTCCCTGTAAAGCTACAGGTTGAGAGAAGGTCATTTTCCCCTTTAGTTAAGATAATTAGAACAGAAAGAGGACGCAGTGAACATGCCTCGCCATCCTCGAGTAAACTTGATCTCTCTCTAACTGTGCTGAACTCAATGCTTCACTTCAAAGTAGGAAAGCTATGCACCATGTGGAGATCTAGTCTCTTTTGTCCCTGATGGGCCCATGTTGGCCGACTGGTGGAGACTGTGTTTGACAGCTCCGTAGCTCCTAATCTTGCTAGAAGTGGCCTGTAATGGCCATGGCGCCTGTCTGCACCTCATGTAAGACCTTCATTTTAATTAGAGTATCAAAACAGTCAGGTTGTTGAAGCTCAGACTCAGATTAGGTTTGTGCTGTACTATCCTAATGTATTTTTGTTAGTAGATTTACACACGTTGGGCAGTCTTTTCATATTCTTATTCATATTTTTTTTTTAATTCATTATTTATTCCCCCTATTGTGACAATTATTTCGCGTATCCAACTTTAATATGCAAAAACAACTGTGAGAAAGTCATGATATATGTTATATATATATATATATATTTTTTTTTTTTTTATGTGTGTGTAAGTGTGTAAGTGTGTGTTTGTTGTATAGATTTTATATTAAAATATATTGCAATGATAATATTAAATATTAAAGAATATTAATAATAATAAAACAATTGTCAAATATATGTAATATAAATTTGATATTGTCCTTAATAACGAAAAACATTATTGGCAATAGTGAAGATGTGGCATCCCAATTCTACAAAACATAAATTAATTAATTCATAACTAACTAAGATTTAAAAAAACAATTGCAGTAAGATATTTAGTAAGATATTTTCAGATTTACTGCAAATATTTTTTTGTATTTTGGTGTCATTTAGTTGCATCACCTTTTTCACACTGCTTCCACACTCACATTTCTTTTCGCTATCTCCCTCTTCCCTTAATTAGTCTTAATTACAGTGATGGGAAGCAAAAAGCAAACGGTTTGCACGTTATTGTTGGAAAATGGACTCAGCGCAGTCTAGTTAGCTTAATCAGGGACATGTCCTCCCCACAGCACCTCCACAGCTGCTTCATGCTTTAGCAGGTGGTCAGGAACCATTCGGGAGAGATCGCTACCCTCCAGTCTGCAACACTCTTCTCCACCGCCACTGACGGGTCGACAAAGCACAGAACATGACCAAGCCATACACAGAGCGACATGTTACCGATGGAAGGAGACAAATGTGCAGAGAAATGCAGACGTAACATGTTAATATTGACATGACATTGACATTGCTGTAGACACAACATGGCAAAGTAAAGACATAAATGTTTAAGCTGCTTAGAGATCGACTTAACGTTTTAAGGTTTAGACAAAACACATTGAGCATGAAGAAGCATACTGTCCATTTGCAGCAAAAATATCCATAGTCTATATAAAAATATTCTCAGAGGAGTATATGAATAGTTTGCATTGTTTTGTCATTAGCCTCCATAAGTCTGGCGCAGATGTGATAGACGAGCACAGGTGTGCCCGCATTATTTTATGGACAGCTTTATTTGCACAGATGCATCAGATTCTCCGCAATTAAAATGAAATAAGTCCAGATTAAGTGTCCCAACTGTCTTTGTTTTCCACTCGTGATCTAACGTCTGCCATTTGTTCTGTCTAATTATAGAGGTCAACAGTTTTCCCTGTCTGTTTCAGAATTACGTACAAGGAAGTAGTAAAAGCAAAGCATGCCAGCCTTTATCCAACCAAAGCGATGACTTGACCATGAATCATTTATATTAATAGACCCATTGCTGAGAAGCTAAACCATTATTAGCATTTCCATCAGAGACTTTTTCCACTCCAGAGACTTGTTATTCTTTAGAATGGGAAAAGACACAATTGAACAGCATAAAATCAAGTGTATGCATGTTGGGGGGTGAATGGTGACATCTTCCCTGGTGTCCATGCTGAGTCATGAATAAAACATGCTAACAGAGAAGTTTGGACTCACTAGGCTGGAGCAGTTGGCTGATTTTGAATGCTGATGATGTGCATGTTATATCTCATTTATATTCCGAATGAAAGCTCTTATAGTGGTTAAATACTGCTTGCTGTGCACCTCGCTTTAAAAATACTGAGCTGTTGTGTCTTAAAGAACTGTTTTATTAAATTGATGGGTGCAAAAGGCTTTTTGTGCAAGTGTGTAATGACGTCATTGTCAGCATTTCCAGTGGTAGCCGTCTTTACCCAGATGGAGGTTTTATATGTTGTGTCATCATTCGTCAAATATGTTTAGTTACTAATAGGCCTTGAACATGTGATTACATTTTATTTTTTTTGTTGTTTAAGGTCAAATGTCAGCAACTTTGCATACATCTCATTTACCTAAATTGTTAATTTTCTTTTCTTTTTTTCTTCTTTTTTTGTACCATCCATTTTATGCATACCACTTTAATTATTTTTATTATAAAAATAAATGTCTTATCAATCAATCACTAATTATTAACAGTCCTCTTTAACAATAATGCACTTGAGAGATGATCCATACATTGTGTAAAATTATTTAAGTGAGAATTTGAATACTTCTGCAAGCATATTAAAGTTAAAGTAACCGAAATATGGCTCAAATTCAGTAAATTCGGTTCATAACTCTACAGAGTTCTGTAAGTGTTGTACTTGTTTGGGCCCGGTTATAAACTCAAAAGCTGCTAGTAAGGTAAAAAAAAAAAAAAAAAAAAATTAATTGTGGTCTTTTTATGTGGTAGAGTGTGGGAAACTGTACTTTCTTCAAACAGAAAGTGATGGACAACTCATTAATAGGAGGAAAGCAAGGACACAGTCAGGAAGCTTGAAGGAAGTGATTTAGCCTCCCACTACTGATCCTCTATGGATAACAGAAGGTCTCATGCTTAAACAGGATTAAGTGCAAGTAAACAGCGGCGTCTTTTAGCAGGCGTCCATGCTTATCAGAGGCATTAGTTTCCCTCTGTTTGCTGCTTAATCCACACTGAGACGGCATGCCGCAGCATATAAAGGTTGCTGTGTTTCAAGTCAGCCAGAACTGTAAGGAGGTTTCCTGCTTCTGAATGAAATAACACACATACATACACGTCGAAAGACCTTCTCCTTCCCTGCCAAATTGCACCCGTTTATGTTTGGAAGAAAAGAGGAATTAAATCTCTAGACGGGACTCACACATAGTTAAAATATTCTTTGAGGGATTCTGGGAATAAAGCCTTAAGCTTAAACTTAATCTGTCAAGTTTGAAAGATGCTTGTTTTTTGTGTGTTTTCTTCTTGAACTCATAATGTTTGGAGAATAACATATGTGCCTAACTAGAGAAGACAATAGATAATGGGAAAGTTGGAGAAAAACACAAGCTTCTCATCTTATTTTGCATCTGATATTTCTATTGTTGTGTTGAGCTGTGTCTCCCAAAGCCTTTTTAAATTTTTGACTTTTTATTGAGTTTATTGAGATTGACAAGTGGTGTGAAAAAAAGTGGAGTTCAATCCATCTCACTTCAGAAAGTATTATCAGGCAGATTTTACTTTGACTTATGATAATTCTGATACAAACGAGAGTTGGAGTAATGACATTAAGTCCTTCAGAGCCATAAACTTCTTGCAAATTATCTGTAATGTTATCAAGATCGCATATGCTAACTTGTGATTGAGATAAATGTAACATGAAGTACATTGGAAATAGATGGGAGACTTGTTGAAGGCCATAAACTTACCCCAAAATGCCCAGATCTGGATTAAGAGCAACTTCCACAAAAATATTAAGCATAACTGTTTTCCATCCTGATAATAATAAGAAATGTTTCTCAAGCACCAAATCAGCACATTAGAATGATTTCTGAAGGATCATGTGACACTGAAGACTGGTGTAAAAGCTGCTGGAAATTCAGCTTTACTTTCACAATAATAATTTACATTTTAAAATATATTAAAACAGAATATATTAAAACATTACTGTATATATACTCTATATGAAATGTAAATAAATATTACTGATAATTCCCGAATGGAGAGGATTCCTATTGAAATGACAGGATTTCGCCAAACAGCGGTAAATGTGACTAGACCTTTAGTGTGAGGTTTCTGTTTTAGAATTGATATTTCATATTGTGTATGTGAATATTGTCTCTGTTCACTGACTCGGTCAGTAGACGTCTAATGGAACAACAACATGTGTCGGCTGTGAATGGCCGTGTTAAACAGAGGGTGAAGAGGCTCAGTTTGCACCGTTCTGCTGTTGTGTACTCCTCAGAGAGATGTGTCAGAGGTGAGCTGTGTGAATGGGGGTCCCGCTGTCCCCCCCCTTCTCCTTGCTGGAGAGGCAGTGAGGCAGAACGTTTCCAGGGTTGAGGCTTTGTCTCGGGGTCATGGGCTATGAGGAGGAGAGGGATTCCTATGCACTTAAGTCCTACTGAGAACCAGACAGACACACAGAAAGGGATGATTGTGTTATTGACCTAGCTGACAGAAAGAGGGACGAAATTAAAACCTACACAGAATTTAATACAAGGAAGTAACGGTAAAAATAAAGAAAACAAAAAATAACTGTTATCTACAATAATGGCAAAAATAGTACTTGGGTATTTCATGTTTTGATACATATATTGTTGTAATGGTGTGGTTTTATAGACGAAACCTCCAGAGCACCACGGTTTTGGACACTTGCCATGGAAATGCCGTGATTATCTGGAGGACATCTGAGTGTATATACCATGATTTAAGTAATATACTTTTGTTCTGTTTTAAATCATATACAGATTTATTTGTTTATTTAATATTATATCAGTATACCCTCTATTCAAGGACTTTTGAGTATCTTGTAAATACCTTAACGCTGTCACAGTATTATTTTGTAAGGATGTGTTTTTTTGCACATGGTAACACTGTGATATTATTGAAGTTCCATGGACATGGTAGTCAAAATAGTACTGCTACCATGTTGTTTTGGACATGAACCATGATTTCTGATGGTAATACTAAAAATAATTAATTGTGGTAGTGTCATATTATCATCGCATAAATACAATTATGTAAATATAAATACAAAATGTAAACATAAGACCATATTACCTATAATGAATGTACCATGGTTTTACCAAGTTATATCATTATTGTACCATTGAACCTCAATTTGGCAAACATTCTCTAGAAGGCTTCCACAGTGTTCTATTATTAGAGATGGTGGATCTTTGTTTCGGTTTGAAAGTTAGAGAATTTCATATTGGATGTTCCAATTATCCCTCAGGCTGGGATTAGTTTTAATCCTCTCGGTTATTATTTAACATATTCTCTCTTCAGAGCTGAAGTGCTCTGATCCTGCCTGTTTGGAAATCCCAGAATGGGATCCAGCAGCTTGTGAATTACTCTTTAGATATATTTCTCACAAGTGACTTATTTATTTATTTGTAAAGAAAATATAGAATGCTCGGAGGATTTCAGTGGATACGTTTCTAAAAGCTGTGTGAGAGCTTCAAGTCTGTGATAAAGGTGTGGAAATGTTTGACATAAAAAAATATTGCATACAACTCGAGAAAGCCATCCATGCTGCTTAGAAAATGAATTGCTAAACTATTATTTTCAGTATTTGTGTGTAAAAATATGTTTGCATGTATTTGGATGTATTAATTTTGTGTGCACTAACAAGGCGTTTGTGTTCTCAACCATTGCATCACTGTAAGCCTGTGTGTGTGTGTGTGTGTGTGTGTGTGTGTGTGTGTGTGTGTGTGTGTGTGTGTGTGTGTGTGTGTGTGTGTGTGAGTAGGTTTGCATAAGTGGATGTGAATGCCTCAAGCACAGATTCTATCAAAGCTGTCTCTCGTCTAGAAATCAAAAATGAACAAATGGGGAATGCTTTGTTTGTTGAGACGAGCACATGGGGAAAAGCTCTATAAGCTCAGAGATAAGAGAGACGGTTCACCCAAGGTCAAACACCCTGTTAGCAGACACACTAACAGAAACTGTCATGCTTCTGCATCCTAATGAAAGTGTGTTAGCTGTTGGCTTTAGCTTGACATCAGCCTAACCAAAACCTTTGTAGTGAATAATACATTTGTATTATTATTATTATTTGAACATTATTTGAAAATGTTGTACTTTTTGGTTTTAAGCAAGTTATTTATTTTCAGTTATAGTGTAACAGTGTGTTTATTTATTTATTAGCATCATTGTTACTGTACCTCCATATTACTTTTTTTAAGGGTAGCAACAATTCTGAATTTATAAGTGCAATTTGAGTACTGTACAAATCTTCTTTATTCTTTATGCATGCAGCTCAGACCCCATCTGGCCTTGGTTCTCTGCACTTAAAGATTGCTTTGAACCTCTTCTTTCTCATTTCGTTCAGCCCTCATCAGCAGAGCACTGCTCTTGATTGGTGTGTCATGTTTCGGCCCTGAAGCTCACATGCATTTCCTCATGTACAGAGCCCACATCATCTTCCAGGGAGGCCCTCGTCTTCAAATTACTTAGCTAAATAGGTTTCCCCGGTTCAATTTGTTTAATGACCCTTATTAATTAGCAAGACCTCTTTCTAATTTATGTTGTTGTTTTGCTGTGCCTAGCTTTGACCCCCAAAAGCAGCGCGAGGTGCTACAGATGCTTTGTTCTGTTGTAATGGTTGTTTTTAATGCTTTGCTCCCTTGCTTTTCCATTTCAATGGATTTGCCAGCTTTACCGTTTACAGTGGAGTAGTTTTTGTATTTTCTCAATTATTTGCAAAACTCCTCATGCATTACTGCTAATGCCATTTTTAATGTTAGTGTTTTATGTTTGTGTGTTTCAACAGGTCAATGGAAAGGACTTGTCCAAAGCAACGCATGACCAGGCTGTGGAGGCCTTCCGTACAGCTAAAGAACCCATTATGGTCCAGGTGCTACGCCGGGCTCCCAGGCCCAAGCCTATGGGCCCAAGTGGGGAAGCACAGGTAGTGGACATCAGTACCCAGACAGACATCACCTTCCAGCATATCATGGCCCTCAGCAAGCTGCCTACATCCTCCCCACCCGTGGATGTGCTTGAGCAGTACCTGCTGCCGGAGGGGTGAGTGACAGCTCCCTGGACCAATTACAATGCATATTACAGATTTCAGTTATGATTGACACTTAATCAGTTACAACACATTCTAGCAATTACATGCAATTGCACATATTTCAGAAGATGCTCTACCAGACCATCTAAACTTTAAGACTAACAATGTTTTCGCCCAAGGCACAATATTAAATTAAGTTGCAATAAATTAAATTATTTGGATTTGGATTTTCCCCTCACACAATATCTGTCCTCTCACATCTCACTTCGTGTTTCCTCAGGGTTTGTCTTTCACACGTTACTGACAGGAACTTAGTAACCAAGAGAAAAGAATTTAATTATTTTCAAAACACACTAAAATTAAGTTTTCTAATATCTAATTCCTGCAGATGCTCGTTTTTACCTGAAGTCTTATACTTTGTAAAAGTTATTAAATATATTTGCTCTGTTCAAGAATAAAAAATGGTCACATATATTTCAAAAAAATGGGAGTCGTGGAAATTTATGAAATTGATAGTTGCAGCTCTAAAATCGCTATTTCATTATATATAATTGTATTTTTATCTGAAGATTATTTCAAATTATTATTAATAATAATAATGATAATAATTACAAATGTTTTATTAAATATTGCTGTAGTTTATCATATACTTATTTTGTCATCAATAAGAAAAGCCCATATTTTAGTGCTTATAAGAGTAAAATCAGTTCAGCCAACCTGGTAACATTTCATAGAATGTATTAATTACTCAGTCCTCTAAAGCTTGAATACAGGGGTCCTTTGTCAGGCACAGTTCCTCTATAATGCTGTTCTTTATGGTATGATATGGTTTTGTTTTTATGTTTTCTAGACACTCTCCTGCTCATGAATACTTCGACCCCAATGATTTCCTAGAGGGCATGCAGCATGAGATAGAAAGAGAAGAGCTGGAATATGAGGTAATGCCACACAGAATCTCTCCGTTTACTCTGTCTTCCATCATCCCTGAAACGTGAATTAAGACATGCTGACGCCAGGCCTGATGCAAACTGTCTCCACTGATCTATTGGTGAATTGACCAACCACACCATCCATAACCTCACACACGCACTGAAGCAGTGAGCTGTACTCATACAAAGTAGCCTTTTTAGCCCTGTTCCCTTGAACAGATGCGAGACGGGGATATCATTATTTATTTTTTTTGTCAATTACTTATATAGGTGAAAAGAGATAACTGGATAGGTTGGAATTAGACTAACAACTGGCATGATGGATCTAAGTGTACAATAAGCATAGACAGATTGCGCTGTAATGATAGTGGTGGGTTGTGAGTCATGAGGGGTCACGAGTGAGTCCATAAAGAGATGAAGTTCAGAGACTTCTAGCAGCAGATGCTCTGCACGCAGCACTCTCAACGACCTCTCATTGGCCCCTGAGGGCCTCTAGGTGCCGCAGTGGGGGCCTGCAGACAGAGATCAATGACCAGGATGGGGCCAATCTGAATGCCCAACAACTCCACCACCCTCCTGCCTTGCTTACCTTGATTAATGCTCTCCTTTGCACTTCAAGGACAAAGGAAAGAGAGTTTTAGATGCTGTGAGATAGAAATGCACTAATATGCAGTGTTTTCCTTCCATAGTGCAGTGTTTGCAGACATGGCTTTAATCGTATTATGTAAGGAACTAACCAGCTTATCAAATACTTCCTCAGAATGGTCATAAGTAAATTCATGCTCAAAGAAAGGATCAAGGTCTGAGACATTTATTATGGACGATTACTGCTTGGCTTAATCTCATCTCAACTGTCAAGCATGTTACCATTATATTTCACCCCAAAATCAAAGGAAATTATAAGCAGATTTTTCAACTGTATTTAAAAACAATCAATGTTTATGTTTAGGGTCTTTTTAGATGTTATACATTTGAATTCATGCTGATTAAAATAACAAAAGTATCACAGTTTTCACGAAAAAAAAAAATATATGTTATCAACTAAATAATAAGAAATGTTACCTGAGCACCAAATCAGCATTAAATAATGATTTCTGAAGTGATAATGAATACTTAAGATTGCTGAAAATTCCGATTTGCCATCACAAGAATAAATTATATTTTAAAAATGTAAACATAGATTAAACTAGAAAACAGTTATTTTTTATAAATGTAATTATATTACAATATTTCTGTTTAAATGGACCCAAACATTTTAAATAGTTTATGTACTATATCTAATATTAAGTATTTCCTTACCTGGACATGTATTCAGAAGATTCGCCTGTTTACATTGACTAAGATTGATGGCAGAGCATTTGTTGGTTGGTTTAGATTATGCCAGGTTTTTGCTGTAAAATGTTTGATTGCTCGATAACAGCTGTGTTCAGGCCTGCTGTGATACCAGCCCCGTGAGAGCTGTGATCTCCATATGTATCTTGTAGATTACAGGTGTTGACACAAGACTGAATGAGACTTGACTCGTGTGCATGTTTGTGACAGCATGTAGCTCTGTTGCAGCACTACGATCTGGGCAAATTATTCAAACATGTAGATCAAGACAACAGATTGTGTACATTCTTATGATTAAGTTGCTGTGTTTGCACTGTTCAACAAGTCGACTTACAAATGACTTATAGTCGGTGCTGTGCATTAAAATATCACACTCTTCTTTCAGGAAGTGGAATTATACAGGACTAATATCCAGGATAAACTGGGGTTAACTGTGTGCTACAGGACCGATGATGAAGATGAGACTGGCATCTATGTCACTGAGGTGAGTTTTGTCATAATAGTAGCCATTTTTGTGCATGGTAATGTCCAAGGTATGTTCTTTAAAATCTTTGTGGTTTCAGTTATAAAGGACAAGACGTTTAGATACATTATTGTACCAATTTTCCTGCTTGTACAGATTGATCCGAACAGCATCGCTGCAAAAGATGGACGGATTCGACAGGGAGATCGAATCATCCAGGTTTGCTCCATACCATTGATGTAATTTGTTTTATGATGTCACATTTGGGCATTTTTCTAAACAAATCTCTGTTCCACATCTCAGATCAATGGCATTGAGATTCAGAACCGTGAGGAAGCGGTGGCTCTTTTAACCAGTGAAGAACACCCAAATGTGTGCCTGCTATTGGCCCGACCAGAGATACAGGTGAGAGACCCAAGCCACAATCACACCGTTCATCCTGTTCACCAGATTTGAAGGACAGCTGATAACGTTTCTCTTTTTTTCTCTGGTTGTTTTAGCTGGATGAAGGCTGGATGGATGATGACAGAAATGACTACCTGGATGACCTCCACATGGATATGTTAGAGCAACAACACCATCAGGCTATGCAGTTCACAGCAAGCATGCTCCAGCAGGTATAGCAAATCCATCAGAAAGTCACTTGTGAAGTCGGTCAGGAGGCATATCAATCAGTCATAGATCAGTCTGTCATGGCTTGACATCCTACACATCAATTATAATTTCTGTGTCCGTCACTGAGCAGGAGGTAAAGCAGTCAAGGTGGAACTTTAGTTTAAAAGAAAGCATGACGTGTTGAGGTCCCATTTGCACCTGGTATTAGCATCCATTTCAGGTGATCAGATTTCCTGAAGTCGACTGTTTAGTGTACATGTGTAAACGGTGTCCAATTCTTCTTCAACATCTAATTGAACCAATTTGGAGGTGGTCAGATCTCATATGGCTGCTCTGAATTTGTAATATAAATGCTAATGTGTTCAGATTCGCCCTAGACCGTATTGAATAATTGCTTACTTATTCATTATGCCAAAGCTAGAAACTTTGTCATTAAGTTTTCAAAAACATCCTTGATGGACTCATCCACAGGAAGCCAGAGCTTTACCTATCCAATCTTTTATATATATATATATATATATATATATATATATATATATATATATATATATATATATATATATATATATATATATATAACTATATATATATATATATAACTATATATATTATCTAAATGATATATTATACATTCCAAACCAGTACGTGGTGCTAAAATTCTGCCACAGAGATTAAAATGGAGAAGAATACTTGGAGCAAGCACAGAAACCTTACACGCTGTATAGCTACAAACCTAACACAACAACAAAAAGACAATTTTGCTTTAGTAACACGAGCATGTAGTACGCCATTTTTGTTATGTGATGTAGTGGTGTTTGAGTAGGGTAGAGATGACATCATCGATTCACAAAATATATGGATTGGCTGTACACATGAAAACGCAAGGTGTCGTTTTCAGATTTATCCTCTCCAGGACCCGGTTAAAAAAAATAGCTATAGGTTTCATGCTCGCAAAATCCCAGATCCATCTGGACGAATAGCTGATATGATACAAAATGTTTACGTATACAGCTAAACGTGTCTCTTGTCTATACAAGTTCTAAGTATCTTTAGGGAAAGCCTATACATAGATCCACCCCCACACCTTTAAACCACTGCACCTATACATGTGAGCTTGTGATAGGCTTGCTTCCTAATTTATGGATGGCGCTTTTACACTCCATGGTACGGCTCAGCTTGGCTCAGCTCAGTGTAGTACAGCATGGTTCGGCTCAGTTTGCGTTTACACTCTAGTTTAGTATCACTTTAGAGTGGGCGGGATTATTCACATGTTTTTATAGTTGTGCCACCTCTACTGACACGACTCCTAAAATAATTTTTATTCTGCATCACCCCATCAAGCTCTTGCTGGATCCGCCCCTCTGCTATTAACCAGAGGAACATCTGAACTTCCGCAACAGACAACAAAACTTTTTGTTTGTTAAAAAAGGTGCGCTCTTTCAAAACATTTGTGTTCGATCCTTCACTGGCTGTGCTGATTTAAATCTAGCGGTTCTTTTGTGTTTGTATTGCAAGTTCAGTGACGCAGGTAGTGATGATTCTCTCCGGCCAATCTGTGATCAGCAGAGTTAACACGTCACGTTTTGGTAATGGTACGATGGTTCACGGTACTAAAAAAAGTACCAGGTGCTTTACCCAGTGGAAACCCCCCGAATGTGTAGAGTACTGTGCCGTACCATGCAGTGGAAAAGTGCCATTAGTTGTCACCTGGCATTGTATATTAAGAATATTGTTGACTCCTTGACAAATTGCTATTGTTCCAATTTTGTAAGTCAGTTGGATATGCTTTTTTTTTGACATTCCCTGAAATGTTTTGTTCTAGAAGAAGCATGAGGAGGATGGAGGTACAACAGACACTGCTACGCTGCTCTCCCACCACCATGAGAAGGACAGTGGAGTGGGCCGCACAGACGACAGCACTCGTAACGATGAGAGCTCTGAGCAGGAGAATCTTGCAGATGACCAAACCAGCGCCTCCACAACACTAGGCAGCCGGCGCAGGCTCGCCTACAGTCAGGACACCCTAGGCAGTGGTGACCTTCCCTTCAGCAGCGAGTCCTTCATTTCTGCAGACTATGCGGATGCGGATTTCTTGGGTGACTTTCCTGCTGATGAATGCGAGCGGTTTCGTGAGCTTTTGGAGCTCAAGTGCCAGATGCGGAGCGCGGGCAGCAGTGCCAACCCAGAGCAGAGCTTGTTCTGGCCAAGTGGTGGCGTAGGTGGGGGACAGGGCAGCGTTGGTGAGGAGGGTGTCGACAAAGAGCTGGAGCTTCTGAATGAGGAGCTCCGCAGCATTGAGCTCGAGTGCCTGAGCATAGTCCGAGCGCATCGTATGCAGCAGTTGCGTGAGCAGTGCCGCGAACAGTCCTGGATGCTCCACAACAGCGGCTTCCGCAATTACAACACAAGTGTGGATGCAAGACGCCATGAGCTAGCGGACATCAGTGAACTCCCAGAAAAGTCAGACAAGGACAGCTCCAGTGCGTACAACACAGGCGAAAGTTGTCGTAGCACGCCGCTCACTCTAGAGCTCTCCCCAGACAACTCCTTGCGACGTGGAAATGAAAATCAAGTGGAAGCCGGAGCAAGTAGTGGTACCTCAGGTGCCAGTAGAATTCTCAAACCTCTGTTGTCGCCCGTCCAAGAGGCTTGCAGCCCTAACAGAAGTCGTCCAACCTTGTCAAAAGAGTCAGAGGCTGGAACCCAGCCTGAAGTCCGAGAACGCAAAGCTGGTCGCCATGCCCAGCCCCAGTCGCCCTACAAACATGCCCACATCCCGGCCCATGCCCAGCACTACCAGAGCTACATGCAACTGATCCAGCAAAAGTCGGTGGAGTATGCCCAAAGTCAAATGAGCCTAGTTAGCATGTGCAGGGACCCCGTCGCTTCTGCTGACTTGGAACCCAAAATGGAATGGAAAGTGAAGATCCGCAGTGATGGTACACGCTATATTACAAAGCGGCCTGTCCGGGACAAGCTCCTGAAAGAGCGAGCCCTACGGATCCGAGAGGAGCGCAGTGGGATGACTACAGATGACGATGCCATCAGCGAGATGAAGATGGGACGCTACTGGAGTAAAGAGGAGCGCAAGCAACACGCCGTCCGTGCCAAAGAGCAGCGTCAGCGCAGGGAATTTATGAAGCAGAGCCGTATGGACTGTCTGAAGGAGCAAGTGGGCAGTGCTGAAGAGAAGAAGGAGGTCAATATCATTGAACTGAGTAACAAAAAGATGATGAAGAAGCGGAACAAGAAAATCTTTGACAACTGGATGACTATCCAGGAACTGTTGACCCATGGTACAAAGTCCCCCGATGGGACGCGAGTGTACAACTCCCTGCTGTCAGTGACCACGGTGTAGGCTCTGTAATGTTCTGTATATAGGACACTACCGATTGGGGTAGACAATCCTGCCTCGTTCAATGCGGCAACATTTGTAAATAGGAAATACGAAGGAACTTTGCCATTTGCCAAGAGAAGGTACAATGAGAGTCTCAAAGATTGAATAGAATGGATTCATGCAAGTGATGAGAAGGTGTTTTCTTATTTGCTCTGTTCATTTCTATGTTGCGCTTGTGGTTTTTAATATTCTATTATGGAACTGATTCGTGACCATTTTGCCTGTTTAAAAGGTTTTGGAGAACAATACAAAGACCATCAAGCATCACAACCATAAGCATTTTTTATTTTATTTCAAGTAACAAACAGTCAATATTATTGTACTTTTAATGCATACATATTGCTTATTAAAGTTATAAATATTTAGCTTAATGGTCATTACACAGATGTTATTATATACTTTTCAGACAGGGTTTAACAAAAATAACTTTGCTTTAAAAACTTTAAAGAAAAGGTGCTGTTTTTCATTAAGTTCATATTTCACACAGCTACTGTTACATAAGACATGCATCAAAGCGCAGTCATTTATTGAAATCTAAATCTGTTTGTATTATTGTTGATATTAATATCTGTTGTAGACAGAAAAAGGCCTTTTGTATAGGCCTCCATTGTATTACAGCCAGATAATACAGTTTAACAAATCATTAGCTAGAAACACAATTTGATGTCTTGTAAAATGAGAGAAATAATAAATTATTGTTTTATATTTGATGAGCTTTCAAAATATTGTGGTGAGCTTTTTTTATTTTCAGTACATTTTTACTAACAAGAAGTTTCAGTTTGGAACCGCAGTAGGTTGAGAATTTCTTCAATCCAATTTAAAAGCACAAAGGGTTCTGCAGATATGTGTCTATCTGTTTCTGTCCAAGTCTGTTAGGGGGTTGTGGGTGGATAGTGTCCACACTTCAGTGACCACTCGACCTCAGGGCCACTGACCCAGCCAGGCCCCTGTTTCTGCTTATCTGTCCCCAGCTGTGTGTAGCTCTGAAACATGGAGCTCAGGTCAGTGAACAGACCTTTATCTTATTACAATCAAACTGAAAGGTCTGCAATGCCACAGCTGCAATGAGCGGTGCAGCCAGCTGCATGCAGAAAAGACTTCTGTTCCCAGCACACACACTATTCTACACTTTTCTTTTTTTTGTTTCTTTTTTTTTTTTGCATTTCATGACAAAACATCAAATCAAGTGCAAACAAATTATGCTAGAACTTTTTTCCGAGTCATCTTGCAGTTTGCTTTAACCAACTGGTGTCATTTTTAGTGGATTAATGAAGTTCACACAGGTTTCTTGGTAGAGAAATCCCAGATGCTGTTCTTCTTATGCAGTTCAGCAATATATATTAACATGTTCTACAATGTCTGACACCCAGATAGTGTTCAAATATTATTTTTTCCTCTCATTTATGTAGCAAATCTATTTTCTGTGAAATATTTCGCTTGAAGGGTGTGCCACATTTTTTGGCACTATTTTTATGGCACTTGGTTCTATATTTTATTATCTAATGACCTTCATACATTTTTAAACATAATGGTCCAGATATTTTAGAGGGGTTATATTGTAAATAAGCTTTTGGGGCATTTTTCACTGTATAATCTAAACCCTTTTTCAGTACAGATGTAACCATTTCATAAAGACCTGTTTAACACCTTGTCGTGCCAAAAATGAAATAACCCTGTTCATGGGGATATGAAGTACCAAAGCTATCTAACTCTTGCTATGTATAAGATTTGAGGAAGAAAAAAAGCTATACCATTGTGTAGCTATGTGCAAATGTTAAGGGAATAATTATGTTAAAAAGGGAGGAGAGGTAACATGCTGTCACCCTCCTCCTCTCTGTCTGCTTGTATGTAATTGATTGCCTTTCTGCTTGCCTGAAGGAGGACTGTTTGTTTGATTTATGTCCTCAGAGATCTCTTCACACACACTCTTTTAATAGGAGATAACAGCGTTCCATGCAAAGGCAAACAAAAAGAAGCAACAGCAATCAATTCTGAGTTGTTCCCTTTCCGGGCCAGGAAGCGAGGCAAAGTGGAGATTGCTTTGATCACACTCTCTGGTTTATTTTTATATTGGTAATGAATGAAGGTGGGCAGCGTGTGATACGGCCAGCCGTCCTCCGCTGTTGGTTTTGGAGCTCCTCTCATTTGTCTAAATGCCACAGCAGAATAAAAGGAAAAGCTCTGGAGTAAATCGGCTGTTGACCGATAAGACCACTGTTTGCGTCCTTGGCTCTTGTTCAGCTTTGTGAGAGGAAATGAGCTGACAGGGGATGCTTTTATTGTTTCGAATGAGAATGAACTCCAGTGGGCCATCCTTGTGTGAGAAATCGGCTGAAGTGAGTATTGTTTTCAATTGTTTTGTAATTTTTACCCAATTGTACCATTTTTCTTATGAATCATGTGTCAATTCATTCAGCATTTTTTTTTTACGTAAAACGCCCTTAACTGGTAAAACCACTAAGGCAAGGTCTTTCTTGATTGGCTTTTTGCTTACTTATAAAAAGACTGCAACAGCAATATGATTAAAGTCATTGTTGTGTATGCTATATATTTCTACATTTAGTCATTTAGCAGACACTTTTATCCAAAGCCACTTAAAAATTATGACAACAGAAGCAAGCAATAATAAATGATATACTATACAATTACATAACTATATACAACACAAATTAACATTGTATTCCAAAACTTCCAAATTCCAAAAGTAAACCAATAAAAAACATGTCCTCTACTGAAGCATTACAGAAGTCATTGAAATATAAGGTAATGTGTTTTTACGTCCTTCAGATTATGAGAGAGCGCACCAGAGAGAAGTGTTGTGATTGGAGGTTTTATGATTGACTATGTTGTGTCACGGCCAATTTTCACACTCAATGTAATGTGGACATAAACATTGTCAAATCTGGGTGGATCTTATCACTACAAAGTACTAGTCAGCACTTAGTACGGCAAGTTATTTACCAAGTATATTGTTAATTAAGTAACGTAGCAACTTGACGTGTTAATATGTGACGTGGAATGTTCCTCATGAGTTTGTTACTTCACAACAGCTTCAGACATCGTTGGGCCTGTCAGAAATTGTTCATAAATATTGGTTTTAATGTTAGGCTATACATCAAAAGAAAAATAATCACCTCTGAATAACTGGTAATTTTCCCATCACAATTAATATTTTGTTAACGTTTCAAACCCTCTAGGGTTTCTTGTTTCACACTTCTCCAAGTCCCAAAAAGGTCATAGTACAAGATGAAAATGGGAAAACTTGCTGAATGTTAATTAACTTAAGCCTACTTAATTTTTAACTTGCTATAGGCAACTGCACTTATGTTATGTTTGATTTCCTGTCATGTGTTGTTAATTATGTGACATTTATAAGCTTAAAGTACTCTGTGTTCAAAATGCAAATTCCATACAATATCATTCATAACACTGCATCAATTCCAGCATGAGAGCAGTCAGCTAAAAATCACTGATTGCATTCACATGCATTGTATGATTGCTGTCTCTTCTTTTAGCCATCTTCATGATTACCTCTTATTAAGTCGTGTACTTTACATTTTAGTGTTGCAAACAGCATAAGCTGAATTCAGTCTCCCAACAAGCTACTATGAATACAGTCTGGTTCAGGTTTGATTTTATTTAGAAATTTTGCTATGATTATATGAAACCAGGTTGCAATCCTTCATTCAAAATATTAATTTCATCAAAACAGCACAGTGTTTTTACTTTAAGAAATTGCCTATATGTCAGAATAGGCCAGAATGTAAAACATGCATGCTTGTAAATACAAGCTGCAAAACTTGTATACATTGTATACATTTCTCATATTACACAGAAGAAATTGCATCAGATATAACAATGAATGATAGCAGGACAATACCATCCACCATTAAAGACACCCACAGACCCTCCAACATGAAGATGTCAGGAAGAACATGAAGTATGTACCCAATTCAATTAAACCACCTCTAGGCTGTCTGTTTCCCAGACCCATGAATTCTGAATAGTGACATCTCATTATTTTTAAGATGGTGTAGTTTATTAAAAAAAAAAAAAATTGTAGCACTGTCAATGCACTGAAACACTTCAATCAGTTGAAAAGTGGGACAGAGTTTATGCGCTGACCTGCATAGTGTATAGCACTGTGATGCATAGGCATATAAGACTTGCAGTTTCACAGTCTCAATTCAAAGATCTCTCTTTGAAGTATTTTAGATGTAAGCACCCATTCTTCCATAGTTTTAATAGATTTCTAAAACTGATTTCTGTTTTGGTGTGTAAGGTGATGAAAAACTAAAATGTCAGCTTGATTAAAACTGAAGAATAACCAAGCAGTTGCTAGAGCTTACTGGCATTCATGTAATATCTGAAATATGGTGTTCATATTAACGGACATGATCATCACTACAAAGTTCTTTAAGCCCTGAGTTTCTGAGCTGAGAGCATGTCATTATGAAAACATATCAGGATTTAATTGATGTAGCATCTGTATTTTAATTTGTTAATATGAATGATTATTTTTTTCTTTCGTCCCAAGTTGCATGTACAAAATACCATAGCATTGTAGAATGGCAATAGAATAGCCTATATAATGCATTTCACAGTGCACTTTATGCAATCTTTTCTCATTATTGTGTAGATGTAGAGCATGTTTTATGTTGGAAAGGTACGTCAAACTTCTTTTTCAGAAGTTTAAAATTTATTTGAACACACCTGAAGTCGTAATTACAACTTTATGATGTCTCAAGAGGACTTGAACTCACCTTACGAGTCTTTCTAGATACAAGTTAAATGTTCTTGCGCTAACATGTTCTACCAAACTGGGAAAAATTCAATCTTAAAGCACAGAGATGTCACTGTCTAAAAAAAAAAAAAAAAAAAAAAAAAGCCCACACTCCAGTCCCACTGACCTTTTCTTTATCCACACATCTCTCTCAAAGCTTACACTGTTATCTTTCAGGCTCTGGGCTGTAGATGAATTTGGACCAGTGACTTGAACTCTAGAAATGAAGTGTGCAGGACAGCTGCAGAGCAAAACATTCCACAAAAAGTGAGATCCATTGTTTAATGTTTTAATGTGAAAATCTGATGACTATGATGACAGACTTTGAAACACTGTAGACGATAGAGTTGATTGTAACTGACCCATTTTGATTCTCGTTATGAGGAAACATGCCTGCCGTCTATTAATTCAGCTTTGTTTGAAGCAAGTCCTTTGGGGAGTTCACTCAGCAGTGATGCATTGCGTTTATGTTTCAACAGCTTACTTGTCACAGAGAACTTTCTCTCAGTTGACTACGCAAAACGAATGGCAGTGTTCAAGCATCACACTTCAAATTTTCGCCTGGTTGATGATAGTTTTGTAGCAATATGTTATCTCAAATGCTGTTGTGACTTTCACATCAGTCCTAAATTAAAAAGAGGTTCTTTATTGATCCCCGCGGTGCAATTCAGGAAATTATACAAGTCAGAAAATATGCAATTCATTTTGTGAACACACAAATGCTAAAGAATGGTCTTGACCCTGTGCATGACCTCAAGTAAAACTTACCCCCACAAGTCATCTGACCCCTGAACTTAGCACGGACTTGTTCGGTTCAAAGGTCTGTTAAGCCATGTTGTTTATGGCTTAGTGTTGCAGTAACTCAAAAGGCTCTCTTCCCATCATTTAAAAAGGACAGAATAAAAATAGGGAGGACATCACTGTTAAAAAAGAAAAAAATATATGTTGATTTCCTGCATTAAGTTTTATAAGTAAAAAATATTTTTAATTTATTGGATTATGAATATCATGAAGTTCTATTTGAGTTGACCTTGCCAAAATGTTTATTTGTTTATTTATTTATTATTTTGGAAGACCATGATACAGCCATGAGGATTTGTGGGGTTTGTGAAATACAATGTGATTCACCCCAAAATAAAATAAATTCAAAAACTAAAAGCATGTTCATCATAAGTGTTGATTTCCACGACCTGTAGGTCAATGTCAAAATATGTGAAGTGAGAGCAGTGTTGAAAATAAGTGCTGTACAGTGTAAACGTTACACTTAACCACATGATGTTTCAGTCAGTTGGTTGCTGTAGGCACAGTTGTGTCGGAACTGTCATTGAGGTGAGAGTCGCTCTGCTCTCCTCTACAGCATTGTTGCATTATGTTTTCCCTGAGCACCTCGAGGCATCCATCCAAGACCTGTTTCTTCAGCATTCACCCTGTCTTTGAGAAGCTAAACATCATGTTGAACCTCAAAGGCAGTGTTTTACATGTACTGCTATCAGAATGCTGTTGTAAACACACTTCAGGAAATGACTTATGCACGGCTTGGTGGGTCAAAATTGAGTTTCGATCATCTATGCCAAAAAAACTGCCAGTTTTGTTAAGCAAGTCAGCAAGCCAACAGATTATATGATGATGAATTATACAATTGTTTAGTAATTATTTAACCATTTAATTTAAGTTTAGTAATGATTAACATAACAGAACTCTAAACTGATATAAATGTGGCAATAAATTGATGATTTGATGGTGCTACCATAACTTTTCCAAAATTGCCAAATGTTTTAAATGGAGCAGAACATGCTGAATGCACCTGCTAGAATTAAACGTAATCCTCTAAGTGACTTGTGTTAAAAGGTCTTTGACAGGGTTAACAATGTGGTGTAGCATCTCATTTAATTTACTGCCTCTCGTTTTCTATGTTCTAGTGAATGTGTTGTAGATTTACTGCCTTTGAGTGTGTTGGGAAAGCAGGACCAAAATGGAATTCTAAGGATTCTGTGGAATGTCGTGCCAATGAAAGAGCACAATAAATAAATTAGACCGATTTCGTTTTTTGGCGGTATCACAATTTGCATATTAGTTCAATATAAAGCCAATTTAAATGTAAACTTTACATTTAACATTCATATTTAGTGTTTATACTTTAATGACATTTATTTTATAATCACTAAAAATACATTTAAATTTGTTTAATCTGATAGATTAAATTATTTTTAATACATAATTTAGCTAAATTGTTTCACTAAATTCTCCACGTAATTGATTTAATGTAAGCAATATCTTTAAAGTAGAGCCTTCCATTTGGTGGCCTGCATCAGTCCTGTGTAACTACAGTGAGTCACATTTAATATGTCATGGGAGATTTGGTTTATTGACCATCAGAACTATTAATAGCTCCCTCGGGAGATGATGCACGGCTGATGGCAGAGCAACACACCGGTTCAAAGACCAGTTTAATGCCAGCACAAGTCCTAAATCCACAAGCTTTCTCCAAATCAATACACTCACTGTATTTAGACGTTATTGATTTTATTGGTTTTCACTTGTCAGGTCCTTTAACACCCGCCAACCCCAATTATGAAGAATTGACTATTTCACATAGTTATAATGGTGAAGATTACATCATATAATAACTACATAAGGTAACATGTAGCTTGTTTAGTCACCAGTTTATGAGCTTGCTATGCAATCACACTGGGAAATTGATTGAGTGCGTGACCGCTATTAGCCATTCAAAGACTTGTCCACATAATGGTGCACTCTCTGCAATAATCTACACTAACTAGTGCACATGCTCAAATTGGATGTCAAGATCAGTCGATTTAAATGTTGTGTACCTTGACGATAAAATTACAACACACTGTATCCATTTGTTCATACTAATTTTTTCTAAAAGTTTTGCAGTTATATTTAAGATATTAGACTTTGGCCATAGGCAAAGGTCATTGAGAAAACACTGAATGTAGATTTATAGTTGCATGTTGCACATTTTCTTTAAAATGATCAAAATCTAGTTTTTTCCATGCCAGTCAGATGTACACATTTTGTTATGTATTGCAGAACCAAAACACAAAATGTTCCCGACCATTTCCCAAGTCCTTTTCCTCATGTAGTGAACATACACCCAGAGACGGGCACATTTTTTCCCCGCTAAATCGGGGCAAAATCACTCAAATTGCCTCTTTATTAGTCTCCCATTTCCACTTTTAACAGCCTCTTGCAAAAAGCAGCATTCCCTGCACAAAATGGCTGCTAAAAGCCTAGCTGTGTAGTAAACCTGGTCCTCAGCCGCTATTAGCCTGAGAGGCCGAGGGTACATCTATAAATGGAGCAATGATGGAACAGCCTCCACAAGAGTCAATTAAAGCACTTCATTAGACTGTAATACTCCAGCAGAGGCCACAGGCCCACGAACCCTGTAATGATGCCAATCAATGTGTGTGTTACTCAGAATTAGCTGCCAGCTCTCTGAAGCAGATCATAACAATGCTAAGGTGAAACATTAGTCAGAAAGTACAACAAAATATGAAATGAGTTGCGTTTGTTGAAACAGAAACTACCTGAGAGGTAGTTATAGACTATACAAAGGCTAAATGGCAGCCTGTAGTAATGTAGTAGGTAATCTTTTACGTAAGTACACTGTGTGTATAACATTTTTGTCATTTGTAAAACCAATCTTGTATAAACTGCATTATGCAGTGAATGTGTACAGTTCACATAAGAAATAGTCATTACAAATGACTTACCAAATGGTAGAGACATAGTATATACATACAATAGGTATAATAGTATACATTTTATTCAGCTAAAGGGTTTGCAAAACCCTCTGCATCTTTTGGTAATAAATATATACATGATACATTATGTTGTGCTGTACTGTAACACTTAATTGAATGTCTGACTGAACATCTAAACTCAAATAGATGACCTGTACTGGTTTTGCATCACTGCACCAAAAAAACCCATTAAGCGGGATGTCATTTTCAAAATTCCAAGCCATTACAAGAAGATCATAAAAAAAGAGAACTGAATGTTGTCAAAAAAAAAGAGGGAGAGAAAAATAAAAAGAACAACCAAGAATCCAACAAAATGCATCAGCACTCTCACTCAATGCGACTGATTTTTAAATGATATATTGATTGATTACATTACTTTGCATCTCACAAACATTAAAATTATTTAAAACCAGGGTGCAAATTATATATTATGTATTATTATGGGTTTTGTGAAGATCTGATCCCATCACATTAAGGCATGAACCCCTTAAAGCTTGTATTTCTGAGCACTTTATTGCGTTTTCATAACAGATGTTCTATTACAAATGAAAGTGCATATTTTCACCAGTTGCCAAATAGATATTAATGACAAGAGACGTCCCGTTCACCTGAAGTAACCATAGCAACAGTGCGCTGCAGACAATTTCCGTTGTGATCAGTATAGGCCAGTACATCAACACCACATTGCAGGTCCTCTCAGTATTTCTCACATTTATAGCATTATTAATACACATCACAGATGTATCACAGAACATGATGTGTTTTCCTGTAGCTCAAGCAGCAGGGCACCAGCAACAACAGTATTATGATTCTCAGGAAATGCATGAGCAGATCAAATTTACGCCTGTAATGCAACTCAAGTTGCTTTGGATAAGAACATCTGTCAAATATATATACATGTAATATGTAGATAGCTGAAAATTATATAAGTGTACTGGTACCCTAAATGAAAGATTGAAAAAAAAGTCTGAAATTCATTTTATAACACTGTTTAAAACCCTTGATATAGAACAGGTGCTGTATATAATATCACATTTATTTTTACACTTGAGGGATGATTCAGTCCACTGAGTGTGATATTACACATAAATATAACAGGAGTCTTACAATACAAGTCTTATAATACAATCAGTTATGTAAAATCTTGACAATAATAGTTTCTGTCAGAATAGGTTTCTAGTTATCTGGTGCTACAATTTAGTTGTGTAACTCGTTATTATTTACAAGAATATTTAAATGTCTTTTACACTGTTTTATTTATTTAGCCAGAAACTATGGTTACTGAGGTAGATTTTTCTAAGGGTTTATACAGTAAGACCATACATAACAGTCAAGGTACTTTACATGACAGGCGTTTTGCCACCGATTCCATTTTGTAACTAGAATTGAGCCAAGAAAACGGGCTTGGCAGAGTGCGTTAAATATGTTCCCTCACCTGTTTATGCAGGGAAAACAGATGGCAAAAAGCAGATGTCGGATACATTTTGCAATAAGAAAGCAGTCATTTTCTTGTTACTTCATCTCTCACCAAGCTTCGTTTTAAGTCTCAGTAGAAATTCCAAATAGTACACATGGGAGGATTTGGGAGTTATTTTCCCATTTAATGGTATATCTTTAGATACCAAAAGCTCATGCATTAGAAAAACAAGTGAACTGACTTTGCCTCATACTTGGACATGAAGTCCAGTATGGTCTTGGTCAATGTCTGTTTGACAAGTCAGTGGTAGTTCAAACAACATGAGCCTGGGAAAAGTGTATTTTTTGCATCGCACTTCTGCAACAGTCTGCCAATTCCAAGACTTTAAGCTTTGTAGGGGAACTGTGCTTGACAACTCATCCCTCTACAGATATATTCAAACAGATGTATGATCATCAAGAGGTTTAAATGTTTAAAATAAAAACTAGAACTGCCTTACGCAAACATCTTTCACTCAACTATCTGCCTGCCCTTGCCAGTTGTCATCCACATGCTGAAAGACCAAACTTTTGCCTTGACATCCTTTTGACAACCCAGTTTATCATGCATAAATGTAAAATTACACCATTCTGTGACTGGTCACTTTGCATACTGCTCAAGCAGTTTCTTCCTGTCTAATTGGGCAGTTTTTGACCAGGACAAATTGTAAAGTGGAAGAGACTTTAAGTGGTCTGAAGTCATGACACTAAGTATTCTTTAACCAAGTTCAAAAAGTCATACATTTTTTGAGTTTGTGATTGCTCCCTCATTTCAGTTTCCACATACTTTAAACGGCTCTTTAAGCTGAGAGCCACTTGGGAGTCTCATCTGAAGGTTGGATTGGCCACGGTGCCCACAGCAGTTGAGCAGTCATCGAGATGTCATGCCAGGGAGAAGGATGAAGGGGAAGCAGAACAGAGGACGACAGCATCCCATATCTACAGCCCTGGGGCAGTCAGTCTGTCTCCTCGTTCTGGGGAGGGGTAAACCTGTTAGGCCTGGCTGGGAGACTAAACACTACCCTCTATTGGATGACACAGAGATTGTGCATGGTGAGGCTGACCCTCACTCGAACCACGTTAAGGGTTACAGCAATGACCAAGCAGTGAACTTCCAATCCGATCCAATGCCATTTGCAACTCATTTTACTTTATTATGCCTACGCGTGGACATTTTAAAGTTGTCCATTTAGGACATGTCATTTTTGCAATAAAGACATTTTAATTACGGAGTGCCTCGGCTATCAGAGATCTTTTTTTTTTCTCTACACTGCCTCTTACTTTATTATCTTATTCTAAACTGAATTTGAGTTGGCTAAAGCAATGCCTAAATATTTGGCTCCTGGTTATGATTATTCAATAATAATAATAATAATAATAATAATAATTTATGTATGTATTCAACTATAACAATTATTATTATTATTATTATTATTATTATTATTATTATGTCATTAGAAGTGTTTATTACAAAGTGACCAGCAATGTTACATTTTGATTAAAGATAATGAAGACAGTATTTTTTCTGTGCACTGATGAATTATTCACAATAAGACCAAAACATAAAATAAAGAAAAGAGTAAATTTTTATTTCATGCAAAGAACTTCAAAGAACTGTGGACACCAACCGACAGCACTGTGCATTCATGATTAACACACTTTTGCATTTATTATCCGGTCCTCATTACAAGATAAAGACTTCAGGACAGGACCACTTCCCCACAGCAGCCAAACGTTTGAATACTTTTCATAAGTCTTGGTCTCAGACACTTTTAACAAATCCTCTGTTGGGAATGATATCAAATTAGACATGCGCCTTATGAAGTGGGCATGTGGTAATTGCAAATTATGAATTGGACTGATTGGTTATACAGAAGTAGAGAAGATCTCCATGGCTTCCCATGTATCAGAGACACCAGTGAGAGAATTATATTAATAGGGTAACTATATTAAATGGTAAACTTAACATTTTATTACATTATTACATTACTCTGCAATGAACTGCAAGTTCTGAAAGCATAGAGCCAAGTCCCAATATCTGACTAATAATCACCCAGTGAATAACAGACTGGCATCTGTCTTGAACTATGTAAATAACAGGCCACACAGGTTTATTAAGTCTTATTTTACATTATAACATGAGGACGGACCAACAATTAAGAGTGCAGGAAAACATCAATAATTCTCACATTATCTCTGAGTTAATGCAACATCTTACCAGAAATGAGCAAACTTTGTTTTTCAGATCATGTTTAGCATATGTTTTCTCATGCAAATTTGACATTATTGTGTTTTTTCACCCTGTTTATCCCCATGTAATTAGTCCTTTGCAGTTGGCACACAATGTTTTTTTTGTTGTCAAAGGCTGATATGACAGAAAATGATACAGCTTCATGGCTATAATGAACAATTGAGCAACCATGCACATTTTATTAGTGTACCAATTTAAAGCTAACAGTTCATTTTTACTGGAAAAATAAATAAATAATTAAAATGCATTATGATAGTAGATACATTTTTGCATTGTTACTCCAAATAAATACTATTAATAGTCTGAAAGATAAACTTAATTTTCATTATAAAGGAAAACATTTTTCTCCTTTGATTTTGGGTTATAGATGATCTGAACATATTGGCATGAGATTTTACCCATATACAAAAGATTTGAAATTTTAGGGCCTGAGAAAGTATTCTTTTAGCGGAACTAGAAATTTCTTAATAGTAACTCAACATCATCACTATTAATAAGTGCTTCAGTTCCCTGTCCCGTGTATCAAATAGCAATTAATTTACTTAAGACTTCTTTCTATTCCCACAGAATGCAGGTTTATTTCTCAAGTGACGATTTCAGTCAACCATACTCATGCAACTCTGAAATCAGCCAGCCAGACAGGTGAAATACAGCTTTCCTTTCTTGAAAGAACTTGCAGAAATCATTGTTCTGTGTCAGCAGGAGCCTGTTAGAGACTTATGACTGACATAAGAAAAGGAAACTTGTATTCGGGAAATGAAGCAGAATAATTTGTGCAAGAGCTTAATAACAGCAAAATGAATTAGTAGGCAAGTATTAATTTGAGGAACATGATTAAGGATTATGAAAAGGCCCAGATGAAAGCATAAGAGACGTTATGTAACGATAATCCTCCTATGAACGACATCCTACAAGTTAGCGGAGCTCGCCAAGTATTAAACTTTGGAGTGAAACTCGTCCACAGCACAAACTGTGAACTTGAACGCATCAAATTGTGTGGCTTGTTGAGGATTGTTGCGTTATTACTTCTCTAAATGACCAGGCTTTTGAGATCAATAAAATAGACAAAAATAATCCCGAACACTTCATTTAAAGACATCTAGAAACCTAATTACTATAAAGTCTATGATTAATGAAATCATAAGAACACCTTTACCCAGCTTTATATAAAAATCATGTTTACCTTAAAGGAAAACGCCACCGTTTTTCCATATTCCACTATGTTCTTCCCTCAATTTAGATGAGTTGATACGTACCTCTTCCGTCTCAGTGCATTCAGTCAATCGCTGTATCGCGCGGCACCACTATGCTAGCATTTAGCTTTGCACCATTAATTTCTTGGGATCCAAACAGGGATGAATTTAGAAGCTACCCAACATTTACATGTTTAGCTACTGAGACGGGAGAAGTATGCATCGACTCGTCTAAGTTGACGGAAGAACATAGTGGAATATGAAAAAACGATGGCGGTTTCCTTTAAACAGGTCTATGGTACATGAAATAAAACAACAGACAGACAAACATGAAACAAACGTTTGTTTGACAAATTAAATGGTCTTACAAAAATTTTAAACTATAACATTTATTGCTTCATCTGAATACTGCATTGAAAACACAAGCATTCAGTAATACACCAAAGAAAAGTTATAATAATAATTATATATGGATGCACAAAAGATAGTAAACACGATGCTCTACAAAACACTACTTTACAGAAATTTTAATTTCTAAATATCAAAAACACACAGCTGCAAAATGGCAGCCAGCTGAGGCAACTTGGGGTTGGACCGCCACAAATGACACTGTAATCGAGCTAGTCAGAGCAGTCAACAACCACCTGCCAAAACAACAAAAACCAAAACAACTTCTTATAAAACAGGAGACTGAAATGCTGGTATAAATTAACATGAATCATGAAATCAGTTAGAATAAGAGGTAAATGTACCTGACATAAACCACTCACTTTCAATGCAGCGCAGACCGCGCAAGAATACAGAATTGAGAAAAGAGATTTAACATCCCGTCAGTTACACACAAACGACCAGAATGAAACGATGTTACGCTAGGCTTGAATCATTTAAAAGAACAAATATAGCTATGACTTGTGTTTGCTTGAGACGTAACCTGAACAGCAGCCAGTTATGGGTCTTCAGAGAGAGCAAGACGATAAACTCCACTGCCCCGATGCTCAACACTAGGTGACTAAAATATTAATACACCAATGCAGAGGAGACATGTCCTAGTCGACCTAAAGCTTAGAACAAGACAGGATACAGATTAAACTCTCATGAACCAAGACTTAAAATATGAAAAGAAACATTCATGGTTAAATACAAGTTAAGCTTTAACAACAACAGACATGATGTAAATTATGACAACATATATTTGCTTTGAAATACATTTATTTTAAAAGTCTAAGAGCAAGCAACTTACACTTTTGCTTTTTCGGAGTTGGAATCATTTCCTGTAGTAACCAAAGGTATGCTACAGCTGTGTAGTGTTTAACTTGTATTTAATCAAGAATATTTCTTTAACTAGCTTTAAATGATGTCACTTGACAGTGTGATAACTAGATATCAAAAAAACTTCAGTCAAACCACTTTAAGCTCTGTGACGAAACAGACAGGCAGAAACCGATGACACAAATGCAATTAAGCGGGAAAAAACAACTGTAAAAAAGACCGTTTAAAACCTTCACTTTAGCAATAAAATCCTATGTACATCTGCATAAAGTGTCCGTTTGGGAAGGTTGGAGAAGTTAGGGGGACTCTCGACCAAAAGGCGCATGGCGGTAGGTTGGATGTTGATTCTGATGGCCTTTGTGGAAGGCCACTTAAGTGTGTGTCGTCTTAAACTCCACAAAAGCACTGTTATTGTTGAGTCTGCAGGCTTCTAGTCCTGCTCCATTGGCTCCTCCTCTGCACTCTCGGAGTCCAGGGCCCCTGACCCAGAGTCGCCCTCTGTGGGTGACTCTACGCTACTGCTGCTGGATGTGGGTCCAGAGGCATTTTCATCAGTGCTACTGCTGCTGACCTGCTCGCTTGGCTCCTCCCCTTCTCTCACCTCAGGGCTTGAGGCCACGCCCGCTGGGGCTCTCTGCTCTGATTGGTCCATATCGCTGGGATCTTCTAAGGAGTCATCAGAGCCACAAGGAACCTCTCTTTCAGTAAAAGCCTCTCTGGAATCTGCCACAGGACACTCAGGCTGTGTGCTGGAAGGCTCTATGTTACCAAAGAATAGAATATGTAAGTGTTTTGTGTAGTGTGTTAACAACCTAAAAGAAAAAGGGGACAAAAAATTACGATACCTTGGTCCTCAGAGCCTCCAGCTGATCCTTGAGGTTTACTTTCCTCTTCCTCACTGCCCTCCTGAAACATGGATGACGGGGATTCGGCATCCTCGGACTTATCTGAGGAGCTATTAGCTGATGTAGATCTCGGTCTCTCGACAACCTGCTGGTCTACTTCATCTTCGTCCTCTTCTTCATCATTGCCATCCTGGCTGAATTTCAGCCTCTTTACTTCATGTTCCTCTGCCTCCATTCCCTCATCTTCCTCATCATCTAAGTGTTTGTTCTTTACAGAGCTGCCGAGAGGCCAATCAACGCCCGATACTGATGCATCACTGGAACACAAAGATATATTCAGTATTTCTCTGACGTAAAAAATATTCAGAGTTTATATCATGTGAAAATAAGTGAACATGTTCATTGATTCAATGATCAACTAAATAACTGTTTTCCAGTTATTTATGTAAATCTTGGCATTTAATTTTTGCTTTTCATCATCTCTGGTCTTGAGTAATGATCAGATGAGATGCGATACAATGGCAAATTTAACCTACCTGGCCGAATTGCTGTGTCCTTGTGCTGTGTTTGTTTCTTTGTTTTCCGTACTGTCCGGAAGGCCATTTGTGGCCAGTGAACTGGACATGGAGTGTTTCTGTCTGTTTAATGGTCTGGGCGTTCCTGGACCATTTACTTTCCTGTAATATAGAGGGAAATCAAGTGTCTATGTTTTTTTATTTATTTTTTATTTTTTATGATTAGTCCTGAGCTCCATATACTTTCATCACCTTTCTGTAAAGGCAGATATGTTCCCTGGCAACATGACTCCATTCATTCTGTTGACACCGCTGCACCCATTCTTCCTAAATAAATAGATTCAAGGTGTCTAAGTGTTCAGTTAATATGTAGTAACTTTACATTTTAATAGAAATGTGTAATTACTTACTCGGATGTTGGATAAATGCAACTGACCACCATCACATTCTGATAAAGAGAAGAAACAATCAGTATCAATAACATAATGCAAATTCATTTACAACTTCCTATATTGGAAAATGAATGAATGAATTATTGAATTGGACTAAAATGTGGGCCTTTAAAAGGTAATCAAATCACTTAAGCACATAAAACACATAAATGTGTCAAAGTTCTTCCAACACTGTGTAATAAAACCCATTTAGCAAACTGCAAACATGAAGTGTGCAAACTGAAGTGTGTAAAACACTGTAAATGATCCTCTAGATTTATAAATCAAACACCTGCAAAACAAATACAAGTGACCGTAAATCAACAGCATGCCTTTATGGAAGTTAAAGACAGCAAGTAATAATATTTCACATCTGATTTTGGATGGAACGTAGAGTAGGGTGAAGAAGATTCTTCAAGGTATTTTATAGAAAGTGCACCACTACACACAACTGAACAGCATCCATTTGGCCCGATTAGTTCTTAAACTGAATAACGCATCACACACTGACCTTCTCTACCCCTCTGAGAAATTTCTCTGTCCCTGTGTAGTTCCTCTTAGGTTCAGTGAGCAGCTCGCACAAGCGCTGGATAGTGAATGGGATCCTGGATAGAGAAAATGTTTAGGCTAGGTTAAATTCAACAGCAAGAAGATAGCTCACATGCTCTGGGGTAAAGAGACGGGAACAAACCCAGTGCTTTTCTGAAAGGAAAATTGGTGATGGTGCCACACCATGCAGTTAATTAGCGTGTTACTCACCCATTGTATCCATTGACTATCTTAAGAATTCTCTCCTTCATTTCTTCAAAAGGAACCGACTCTACGTTGGGGTTAGCAGGCCCTCGCTGCTCTGGGGCCGATGCTTGGAAATCCTCCATTACTTTCTCCAGTTTGAATATGAAGTAGCTTTTAAACTGACACCAGGAAACCCTGAAACAACATTAAGCATTAGTAACTCCTAGACAGCTAAACTTGGAGCTGTCACGAGGATGGGATTTTTAGATTTGAAAAACCAGCTGAAATTGTTTTATTGTGCGAAAAGAGACCAGCTTAATACCAGAAATATGAAACTAACACATCTATGTAGGATCAAACACAGTTCAGTGGTCATTACGCAAAAACAATTGACTACAGAACACTACAGACCAACCAGAAGAAGGTATTCGAGAGACATACACAGATTCGATCTTTTGATATGTGTCTAACTATGTATTCCCACAATTACTTCATGAAATGAGAACAGGTCGTCTAAAGCAGATCCAGTCGATAAGTACAAGGTTCAGTGTGTTTTGGAACAAAACCAAAAGTGCTGTGGTAGTGCAATAAACCACCTTGTGGTGTTACCAAGAAAAGTAGTTATGATTTTAAACAAACCACTGAAAAAGAGGTCACACAAAGGTAAAGGGGGTTTCAATGCCAATCTTAGATCACTCACTGATATCTAGAGGTACTTACAAGGTTTCCCCGGTTTTCGCGATATGGCACAAAAACTGATCCAACACCGCCGTCGACTCTTTCTTTACCTTCTTGTCGAAATCTGCAACAAGCACAATACAAAGATCATGGATTTCATATGAAAATCTTTATTGGATGCAATCCAAGCTTCCAACTTTAAAATACCTTCCGTTCGAAATCTAGTTAGTCCATTCTAGTTCTGACTTACATATGCTTTCATGAAAAAAAAAAAAAAGTAATATTAACTATATCAAACATTTTAATAGTGAACAACTATAGTGCACTTAGGTATAAGTCATATTCAAGCTCCATGACAAATATGATAAAATATTAATACATTTTCCTATCACAGTTACATAAGAATTAGTACAGGCACTGTAAAATAAATCTGAGCTTTGTCATTAAAACACAAAAACTATTTATACCACTCTAATAATAGTGTTATTAATAGACAATAATAACACTAGAAATGATAATAATAATAATAATAATAATAATAATAATAAAGTTAGTACTAAAACCGAGTACAACGTATATCAAAGTGTAAATGGCAAAGAATAAAAATAAATCCATGTTATAAAGAAAACTTAACAAGAAAATCGGATTACCATTCAATTATTCACTAGTTTAGAGTTAACACTGAATTAACAGACGTGTACTATAATCAGATCAACACTAGATCATCCCAAACCACTAACGTTAACTAGTTATCTCAATCTACAAAAATCTTGCTTATTAGCGTATTAATTAACTAACCCGTGATTTTGGTCAAAAAAGGGATAGGAGTCATAAAATAGGAAAAAGTAACCCGTTCATTTGATCTTAAAACACAACAGACCTCGAAAATCAGGAAAAGCCATTTAGCTACAGGCCATGCTAACATTAGCTAACTCACACTACCAGCTTATAAGCACAAATAACTCCTCTCTAAACTCACGCAGACCACCTCAACACACACAAACGGGCACCTTTAAGAGCTTCCAGAAGAGTGTCTATCTCCATGTCTGTGTTGTTGTCCCTGTCTCCAGTTGGAAAGCGAGAGCTGATGGCTGCTGTTGAGCTCTGTGAAGAAGAGAAGAGGAGAAACATTTCAATATGGCGGCGTCTGCGACGTCACTGCCGGCCGCTGGTCGGGGACTGTTGCGCAATAGCATGGTTGCGTCTCAAAATCTTGTGAGCTGCTTACCCACCTAGCTAGACATCATTTTGGGGGCTTTGTAGACGTAAATAGTTTTGGAAATGTGCCCTAAAACCTCGTGAGCTGCCTATGTAGACAACATTTTTGAGCACAATAGGCGCGTTTCGAACAAACTTTATGCCTATAAATGCTGTCAAGGTAGGTTCAAAAGGTTTTGAAACACGGCCTGAATTTCTTGTTCATTCTGACTGGAATTATTAGCCTATTTATAATTGAACGCTCATCTTTATGTTTATTTAAAAGCAAATATGACTCATCTTGCTCTCAGTTTTAACCTACTTACTGTAAAATGTCTGGCCTGTTGTTTTCTCCCCCTATAAATTTACTGTAGTAACCAAACCATCTAATATATTATAATGTTAATTATATTTTTTATAATTTAGAGTATTAAACAATTCTTAATTAAACTAATTATGAATAGTTGCCTGAGCATATACTGTCTGAACAATAAGTTATATTACATAGCACTTTATTAAAATATTTATTTATATATTTATAATGCAAAAATAATTGTGAGCCAAAATTAAATCAATATTAAATGCATATTTATTTATTACATTTCTGACATACACACTTTTGTATAAAAAGGAAAATAATACATACAATGCAAGACATTCAGAAAGAGAGAAAAGCACACTGGATACAATGAACATCGCTGGTGCATCTCTTCAGGCAGAGATAACATGAGATGTATAAGAGTCTCCCGAGCTTCCAGTTAAAGAAATGTCATCACTGATCCCAGACCAGTGACAGGAGGCTGGAAACCGGTCACAAATATAATTAAGCACATTGTGCACATTGTGCTCAAATTACACATCACAACACACTCTTGCTTTCTATTTGACGTTCATACTTTCACACAGAAGCCGTAAACAAATTAACAAGCTGTGGTTACACTAAAAAATTTTTTTCTTTTTTTTTTTTTTAAGAAATTGGTGAACTGGTCATATTGGTTGTTAGAGAGTTAGAGAGTCTTTAATTTTATTTTCTTCATATTCAGCATTTATTACAAAGTGCACTTAACTGTAAATTGTACATCTGTGTATTGTTTTCTGCTTTTATTATAGTTTTGTTTTTATTTATATAATACAGTTATTAATCTACAAACCTTTCTAATCAGCACATAATATGATTTGTTTTAAATGATCACATTAGCTAGTTCAATCCTACTATGGCAGAAAATCCTTACAAACAGGGCAAACCAACAAAATGTTTTCTTTGAACATGACTGGACTGAATATTGCAAAAAAATACTTTAAAGGGATAGTTCATCCAAAACTGAAAATTTGATGTTTATCTGCTGCAGACCCCCAGGGCATCCAAGAAGTATATGACTTTGTTTGATCAGTAGAACACAAGCGGAGATTTTTAACTCAAACCGTTGCAGTTTGAAAGTCATATAATGTAAGTGGATGGGAATCACGGCTTTGAGAGTCATAAAAGAAAACAAAACCAAATTAAACCCTGCGGCTCATGACGATACATTGATGTGTAAAGACACAAAATGATCAGTCTGTGCAAGACACTGAACAGTATTTATGTTCTTTTTTTTACCTCTCATTTTCACCGCAATGTCTGAACTGTCCTGAGCGCATTCGCGTCTTCTTCTTCTGCCTGCGCTAGACATCTTTTTCTTCTTGCTTTATGGGGGATCGCAGACTTAAGTGCATTACCACCACCTATCTCTCAAGTGGACCAATGACACTCTATCTACACTAATCTCAATTAGAAGTGTCAGTGGTCCACTTGAGAGATAGGTGGTGGTAATGCACTTAAGTCTGCGATATATTCTGTTTCTTGCAAAGACAGATCATTTTGTGTCTTTACACATCAATGTATCGTCACGAGCCACAGGTTTAATTTGGTTTTGTTGGTGTATGTTTTTTTTGACTCTCAGAGCCGTGATTCCCATCCACTTACATTATACGACTGACAGACTCCAACAGTTTGAGTGAAAAATCTCTGTCTGTGTTCTACTGAAGAAACAAAGTCACATACATCTTGGATGCCCTGGGGGTAAAGCAGATGAACATCAAATTGTCATGTTTGGGTGAACTATCCCTTTGACACCCTTTTAGACCTTTTACGTAGCTCCCACGAACGGTTGCAAATTACCTTAAAAACACATTCCACCACAAATTCAACATCAAATTCATTATGTCCATCAGAATAGGCTTGTCATATCAATATACAGGACAACAGACCTAATTGTAATTCTCATAAAAGGCCAAAGGTTTCCTCATGAAATTCTCTCTATATATTAAAATTAAAATCCCAATGACAACATTACAACATCAGGCCCCTTTCTACTAGCAAGTCATCTTCAATGTAAACAGTGTGAACATCCACCATCAGGGCTGTGCTTAAACTGAATGTACATCTTACTGAGCTCTACAGGCTAGTTCTCTTTGGTTGTTTCTGCGTGCTACATTCATTTATGTGGCTTGAAAACAAGGCTTTATCTCATGCTATTAAGCAGCAAAATGCACAAACAAATTGGTGTAGCCACTTAAATACATGAATTAGATCAAGTGAGACACAAATGCTCCAATTGTGTAATACCAGACATAATAAAACAAGATGCTGAAAATGGTACAACACAGTTGTAAAATAAACAGCTCTGAATCCATATTTTTGGATTGGTTAAAAACAGCTTTGCCAACGAGTCTCTCAGGAACATTCAAGTGGTTGATTACCCACAGTTGGAGACACTCAATTCATTTGCTCACTACTCTCTCTCAAGAGTTTTGATGGTTTCGCTTATGTTGCATTCATCCTGCATTGCTGTTTCCATGCAGCAGGCCAAACGTCTGCTCAAAAGAAATTGTTCCAGCTTGAATCTCCAACTCCTCTGGCTCATGAAGCTCATACTGTGCCTAATGGACCAAATGTAGTTTGCCTCTGGCATTGCTCGTCTTCGATGGAAAAGTTCACTCTGATTCAAGCAGCAGGCAGAGATTCTTTCTTGTGATGCCGAAACACAGTAGAGGCTCATTACTCGAGTGGCTGTCGGACATGGTGCACCACTTTTTTCTCATAAACAGCCCTCATGGTCTTCTCGATCTGTTTGAGGAACACTTGTGGGATCCTTCCACAAAGGGTGTTAACGGTGTCTAGGAACTTAGTCTGAAGAGGGTAAAATAAAGCCTGGAACAAGTTCTCTTCAAAAGGATACTGAAAGAGAAGATGAAATGCATTACATTTCAAAGTGTTCATGGAACTGCTTTGTTTTGTTTGTTGAGGCACAATGAACAAGGTCCACATTTCATATCTGACTGAATTCTGAACAGCAGAGTGTGTGCTGTTAAAAAGTCTGGGATCAGAAAGATTTTTGTATGTTTTTAAATGCAGTTTTTAGGCTCAAGAAGGCTGTACTTGATAAAAAAAAAACAGTAATATTGTGAAATGTCATAAAAATTTCTAATTCTGGTTTCTTATTTTAATATACTTCATAGTATAATTTATTCCAGTGATGCAAAGATGAATTTTAATCAGCCATTACTCCCGTCTTCAGTGTCACATCCTTCAGAAATCACTCTAATATGCTGAATTATTTTTATTTTTGTTGAAACTGTTTTGCTTTTATCCATTTAACACATATTTACTAAATAAAAGTAATAATTTCTTTAAAAAAACAGAAAGAAAAAAATGACAGCCCAAAATTTCTGTTTTATAAAATACAAATCCAGAAAAAAACTAAAAAAATATATATTATCCCAATATCTAAAAAAAAAGACAACGGTTTTCAACACTGATTATAAATCAGCATATTAGAATGATTTCTGTGACACTGAAGACTGAAGTAATTATGCTGAAAATACAGCTTTGCATCACAGGAATAAATTATATTACAACTGTGTTGTATGCTGTCAACGTGGATAATAAGAAACATTTATTGAGCATCAAATCAACAACATTGATAAATAAAATATTAATAATAAAAAGAAACTTGCCATTGAGCCACATTTTTTAATGCTAGTATGCATAGCATAAGGTGTCTTTACACAGCTGAGTTAAGGCTGCTCTGTGCCTGCTCAAAATTCAGGGTAAAGGCGCAATTCTACATAAATGGCAGATTAAATTAAGCTTGCTCTGACCCGCCCAGACCCTAGTATCAATAAGTATACTGTTATTACTGATATAGAAATGCCTTTATGCCACCTCTACGCAGCATTGAACAGCCTGGGTAAAACCACCTAAATGCCACTTCACAAGCATTTCTGTGCAGCCTTCACACTGTAAATCTGGCAACATATTTTTTTTAGTCTAACAGCCATTCTATTGCTTTTATCATACAGTTGTCTCCTGAAAAGGCAGTGGCAGCTCACCTCATGTATGGCATCATACACCACCCTGAAGGCGGGCTGCTTCTCGTCATGGTACACACCACGGTTACCATGAAGAATAGACACCCCATCCTCCTCCGCAGCCTTGCAGTTGCTTCCATACATGCAGTGATCTGGCCTGTAGTTCCACTGGCATGGGAATATGTACAGACACTCTGCAGACACAAAGACAAATATTCAACATTTTATCCAAACTGCAAATAACATGCCCATGCAACACATGCACTTCTAGTCTAGTCTTTTGGACCCGTTCCATTGGAGCTGTCAAACAAACACTATGCTTGCCAAGTGTCTCACCAATTCAGGAACCTTAATAACTGCACCTGCCAGTATCTGTCACACCGGTTCCAGTCAACAGAAGTACTTACCGACACAAAAGGGCTTTATCTCTATAAAAACCAGACAAAACAGCAACTTTTATGAGGGCAAGGAAAGAGTGAGCTGAAAAAAAAAAAACATTTCCTGTGACATACCAGGTCTTTTTGATTTTATGAGAAACGAAACACACAGAACCAGGCTCTGCACTAGAAATAGCAATCACAGTTGGAAAGGTTAGTTAAGATGTTCATGATAAAATGCCGCAGGGCTTCACAAGTAAAATAAGTAAAACAGCTTTTGAAAGTGGATTGAAGCCTCCAGCTAAAACACATAATTAGACGAGTTCTATAACACTCTAGAGTGCAAAACAACAAAAATAAAGAAAGAAGACAGGTTTCTATGCCTGTTTTAAAGATGCACTCAAAAACGTCTAAAAAAAAGAGTAAGTCTTTTGGGTAAGAAATGGTTTCTTATTATAAAGTTCAGTAATGTTATCAGCAATACTCATACTTTCATATATCCACCATGTTAAATGTGCAAGAACATGATAATACTGGGTATTTTGATATTGACCACAGAATGTACATAGTACTTTTGATCATAGCATTATCATGGTACATGTACAAAGCCAGGGTATTTTGAATGGTATTAATATAGAACATGTATTATGATGTATTTAATATACCTATTTGTATTTACAGGATACGGTGTCTAAATTAAAAAAATACAATAGAACATATCCAAAAAAAAAAACAAGCTATAACCAAGGTATTTTGATATATACTTGTCTTACAGCTGCACAATTCATCGAAATTAAATCGCAAAGGTAATAAATCACGATTAGGCAGAAGCAGCTATTGTCATGCGTATCTTTCAGTGAAGCACGCGGTTCTGTGATCAGCAGTAAATATCCATCCATCCAAAGACCAAAGGGTACTCTCGCGCTGAAATTGCCCCGAAGAAGAACATCACTGCAGCTGAATAAAGAGAAGATTTAACTGCTTTCATTGATTCAGTGTGACTAATAAACACATGACTACGGCAATATATTGTTTATCGGAGTTCTTCATAATAAACTATTTCTATAATGAAATGCTAATCGACATAGCCTTTATCACTGCTTAGAATACTAAATATTTTGCCTTAATTATTCTGTTTAACAAGTCACATCATCTCACAGAAGGATTTATTTTGAACACTCGACTGACGTTATGAAGTGAATTTGGAGTTAAAAAATGTTATTAAATGTAGTATTTTCACATGCTCTCAGATGGGGCAGCATTTATTACACAAAGCCGTTGTTCACTGAGAAGATATCGCAAACAATGGTCATTATCACAAACGTCAATTTCATAATCCTAAAATTATATAGTCTGCGATTATGAATGCGATTTTGCATAGCTTTTCAGAGAACTACGGCTCTGTGTAGTAAATGCTTCTTCACCTGAAAACAGGTGATGGAGATTTACTGCTAATCACAGAACCGGCTTTACGGATTATGACAATCGCGATTAATCATGTTCAATTAATCGTGCAGCCCTAAATTATGTATTTGCAAGATGTTTCGAGGTATTTTATAGAATTCCATGGTATTACTCTGGCACATTTCCAAAAACAGGGTCTTAATAGTATATGGTACGTGTCCAAAAAAAAGAAAAAAAAAACACTGCATTGCTTTAGTTCTTTTTTGCAGGTGTTGTCAAATGACACATTATTATCAAACATGTCTTATACCTGGATTGTAGTGGAAGATGATGTTAAGTAGGTCTTGGTCTCCCCATGTGATGTGGTTCTTGTATTTCTGATAAAGAGGGTGAAGCAGATTTTCCCATGACAGACCGCTGGCGATCATGCTGTTCTGTAAAATCAATAGTGGCAGGTTATTTTCCTCAACAGTGAGTCTGGCAGCCACTTTCAGACAGCTGTTGATATGGAAATTTAGGTTTTTTTCAGAAGAAGAAATTTCCTTTTTGTCCCCTCAGACAGCCTTGAAAATGTGCTTGGGTTGGAAATTACACTTCTAGCTGAGTTACAGAAATATGCTAATCCAGACTGCTGTCACCCACTTGCTCTCGACGGATGGCAATCAGTAGACTTCCATCACTGCCTACTAAAAACAGCCTGAGGTTAAAAGGGTTTAAAAGCATAAAGAAACCTCAGAACGCATGTGAACGCCAAAGCTTCAGCCCACTACCAAGAGATGTAAACCACACAAGGAAAATACTGCCAATATCTAGTAATAATCAAGCACAAAAAAATATAGTAAAGCAAAAATGTGAAATCAAAAACATACACAAATATAATTAAAAAAAAATCGACTTTTAGTTTTAATATCGGCTGAAATGTAATAAATAAATAAATAAATAAATCTCTCTCATACTAGCTGAAAACTTGTACTGATATTTCATGTATCTCTAGTGTTTGAAAATGTGAATACGGATTTTGGAACTCTAAAATTTCATTAAAAGCAGAGCTAAACAGCAACATATTGGTTGTGAGTGTGTATATATATATATAGAGAGGTCCTTTTTACAGCAGTGTTCCCTTTACATAGTAGCAGTAAAAATATTTATTGTAGCCTAAATCAATTTATAATATTGATGTAATTAAATAAACTATAAAACAAGCCATTTTTCACTGTAAGGACATTAATGTTACATTGTGAGAGGGACGAGTGTTACGCGTCCCATACAACTCAAAATAATAAACCACAAAGTTAACAAAATTATTCACTCCACTGTTTTGAGCAAGAGCGCTTCTCTGCGGTCTTCACGTGCTATCGAAAACGTCCTATTTCCAACTTATGACGTCATGCTCACAAGCTCTTAGCATTTTTTTTCTTTTAAAAATAACAGTGGTTTGTGAATGCTGATACTTAGCATAAATAATTTGAACGGGAGCATCCCCTCCTGTGACCTAAGTTTGAGCATATGAAACTGCTAAAATGTCAAGTCCTCACCCTGAAGAGAGTGCTACGAATCCGTGTGAGGTTCATTAGCATGACCCCTGAATTGACCCCTGTGACTCCATAAAAAGGGTGTCTTGCGAAGCGGCTATACCAGCCGATCTTAGGGATCTCGTGCTCTGGGGCCATGGCAGCTAGCTGAGTGCTATTGAAAGCCTTCAGAAACTTCCAGATGTCATCCATAGGCCGGAGAAACAAAACATCTGTGTCCACGTACAACAGTGAGTCCACGTCCTTCAGGATAACCTGATATCAGAGAAAAATACCTGGTTACAATCAGTGTGGGGAGGTGGAAAACACAAACAAATGAAGAGAGAACATTAAGCAGTGGCAGGAACCTACGGGAAGAAACAGCCTCTGGGCAGCACATGGCTTGAAGAGTTTCTTCCATTCATCTGCATTCCCCACAGAGAAGGTGATTGGATATATGCTGTAGTGAAACCTGGAGGACACTGTCTGAGGCCACTGACTGAACTGTGAGAGGAAATTGAAAGAATCAGTCAATGTCATGGCTGTCAGTCTTCAGTAAGCCGCACATCTATTGCTTACAGGTGACAGCGAAGAGAAGTTTGTGAACAAACCTATACCAATACTTCAACCAACAACAACAAAAAAAAAAAGCAACATTTTGTAATATTTGTAAGAACTGTGATTTCTAGAATGCAATTTTGTTGGATGGGTGAGTCCTAAAGATGCATTGGCCATTACGGGAAGTCGTGGTTAGAGCGTCGGACTCCCAATCGAAGGGTTGTGGGTTCTAGTCTCGGGTCGGATGGAATTGTAGGTGGGGGTAGTGCATGAACAGCTCTCTCTCCACCTTCAATACCACGACTTAGGTGCCCTTGAGCAAGGCATCGAACCCCCAACTGCTCCCCGGGCGCCGCAGCATAAATGGCTGCCCACTGCTCCCGGTGTGTGCTCACAGTGTGTGTGTGTGTTCACTGCTCTGTGTGTGTGCATTTCGGATGGGTTAAATGATGTATGAGTATGGGTCACCATACTTGGCTGAATGTCACTTTCACTTCACTTTTTCACTTTCATTAAGAGACAATCAAATACAGTACTAAAACTGGGTGGCCAATACTGCTCGAGGATGGCCAATGCGCTGCATAGTTCAGCTCTGACTTCAATTAAACAAACCTGAACCAAAGTTATCAAGGTTTTCAGGGTTACTACAATATTCCAGGTAGGGAAGTTGGAGTTAAGCTTTGCAGGAAGTTGGCCCTCCAGAACCAGGATTGAGGTACATTCGATGTACAAAATGGCAAAAAAAAAAAAAAAAAAATGCAATATGAAAACTTATTCAGTATCAGAAAATATTTTCAAAAAGCATTAAACAGTTTAACACAAGGAACAAACACTGGGTAAACAAACAGAAAAAAATTATTACAAATAATACATTATTAGTATTAGCCATAATACCAATTGACTGTAAACTTGATAGTTTTTTATTGCAAATTAAATTTTAATTTTAAATGTAACTGTGTGAATTTCTTATGCACGTCAACAACAAAACACATTTAAAGCATTTTTTCCTGTACTTAGGAAAGTTAAAAATCATTGTATTTTTCCGATCCTAACCATCCATGATTATATGGCTGGTTGGGTTTTATTACTCTCATTTAGCATTATTTTTTCCAGCCGTCCACGACCCCATCAGAACAGACCTGCAATCGATTTTGGGGTCATAACCCACCAGTTAATAACTACCGACTTATAATATCCCGCTGACAGCCAAATAGCTACTGCTGAAAAGGCTGCAGAAAAACATTGAGGAAATCTTTTGAATAACAAACATGACATTGCATTACTTCTCTATAGTATATATATATATATATATATATATATATATATATATATATATATATATATATATATATATAGAAACCTCCAGTTTCTTTATCTGCAGCAATATGGTGCAGGACTTGATCAAGATCAGTTCTAGGCCAGAGGGCACTTCTCAAAAAGCATCGGCTGTCAAAGCATAAAAAACAATGTACTGCTATTTTCAATAACAGCCCCTCTGTGGAGAGAAACACTGCAAACAATTAGGACTGTGAAGAAAGACCGCTCTACCAGAAACCAAAAAATGTGTTAAGAGCAAGAGATCGATAGATTTATACACATAGGTTTCTCACATTACCTTCATTACCAGACTGGTTTTCAGGGTTAGCCTGACATTGTCTGAGGGTTACCACAAACCACTAGTACAATAAAACTGACATTCAAGGCTTTAGTCATAGGCCTGTTTAAATACAATGAGAAACCTTGGTAGGGTTGTGCCGATAGACAATAGTATCGTGTATCTACGATAGTCAGATATATCGACATAAGCTGATTTCTCTGTCGATAATCAAGACGATATTAGGCTCATTTTCCTATTAATGTATTAGATTATAATAATAATAATAATAATAATAATAATAACTACTATTTTTAATTTTAATTAGGCGGCTTATTATAATTTGGCTATCAAACTGCCCAGCTATTTCACTTCAGCACCGCATTTCACACACATACACACACACACGTCGCTGAAGTTGTCCGCTCTGACTTGTTAAATCCATAAAATGAAAGAGATAGAAAACGAGGAGTTGGTGTCCCACACATCTAATGGCTTATACACAGCAACGCGCTGTTCTCATACATGACAGATTAACTCTCTCATTTATGAGAGAGTTATTGTAACTGGCGTTACAAATAAAGTAAAGACAAAATAATAACAAGGTGGCAGAGCAAACTTATCCATGGTGGATCTCACGTAGTCCTTCTCTTAAAGACGGATCACTTAACTTATAACACTCACTATGAAGTTGATGACGTAGAAGGACTACTTGCGAACCACTATGGATGATAAATTCGCTCCGCCGCCTTGTTATTATTTTCATGCACACCGAACTATAATGTGATGCATGCAAAATACATAGTTTTGTTTGTTACAAAGTCTCCATCCACAAACAGACGTACATCGTCTGCAGATATAAGGTATCTCATTGCACTCTAACAAGTAAACTGAATGGCCTAAATATGTGCAATATTTTAAACAAGCCCTCACTAACGGAGTTTAATGCCACAGTTATGTAAGAATGCATCTCATTCTTGTTTCTGTGGAGGTGCGTCGGGCTCGTCATGACTGATGTATGACTGATGCATCAGTTCAGTTCAACTTTACTCCAAATATATGAACTTACCTGTGCTGGATACTTTATATTTAACGAGTTCGTTTATGTCCAATATTAGTGTTCAAATGTTGGACTTTAAATGAAATCTACTATTGATTTTCACCATTTACTGATTTTGCAGAACATTTAGACTGATAACTTCCGTGCGCAGATGGTCACAGGATGCGCGGTATAACAGCTGCGTCTGACTATATATGAAGTAGCTGTTTAAAATACAGTATTTTTATATTTAACGTTAGTTTATCAGTATGTTTTAAAGTATATATTTTTTTTATTCTCGGTGATTCCATAGGCTCTTTCGCGCGCGCCTGCGTGGTTTAAAACACCAAATCGTTATGCTATGACAAGAACAAAGGGTCTTTTGCTCCACCCATGCACGATAATATCGTGTATCGTCGATCTCAAGGGCTGACGATATGACGATTTGAAAAAATGACCATATAACCCAACACTTAACCTTGGGTAAAAAAATAAAAAAATAAATAAAATAAAAAGACATTCATCATAAAAATCGTTTAGAATTACTATAAATAATAATAATTATATGACATGAATAAATAAAAATATCACCTGAGCTAGAGCAACGGTGATTTGGCTGTTATAGGAGGTCTTCAAAAGGTCCATAACCCGAAATATAAGTGATAATAATTATGAGTTTGCCTTATTATTACCAAAATAATAAATAAACTGGAAAAAAGTAATCAAACTGAATCATTATCAAAGCAAATATTTAAAACCCTATTAGTTATACTGGAATATTACCTCTAGACTTTAAAGGAAAAGAGTGAAGCAATCATCCATAAAATTATGCCTGAAATCTGTGCCAGACTTTTTCGGTCCAAGAGAGCTGCATAGTTAGAGGATGAAGCTTTGTCTGAGGTAAAATATAGCCCACTGCAGAGATTAACTAGTTGGAGAGCCAGCAAGATGTTCTTTTCAGTAGGAACTAAAATTTAGTTACCCACTGAACTGCTTTTCAAAGAATAAAGATAACCCTTAGATAAGTATAGATCCTCAAATCACAGTTTTAAAAAAAATCTATATATAGGTAACCAGTTTTCTTGACATTACCATCAACATCAAAAACCTCTGGTCACCACAGAAAAGATGAAAGAACCATGGGACATGCTCTCACCCCTTTTTCAAATTGTTCGCCCAGGTCCTCCTCTGCAAAGATGTGAAATTTGATCTTCTTTATGCTGAAGAGCAGTGCTGATTTCACCATGTTGAGCGTTTCATCTAGACGGTTCCCACAAGCCACCACTGCCAGGTGCATGACATCCTCTGCTTGTGTGACCTTTGACCCAGGCCGCCCCACCTCACTTTTCTGCCTAGAGGAAAAAAACAACAACAACAACCTTAAATCCATCAAAACTCATCCAGAGTGTGACATCAGCAACAAAAACATCTGGTACAAATCAGCTGGGTCAAACCATGAGACAACACACTGGTGAAATATTCCTTATGCTGCACACGGTTCCTCTGGCACGCTGAGAACCTCATTTAAATGATTCAAGGGTAAACTATTTAGAGTCAAAGTCCAACCAGCTTGCAAGTAACTTGATGAGAACACACAAGAAGGGAGAACTTAATTTAATTTGATAATAAATAAAATATCTAATTATTTATATTAAATACCATTCAAATCAATAAAAGATATCACCTGACCATTGCCTCTTTATTTCTTAAAGGAATTAACGCTTTGAAGACAACAGGAGACACATAAGGGCGTAGCACTCCTGTTCCTCATGACCTTGTCTTGAGTCACCAAAACATAATTGTTATTGGGGTGGTGTTTGCTTTTGTGATTCATGTTGAGTCTCCATCACTCCAGGGAAGTAAGCTCTCGAACGAACTCTCTAAGAGACGACCTCTGGGGAAAAAGTCCTCCATTTATCCGAGGCTTTGGTGGAGGAAACAAATTCATACCGCTAGAAAAGCACGCAGCCTTTCAAACAAACATCAAAGCGCTTCCATTAAGCCAAGGACGTGCAAACACTCTTGCTCTCATTTCAAGTGAACCACAGACCTTGATATGAAGTGAAATAAAGAATAGGAAAATCATGGAAACACCTAGGGCTTTTGATAAAAGGGAAGAAGGGATATTTTCAGACCTGAAAGTTCATTTTCTGATTTTTCTGACTAGTATCACAAAATACTTTAGAATCTGTTTTGATGGCTGCGGTTTCCTGTGGAAAAAGCTTCCCTTGTTTACAGAACTGCAAATTAAGCAACAGGAATTCAATGGTCTGACTGAATGATATCAAACAATTTATTCTTTTCATTTTTTTCAATCATTTGAGAGGCATCTACACTTTGATCATAACGCATGAAGCATACGGCCAACACTTGAATTTGGTACCATTTTTAATCAACATGAAATCTTCACAGACTCTGAGCTTATAAAAATTCTTGCAGTCTGAGTGAACACATCTGGAAGCATTTAGGCTCGGAGAAGGCGATTAAATATTGCACTCCTTTTTGAGCAGAAATTCCTAAAACCGTTTTAAAGCTGATACTGATGATTCCTTGTTGAGAAATACAATTGATCATAGACCAGTGAAACAGAATAACCATAACCAAGCAACTTAAAAGTGACCCAGAAATGAATGAAAATGAAACAGGATTGAGAATTTCTATTGTGGTGGAACTTCATTGTGAACTATAAATATCTCTCTTCCCTTAAATTCTGATTATTTAGTATAATTTGTACAAGAAGAATAAATTTGGGAGCAACTAATTCATGTAATCCTTTTTTATGTTTGGATGCATTCAATTAAGTCCAACAATTTATGCAAGAATGGCTTTAATTCTTGGATAAATTGGCTGCACAATTAGTCTAATTATGCAACATCAACAAAAGTAATTTTGATATTACGGTCATAGATACTTGCAATATTTATAAGCCTATACTTTTTGTTTTGTTTTGGAAAATGTAATAACAAAAAAGTAACTTCACAACTGTTATTGCTTTTGTGAAGCAAGCAAATGTTTTTCATCCAATTATCTGTCCCACTGGACAGCATGGCATGAACAGAAATTTAGAATAAACTGGCATAAAGCAGATCTGTAGTGTGCACGATGCACAAACCACCAAAACTTCCCACAATCCAGCATAATTTCAGTTCATCTTAGGCTAACAAATCTTAGGCTAAAACACTTAACTGGAAATCAACAACGATAGATCCAAAAAAGCATATTTAGAATGAATACGATGGCTGATTCAATCCAGGCCCACAAGGCTGCGTGCATGGAATTCAGTCAGTGCCTTTTCAGCTATGCAGTGCACTCCATAAACTATGTCCAAATATAAGCACTTTTCCCCTCTTCAGAATGTCTGCATGCTTGTCCTGGCAGAGCAAGCTGTTCCATGGCACCCTGACTTTAAAACCTGAAGCGAAACGTTAGAGTGCTCCAGGCTAGAAGATAAAGATCGCAGGGGAGGAATCAACATATTGAGAGGCACGAGTGACAATAGAGAGATATCTGTGTTCTGTGTAGACTGTGATAAAGAGGCTAGAGAGAAAGAAACTGTAGCATTCTCAGTCTTCCTCCGTGACATGTTTATGGCTTCATATAATGTAGCTGCCACGCGGCAGTTGCCTCCAGTCATAGCTGCATTACAGATGACAGAGCGAGCTATTCGTTTGACAGTTAGTAGACACTTATTCCTAGGTGCTGCAGGAACGTGTGCAGCGGTGTTTTGTGGTTTTGGCAAAACACAAGAGAGGTGTTACGAGCACATAGCTTTCCAGTAAAGCAGGTTCTATTTGGAAAGCGTGCGAAAGAAACATGAAGGTACAGCTGCACGTTTGTTACCTAAGTGTAATTATGCTTAGTTGTAGTAAAAGAAAACAATCTGTCATAATTTACTCACTATCAAGTCATTACAAAGCTGTATGACTTTTCCATGATCTATGGAATAAAATGATATATTTAGAAACATGCCCATACAGTGTCTACACAAAGTCAATAATGGGCAATATTACTTCGATTAAAACAGTGCAGTGATGACGGATTTTTGTTGGCCAACTTGGAATATCTCATCACCCTGGTTCCCTCAACAAAAACCAAATAGATTTTACTACGGTGATATTGTTTCCATATGATTCTTACATGTTATTTCACTTATGTTCATAAAAAAAAATATGGGGAAAAAAAAAACTTGTGAATTTAAGGCTTAATACAATCCCCAGAAGTAAAAATCTAAACGTAGGCAATAACGTTGATTGCGTTAATTATGTTACTGGGGAAATTGCGCACATGCGTCGTAGTACTCTCATAATGGCGGAAGATGGTAACTCAGGGAGAAGAACTGTAGAATCATTTATGTTATTTTTGTTTTCTTTGCGCACAAAAAGTATTCTTGTAGCTTCACAAAACTGAAGCTGAGCCACTGATGGACTGTTTTACCGATGTCCTTACTACATTTCTGGCAACACAGCAGTTTGTGTGTGTCAGAAAGCTCTCGGATTTCATCAGAAATATCTGAATTTGTGTTCCGGAGATGGGTTTGAAACAACATGAGGGTGAGCAATTAATGACAGAATTTTCATGTTGGGCTGAACTATCCCTTTAAGTACACAAAGGAATCTTCACATGTTGGTGATCTATTCTTTTTATAATACAACATCAGCTAATAATAAAATAGAAATTAGAGATTGGGATCCAAAGTTTTGTATTTTTAGAGCCCTTGGGACGAAACTGACCCTCTGGGTCCCTTGTACGTGATGAAACGTATCATCAGGGACACATTTGTGTGTTTTGCAGAAGCCAGACAGGAAGCACGTCTGGAGGATGTGCTTAAAAAGTAAGAGTTAATCACTTCCAAATGAAACAACAGGTCATAAGAGACAAGACGGTTTGCCCCTCCTACTTTTTCCACAGAGATGGATAGGGAGCCAGGAATTAAACACGTAGATCATTTTCCAAAACACACCCTCTCATCTTTCCTGTTTGTACGGTGGATCTGTTTAACTAATTTCCCTGTGGCTGTGTTGCCCCTTTGCATTGTGGGTTTATCAGCAGAGAGCAGTCACAAGGGTGTGGACATCAAGATGGATCACTGCTGGAAACCCAACAGGAGGGTCAAAGGGTTGAGATATCCCACAAGTGCAATTAGTGGCATTTATGTGAAGCTGTCAGAAGGGTGATAACATATGCTTGCTGAAAGAAGACAAGCCATGAATATTAAACTCATCCTCCATGCAGGATTGATTTTACACTATTGAAAAGGACATCTGTCTAGTTCGCCTACCTTGACATTATTGATTTTACACTATAAAAATACTGACACAAATGAACCAATCTCAAGTTCACTTAAAGGAGGAACGTGACAGCCCCTTTTAATTATGTCTCGGAAAAGGCTGATCATCTTGATGAATAAACTACTCCATCCTCCACTGACAAGGGAGCGTGTACATTCACTCAGCACAACCAATCATTGAATTTGTCCTCTGTTGAGACCCATTGGGAACGAGGCAACTGCATTCAAGGTGACCTTTTTAATAAAGCCATAATGAAAATACAATTGAGATAATCGTGGCTGAGATGCACACAGTGGGCTCCTGGACTCGGCTTTGCAGCATGCACAACACACTGGTCTCTAGTAAATTTTAAGACATTAGTGCATAGTAATCTGGATGTGGATAGTGCAAAAATTGTGTCAAGCATGGTTTTCTTCTTGTTACATTAAGATTGCACAATCGGTGCAATACATTCTTGTCTAAATATCCATTGCCAAAGAAGGCTTTTGACAGCAATGTCTGGTTGGATTGGCCGTGTTGACAAACAGAAAAAGATCAATGATTTATGGATTGGTATTAAATCATGTGTTTGCACTGATTTGCAAATCACACTGAGATCATAAATGCCCTTGAGAAACTAAAGCACTGCTCGTGCACAGAAGGGAGTTGAAAGGATGCCTATATATCAACTTCAGAAGGAGAACATGCATTATATTATATTATATTATATTATATTATATTATATTATATTATATTATATTATATTATTATAAACTGTTAGAATACAAACTGGAACACAGATTTATACTGCATTTGCTTTGATCATACTGGTTGTTGGTCGTGATGTTGCACTTGAGAAGAATTTCCTACCGAGTCTTTGCGATGACATTCCCTCCTCCTCTGCTGCTCAACTTCGGCTCTTTGCGGATTAGTTTCGGTGGTTTTTGTGGCTCTTCGTTGGTTTGTTTCGCTTCTTTCGCCGGTTCTATATCCTCGATATGATTGAAGGATTGAAAATGTTTTTCTTTCGCAACTTCTTTCAGCGGCGGCTCGTCCGCAGCGTTTCCCCCGAAAAAGTACAAAAGTAGGAAAACTCCAAAACATACCGCGATCGCCACAACCTTACAGTGGATCCTCATGGTGAAAAAGTGTTCAGTCCGACTGGAAGTGTTTTAACCATGACTCTGGTTAAAACAAGGGGACATATTTGTAGTGTGCAGCCATACTTCTTCATTTGTACTGTGATGATGAAGAAGACGATGCTGCTCAGCTTAGCGCAGATATCACACACGTAAATGATTCTCTGAAGGCGGACCTTACTCTCCTTACCGTAATACTTGTAATTCCTCTGCCATACAAACGTAGGGGAAGCACTCTACCAAAATACAAACGAAATACTTACTTGGTGTTTAGATTTTTTACATAATTATTTTGTTTGGCCATATGATGTGAAACATTATATTTGTTCATATTCATCATATTGACGTTAATATATTATATTAATATTATGTCACTTAATATTAGTATATTTTATATCCATGTCTGGCTGCTAGGAAGATATTAACTGTCTGACATAATAATGTTATTTTTTTATATTATATTTTTGCTTTATGCTTCTGATCAGTTCTTGAATTAAAAAAATAATAATAATAAAATATTATTATTAATAATAATAATAATAATAAATAAAAATCTGCTGGAAAAATGGTTCAAACCAGAAAATAATTCTGAAACATTACATTTTTATATGTATTTACTGTGTACTTGTTTATTTAAGTTTTCAAACGTATGTTTTTCTTCATTAACTTCTTTAATCCGATTTGACTGCAGTTACTATGTGTAAACTGATTTGTTGCATTTGATTTATTTCAAATGCATATTGATTTTTAAAATTACTTTAAGTGCCATGTTTTTTACACCATTGGAAATTGAGTGTAAAATCTAAAATAGTTTTCATTCCTCCCTATATGTGACATTACGGTAAAACATGGCCAGTCGAGAGAGAGCAGGAAGCAGTCCATGTGCTGTATATGTGTTACTGATGTTATTTAGGGAAAGGAAGTCTTTACAGAACAGGCGTGAAGGTATCAGTTTTGTTTTAAAAATATTATATTGTTTGCCATTGCCTTCTAAATCTTAATACATAATTTGAAAACGTAAAAGTACTAAATAGTGCATGGAGTATGTCCTGTCTATTTTATGTTGACGTAAACATTGTGTGTACAAACAACATAGGCGGACTTTTGACAGCTTCTTACCTGCGTTGGGCTTTAGTTATCATTTCTGACTTGTTTTTAGCCTGCGTGCAGGTATCATAATTGTAGAGCGAATTTGGTTATTTTGAAGACGAGTTTTTTATTTGTATTTTTATTTAAGTGTCTTAACTGCTGAACAACACCGTTGTACTGAAATAGAGTCAAATTTAGTTTGAAACTAATCACATTTCATGGTTTATAATGTGCTACAGTGGTTGGCAAATCGGTTGTTCATGTCTCATTGAATTCAATTTAAGTAACCACAAGGTGGAGTTGTAAGCTATCATATTTTTTCTGCTCTTCCAATATCTATTTGACTTCATGTCAAATTGACCAGGGACTTTATTAGCAGACTTTTTAAGGTCTTTCCTTCTTCATATTACATTGTTAAGTAGTTGGTTTTCAGTTTAGGAGCAACTTTTAGAGATTTGCTCACAGTCAAAGTAATGAGAACGCACTGTTTGTTGTCTGTGATTGTGCTGTTATTAGTTGATTAGAGAAACTGTGACGAGACGGCATCACTGATAGATTAACAAATTAAAAGATGAAAATACAGGGGGAAAAAGAAGGCCTCAGGAGCTTCAAGTAAAATTATATTTTACCGTATAAACTTAGTCTCTGATAATTTGATTCCATTAGGATTGTGTTGTTTATTATATTATTTTATATTATATTATATTATATTATATTATATTATATTATATTATGTTATTTTATGTTACGTTATATTATATTATATTATATTATATTTTTAATGCTGAGTCAGTAAGATCCTGCTGAATAAACTGAAATTTTACCCAACCAGTTTAAGATGTCTGAATAACTGTTTGTGTTTTTCTCCTTTCGCTGCAGTACTCTGCTGTGTGTAATCATGATAACACTGCAAGATGCAGATTTCCTTACTGTGGTTATCGTGTACCGTCCACCAGAACCTCTGAGATTCACACCTACATCCAGGGAGAAGATTTTAAGTTATATTCCAAGCCCTACTTTCTCAGGTGACTTCCCTGCAAACACCATGATTGGCATTATGTTAAAACACAGGAAAGTACTCATAGGTCCAGATATTTACAATGCTTTTTGACTACAAATAAGACTGAGACCCAAAAATGTAATGTGTAAATATATGACAGTGGTGGCTAAAATTATTAGGTCTCTTGTCATGATGCAGCTTGGAGACGTTGCCTCAGTTCTTCTGGATATAGTCTGTCTCAGTTTTTTCTGTTTCTTCATGTCATTCCAGACTGACTGGATGATAATGAGATTAAATCTCTGTGTGGACCACTGGCTGTTGTCAGACTCCTTGTGCAAACAGAAATCTCACTGGATTATTACGATTAATGGCAAAAAATAATGTTTTGAAATACAAACTTATATTTATTTTTGACACACAACAGCAAAATATAGAAATAACCATTTTTAGAACTGGCTGATTTACAAGAGACAGGACATTTTTTTAAAAAAAGCACTATTCATTATAATGCATAGTAATATTTAGAATCGGCTAAGGATTGAGTTTAGAATACAGTATACCAACCAAAAGTACATCTTTACAAAAATAAATAAATAATTAAAAGATAAAATATTAAGGAATTTATGGCAACGCAATGCTATTTGGCTGCCCAAGGATTAGCTTTTTCCTACAGTTCCCATGGAATTGATTGCTAGGTTATTTTTATTATTATTGTTTATACATGTCTGTGAATTTACAATATCCACAATAGTTCAGAATGTCAAACTGCTCTCCAAGTAGCATGAAGATTTCCAGTTGCTTAGTAATGGCCACAGGATTGTTCCTGACGTCTTGTTGGCCTCCTTTCAGCGTGTCTACTTTGATCGATAGCCAGTGAATAATTTAGCAGTAGTCTATCATAAAGAATGCCTAATTGCTTTCTTTGTTTTTAAAGAGAGTAAAAAGTAATTACAAATCTTTCACAAATCTGGAGTGACTACAGTCAAAGCAATTATTGTCATTTTATTATATAACACTGTTTTAATCTTTAATTTTCTAGTAGGGTCTAATATTATAGGTTGTTTAATGCATAGTTGTCTCACAGACTAAACCATTCGGCATGTAATGTGTGGAATATAATCCCTCAGCTTTTTTGCCCCAACAATTTAGTTCTTTCCACAAATTCCTGTTTAAATAAGAAAAGACAAAGTCGAAGATCAAAAACAACTTTGAGTGATTAGCAATTAGCACACTGTCACACAACAGATGTGCACATGTGAGAAGCATGGGTTTGGAGTTGTTAGTTTCCTTCTCAGAATTTTCCGTCCTCACTCTTTGTGTCTTCAATAAAATAACATAAAAAAAGAGTTAAAGGAACAGATCACCCAAAAGAGAAAATTCAATATAAAATCTACTTTAACTGTGAATCTCAAAAGAAGATGTTTTGAAGAATGTTTGTAACCAAACAGTGTTGGTGAACATTGAATTTTAATGTATGTGAAAAATGCAGGGCCATATTCCCCAGAAAAACTGAAATTTATATAAGTTTGGAACAACATGAGTATATGTAAATGTAAAAAGTTATACAGTAGTATATATCATTACACAGTAAGAAATACCTGCTAAAAACACTGAAAGTCAGTGGCTCAGCTGCTTTTATCTGGTTTAGCCAGCTAGTCTAGCTGAAAACAGCCCAAGCTAGTCCAATCCAGTTTAGTTAAAATTATATTTGTTTTCCAGGAATGGGAATAATGAACTCAGTTTTAGAAATGGAGATCCTCTCTTTGTTTCTCTCTTTTCCTGTCTTCCTTTCTGCAGAGCAGACTTAATTATAGCACAGAATTCTCACATTTAATCAGCTGGTCGAGATGTCGGCATCATAACAATCCATCTCACCGATTCCATCAGTCTCTTCTCTCTTTATTATAATTCAACTTCAGTTTGATTATGCTCGATTGCTTTCTTTTGTGCAGTTCTTATCAATCTTTCATTGAGAAAGAAACGGCAGAGGCAGCACTGTGATTATGTCTGACCGATCTGCCGTAGTCCAGACATGTCTTGTAATGAGCTGCCTATTAGCGCTTTTAATTATACCTAATGGCCACGGGATCCTCTGCTTGACATCTCATTGGCCTCGTTTCACCACGTTGTCTTTGATCGACAGCCAGTGAATAATTTAGCAGTCGTCTATCATCAAGTACCTCTAATTGCTTTCTGTGTTTACATAAGAATTTATAAATCCTTCACAAATCTGTAAAGACTATAATCAAGGCAAGTATTGTCATTTTAAGTGTGATGTGTGCATTTCTAATGGTTAAAATATTTTCTCCTGTTGCAGCTTAAAGGGATAGTTCATCCAAAAATGAAAATTAGCCCATGATTTACTCCATCCTAGGTATATATGACATTCTTCCTTTAGACAAATAAAGTCTGAGTTTTATTAAAAAACATCATGGCTTTTCCAAGCTTTATAATGGGAGAGAATGGTAGCCCAAAATTTGAAGTAAAAAAATTTGACAAATTGATTATAAAAGAAGTCCACATGGCTCCGGGGAGGGTTAATAAAGGCCTTCTGAAGCGATGCAATACATTTGTGTAAAAAAATAAAAAATAAATCCATATTTACAATTTAATGAATCTTAATCTCTAGCTTCCACTAACTGTCGTATGCACATTCACGTGTGAGGGGTGTCCAGCGGATGTTGAAAGGATGTAGGCAAATGCAAAAGTGACGAACGTGGAAACGCAGAAGAGAGAGCAAAACAAAACTCCTGTCCCGAATTAGTAGTTCAAAACAAGGATTTGTAAAGAAAAATGTCGGAGGATTTCAATATAAGCCAAGAGGACACTGGTTTTCCTTTGCTGTAAACAAAACTTGTAACTTTGCTCTGGAAGGCTTTTATTAACCCCACCGAGCCATGTGGATTTCTTTTATAATGAATGGGTGCAATTTTTTAGACTTTACATTTTGGGATACCATCCACTCCCATTATAAAGCATGAATTAGCCCGAACATTATTTAATAAATAATGATTGTATTTGTCTGAAAGAAGAAAATCATATACATCTAGGATGGCTTGAGGGTAAATAAATCTTGGGGTAATTAAAATTTTTGGGTGAACTAACCCTTTAATAGGTTAAAACAACTATAAGTAAGCAACATGTGGGCCGATTTCCCAGAAAAGAGTAAATATTGTGGCTGCTTTCAAAACATTCCTATGTTTGTTTAAGAATCCCGACCAGACCTACACGGCAACAGTGGCTCAACCAATGGCATGAGTTTGGGGTGGGACTCTCTGTTTGCTTGACCAGTAACAGCTGGGGAGAGTGTTCACAAGACACTAAACACAAAGGATAATATTTTATAGAATGTTGTTTTGTACATCACATACTTTCATTGTATTGACACAAAAAAAAATGAATTTTTTTATTGTTGCATGAACTGTATCACTTTGTCTTGTGTGTCTCTTTCCGTGGGTCTCGAAGAAGAATTTGGGGTTTAGGTAAGGTCGCCAAGATTTAGTGTAACCCTGGAATATTTCCAGAAGTTGTTCCTAGTCTCTGCCAGCAGGTGGCGCGCTTTTGCCGGAAACTCATCATCACGGGACCATAATCTGAGACTAGCGATAGCGTCGTGTTTTCACCTTGCACAAGGGAGGAGATTTGAAGCTATTTGTAGCCTCGCACTGCTTTAACACTCATACTTTTACTCTTTGGGAGATTTATATGTGTTTTTGTCTTTGTTTTATAACTGCTGAGTCATATTGATGATGAGGCTGTGTGTGAGTCACAGAGTTAGTATAGTCAGCGAGGTACAAACCACCTCTCAGCCCACTTTTGTGCCCACAAAGCAGCTTATATTTTCTTTCTTTCTTTCTTTCTTTCTTTCTTTCTTTCTTTCTTTCTTTCTTTTGTAAGATAAGATAAAAACATCTGCTAAATGATTGAATGTAAATGTAAAAAAAAAATTTATATCGCTTTGTCTATACATCATTGTATCTCTCTGTCATTCTGCTTTTTCTCTGGTTCATCTATCATTTTATAGTTATATTGTTCTGTCTGTCGATCTGTGTTTCTTTATAGCTTGCATTCTGTCTATCTATGCCTTTATTTCTTATTTCTTCATCTTCTCTTCAATCCGTCTGTTTTTTTTTCAATCTTAGCTCTATTTTTCATCTAGCTATATATATTAGCTCTATTTTTCATTTTTTTTATATATATTGTGTGTGTGTGTGTGTGTGTGTCATTTTGTCTGTCTGTCTGTCTCTTTCTTTCTTGGCACATCTGTTGTAATAGAACAATCTCTGAAAAACGTATCTGGCACATTTAAAATTGCATGGAATATTGACGTGTGTGAGACGTGTGTGATAAAGCGGCACAGACATGGACAGCCGAGAAGCGATTGTGTCCCACACCAGCATGTTCTTTATCACTAGAGTAGGGTGCTAATTCCTCAGTGCCCGATTACAGAATGAGGAAATTACTCTGATCTGCGAACATATGTTGCTGCAGGGGGGATGGGGGGTGGTGGGGGGTTACACAGCTGGTCCTATCACAGAAGAAGAAGACGGAGAAGGATTAAGCAGAGGGAGATGGAGATGTTTCAAGATATGCATTCCAAACTGCCTGTATCTGCTGTCAATCAATCAAACAACATTGTGCAGCTACTTGGCACACAGGCGCTTCTATAACTATATTTGTAGTGTTCTCATCAGTATGCTGAATGCATGGAGCAGATTAATTGCTACTAAATGCTTGGACATGCCATCCTGAACATCCTGAGTGAAGTGCACACAAATCAGTGCTAATATATCTACTCCTCACTGTTTTCTAAGTTTTTCCTGACTGGATATGGCTCATTAAGCCATGAAAGTTAATTAAGGCCTTCACTCTTTAGGTATTAGGATGTGCTTGTTCGTTTTTCATTATCCTTTAGCTGTCATTAGATATGAGAAACCAGGATGGGTTTATTTTTTATTTTTTTTTATAATGGTTTGAGATTAAAGGGATACTCCACCCCAAAATGAAAATGGTGTCATTAATGTCTTACCCCCACGTCGTCCCAAACCCCTAAAAGCTACGTTCATCTTCAGAAAAACAATTGAAGATATTTTGGATGAAAAACGGGAGGTTTGTGTCTGTCCCATTAACTGCCAAGTAAATCATATTCAAATTATAATCAGTTGTGTTTCCGAAGCCGAACTAAGCTTTTACGGGTTTTGAAACGACATGGGGGTAAGTGATTAATGACAACATTTTCATTGTGGGGTGGAGTTACCCTTTAATGGTTGAATATCCACAGCGCTACCCTCACCACTGAAATAATGCAATTCGTGACTAGTCAAAAAAGAAGCATCTTATACATTGTGCCACACAGTAGTTCCTAGGGGATTTTAAGTGTAATTTCAAACTAATTATTTAATCACAAAATTTTGGCAATTATTTATATATATAATCTAATACACTATAGTGGAACTCACAGCGTCATATTCCTAAATTTTTATTTCCCTCTGGTCATGTTTTATCACCCTCAGAACACCAAGTAAGCCATGATTCCCACTACTCTCCTCAAAATAAAAGGTGCACTCGTGGTTGGTGGAAGAGAGAAACTCATACCCAGACATTTTCTTTACAGACTCGTTGGTACATTCTACGTGCAATTAACAGATTTGTGAATAGGTATACCCAAAGGCTTCACTCTTTCGCTTTGTTTTCATGATGAGAAACCTTCCTGCATGACAGAGATCACACACATATAAAAACATGTTCAGTTCACTGCTTGAGATTCTAATTCAAGATTTCAGCTTTTTCCTTGCCTTCTCCCTTTATTTTGTGTCTGTGTACTTGCTTTCCCATGTGTATCGGGTATCTTCACACTCTAGGTCCCAACGGAGATGATGGCCTCACCTTATGTGTTTATGCATGTATGCACTTCATTATTCCACTCCCCCATCTCACTCCAATAGCTGCTTGTGTTAGTGCTCTGGGCACCTGTGTGGTGTCAGGTGTTTTTGCAGATTTTGCCATTGAATGAATGACAAATTATAATGCATTCCACAAAAGGAGTCTGTTATAGTCCCAACAAGACATTGCCAGTATTTGTACATTAGAAATGTGTAAGTACCCTTTAAAAAAGACTCCCCTTACAGGGAAAAATAAAGTTTACGGTACTTTTGAGAAATAGTCTGTTCATTAGATATTAAGTTAAAGAAATATAAAATATTTAAAGTTGTATAAAATCACAGTTACCTGTTTATTTAATGTAAAGCTGAAACAGGCTTTCATAGCCTTTTGGCTTTCAACGGCAGATTTTATTTCTTTGCAGCTCAGTAATTATCTAGCAGAATGTCCATATATATATAGAAGGAACAGATTTGAAATCTTTTTCCTACCATATAACAGTCCCGCAAGATCTAAGAGTTCCTTCATATACAGCAAAGAAACAGAAACAAACAAAACATAATAATAAATCTGTAACTGGTGACAGTAAGAGTTTAATATAAAGAGAAGACAAGAGCTGGGGTGGAGCTGAACTCCCTCTTCAGCTCCTGGTTTTGGTCTCACAGGAGTCAGTGTTTCCTGCCATGCAGTGTTAGAGGGTAAATCAGGTAGAGAGAGAGCGAGAGAAAATGGGGGAGCTGTTCAGTCGTCATGTCGCTGGAATCCAGCAGCTCCCAACAGAGCCAGAACTCGACCTCTGCCAGAACTAGCTTTAAGTGTGTGTGTATATATGGACATGCAAGCATGCACACGAGGGGCTCTATCAGGGACAGCACTGCAGCCAAGAAGGGGATCACTTTCAGCTGCTACTAAAGTGCTGACTTGCCCTTTCTTTCTTTCTCTCTCTCTCTCTCTCTCTTTCACTGCCCTGCCTTCAACTTCTTCCTCCCTGGTGCAGTATCAAGTCAGTTTAGGGCATCAATCAAGCTTTGTAACTTTGCTCTTCCCGTGCGGTAACTCTCCTATGCTTCAAAAGCCTCGTCTCCAACTCTGATTTAAAAATAATTGCGGCGAACATGCTCTTGTTTCTTAAAGCTCTCAGTAGAGCAGAGGCATCCATCATTCCCTGCCGGAGCCCTGCGTTTATACTTGTTTTTCAGGGAGAATTTGTCAGAGATTGACTTTGACTGTACCTCCCTGAGATAACTTGATAAACAACACTGAACGTCTCCCTTTCTCTCTCTGTACTTCCAGCAATAATTTTCACAGAAGAAGAAATAGAGCAGATGAGGAAATTCACAAACCATTTGTACTAGCTGGATAAGAAAGCACGCTTCCACGTCTGGCTTGGTTTGGTGGACATCATTCTCGCATATGTCTATGATGTGCGCACTACAGAGGGAGAGCACAATGTAAGTGTATGCTTGTTTGCCACAGACATTTCTCTGCTAGTAAGTGGGTTTGGCATGCGAGTCCTGGCATTTTCACGTGCACCCAAGCTCCAGGAAGTTGATACATTCCTGTAATGTTTTCCAGTCAGTCCAGAGAATCTCTTTGGAGGCCACTGCACATGGTAGTAATTGTAAAAATAAGTTTGAAAAACAAGAAAATTATGGTTATGTTTTAAAACAGGGCTTCTGAAGCTGAAGTAATAGAATGGAGCTTCGGTTGTGAAGAGCTCTGCTGGATTGACTCCAAAGATTTCAACATATGTTAAATGTACAGTCAAAATCTGGGCTCTGGTTCAATCATAATAGCTAGAGAACAAATCAAACCTTCTTAAAACATTCCCTTGTCTAAAGTGATCAATTTAGCCTTGGAGCTGTGGCTTGGTGGTTAGCGCTTGTGCACTGAGCCATTGTGCTCATGTGACTGACGCGAGTTGGAATCCAGAAACATTTTCCCCTCTTTTCATCATCATTTCTTGTTCTTTCACTCCTTTTGTCTTAATATTATGTTTCTAAAGAATACCACAAAATATAGTTTTAATTGTGTAAATGTTTGTAATTAGTGTCAGTATGATAAAAAAAAGTGTTTTTGAAAGAAGTCTCTCATGCACACTAGAAGGCTGTATTTTTTTAAAGGGGTCATATGACGTTGCTAAAAAACATTATTTCGTGTTTTTGGTGTAATGCAATGTGTTTATGCGGTTTAAGGTTAAAAAAAAAAAACATTATTTTCCACATACTGTACATTATTGTTTCTCCTCCATGCCCCTCCTTTCTGAAACATGTTGACTTTTACAAAGCTCATTGTTCTGAAAAGCGAGGTGTGCTCTGATTGGCCAGCTATCCAGTGATGTCGTGATTGGCTGAATACCTCAAGCATGTGACGGAAATGTTACACCCCTCACCATACTGTGATGCTGTGTCCTGGTGCAACCAGACAAAAACAATAAAATCCATTACAAACGAGGCATTTGTTGCATTATTGTAGTTTTGTATAGTCTGACATCAGTAGAGTTGAGCTTTGTTTAGTGTACGGCATCATTGATTACAGTATTGACTGCTGTTGTTGTGATTTGCAGGTAGAGTCAGCCTGGACCATCAGAAAGCTCAGCGGTACTCTCAGCTGGCAATAAGGTACAGTATGTAGTACATTTAGCAGCTTAACAAAATGTGACATGGGCTTGAATGCACAAACAAATGAATGAATGAGCGAGTGATTTTAACTTATGGAGACTCAGGCTTTTTTTCGCATGAGCTGTTTTTCAGATCCGATCTTTAGGACTGGCTGTCTGCATTGCCGTTCTGCATGTGATTAAATCTGATCTGTTTGTTCAAACAGTGTAGTCAATATCCGGTGTATCTACTTCCGTTGCTATAGCAATAATGTAAGCATCTCACAATGCCAAAAGACTTTCTCATACTACAAGTTAGAGCAGATGTCACTGTGGAAAGAAAGGTTGAAAAATAAGGAAATTGGGCCTCTGCTCATGTCGATCATGCTGAACTCTAGGCATTTTTACACATTCAGATTTTACACATGCATGGAGATACCGCCGACTTGTTCATCCATTCATGATTGTCTACATAATGAATGCCACAGTTTGTCACAGTGTTGTTAAAAATAATTTTTGGGTCATTTAAAAAGGGCTGAAGTAAAATAAGTTATAGATATAAGATAGAAAATGTAAAATGTATGTACTAAAATAACAGAAAAAAAATTACAAAAGCAAGCAAAATTACTAAAATTAAGAGAAACTATAAACTATATTAAAATTCTGGTTTGTCATGTAGGAAACAAGAAAGGGAGTGTTTTCAGACACCGCACCAAAACGTATTGTACACTTTAATGACGTTACTTGTGCTTAACATCCTAAATTCTGCTGCCTGCCTGAACAAAGCCTAAAATAAGGATATGGAGTGTTCTAATTACATTACATAAGACAATGTCTTTCTCTGATGGAATCTCCCTTTTGAAGCCACTGCTGACATTGCAATACTACTAGATTATGCCACTGTCCACCTGAAAGCTTAGCAACTTTGAAGTTATTCTTTTCTTAACATGTATCCTAACCAGAAGCAACAAAAATAGTCTCCAGCACCCATTCATTTGTCTAAATATAAACATGCTGTGCAACGGAACCAAAAAACAAGCAATCACAAGACATCTGATGTGCAATATACAACTAGGTAGAGTTTTAATGTTTTGGAACAAACATATCCCGTAAATCGGGTCACAAAGTACCACCCGGAATGCAACCTTAACAAAACACAATATTAAGGACTCATGTTTTCATGAATGATCATTGTCTCTCCTGAGTTCTCGATTACTCCTGCAGCTTATCAGTAGTTTGCATAAACTTGCATGCGTGTACAGCGAAATGTAGACAGACATTTACATTTCACCATCAGCATAATACATCCTGTGCCAAAGTTGACGCCACAGCGAGAGACAAATTCAGCCTTAAACTGCTTGTGTGTGGTTTGATTGAGAGCTCCAGACCTTGTGTGCGTGTGTGTACGTGTATCCTGACTCCTGGGGCGGCTGCAGTCCCTAATCCCCCATATTTCCACCAGGAGTGTGACAGTGAGGACGAGTAACCCGACACCTCTCCCAGCTCAGAGCGCTGAGAGCCAGCACTCTACTGCAATACTGATAATGGAAGGGTGGTAATGACATCCTCCAACTGCCTGCTCTCTCTCTCTCACACACACACACACACACACACACACACACACACACACAGCACAAACTCTCTGCCCCCTCATTGTCTCATTCACGGTTTCCTTTTTAGTGCTTGCAAAGCAGCGCTGCATTGATATTCCTAAAACATTCATGTTAGGAGTTTGTTCTTAACCTCAAACCCTCAGTATTAAACTTCTACAACTAATTTAACCTGAACGGCTTAAAGTACTGTATTCAAAATGGGATTTGTAGATAATTTCAGCCTTATGTATTCTATATATATATAGTATATGACTTATGAAATTGTGTGAAGACTTTATGCAAGGAACAGACCATTTTTGTTATTCACTGAGCAGTCTTGACACCTGGCCTAGTTCTCCTTCAGAGTTCATAAAAACTTTGTGTATTTTGAGCCTTTTCTTGAGTTCTTTTCAATGTAATGGTTGATCCAGCGTACAAAACCATAATAAATTATTTGTTGACAAATTGGACTCATTTGTCTCAGTTTTAAAAAAAGTCATTATTAAATTGATATTGAACCTACTCGAAACAACTAGAAACAAATTTTTCCTGTTAAAACCATATTAGTTGTTCAGTCTAATTTAATCAATGATTTAAGTTTGGTTAATAAAAAAAGAAAAAAAGATAATGACCAAATAATTGCAATTCTTCATATTTAGTATGTTTTAATTACATTTTGTATTATAATGTAATTAATTGATTAGTAGTTTGTATTTAATCTTTTTTTGTGTGTGTGTGTGTGAATTGGTTGATCCAGTTCATAAAGTTAGGCTGAATGATTCATTCCAGACTGATCCGGTTCTTTCACTGAGATCTGACAAAATCTGAGTAAATGATAAAATATTTCTAGAAACAAATAACAAATGGTTATTATTCTTGCAATTATTTGCATACTAACTTGTTATTGGTCTTTTCATTCTTGCATTTTTTTTTACATCTAAAGCCACCTTCATTGTGCAAGGATGCTGTTGCGTTGTGTGACGATTCTTGTGAACAGCCAATAGAACGCAAGACACCGCTTTCGTTGCAGAACAAAGACTTGAAACCGAAGAGTCCTAAAACCTCAACTCTATTCTTCAGCTATCTTGCAAGCACTGGTATTTCCTTCAGGAAATGCTAATGTAGTTTCTCCTCAACACCCTATCATTGTCTCCTACTCTCTTTCTCTCTTAATCTCCTTCATTTCTCTTCCTCTCCCACCCTCTGTTTTGCCTAACCACTGTAAACCCCCGGCCGGCAGTGCTCGGTGAGCCGCCCCCCTCAGCAGGCTTATTTACACCAGTGTTTAATAGCCTGGGGGAGTGCATGAGCTATGATGACATGCTCGAATGACTCCGGGTGCATTCTTAACAAGCTGCTGAGAGAATAGCGGAGGGGAGGGAGAGTGGGAGGCTGGAAAACGCAGAGAAAAATGAGAGAGAGACAGAGAGAAAAAAAAAAAGATGTTTTTTTTTCCCCCCAAAGCACTTGTCTGTGGATGCTTAGTCTATGAAGAACTCTGAGGCAAACGATTAAGCACTGTCTACAATTAAGCACGCCGTTTGCCAAGGTGTTTAAAAGTTGACCTACTATTTACCCTGCTAATAAAATGAGAAGTCGTTGGGAATAATTAGAGCAAATTGCTGTAATTACCAGTGGAGTTAAAAAATGATTGATGTAATATGCATGGACAGATCTGGAGCAATTTACAGACCATGCTTATGTGTGTGTGTGTGTGTGTGTGTGTGTGTGTTACAGACGTATCACTCTGTACAAGATGTGCTGGTTTCTTTCTGCAGGAGGACACTCTGCACTTCTTCCTGATTACAAGAGCTGTGAAAGATGTTGCTTGCATTTGGTGAGTTCTGTCTCTCTTTCTTTACTTCCCGGTTAAACCCAGACATTTTAGCCATTTCAAAGCCACCAAGGGATCAGGTTGAAGGTCAAGACTAAACGTACGACCTGTTCCCCGCCCTATAAACCCTGAAGTGCTTCCACCTCATTACCAGAATCCCTGCTGTCACCACAACGAAAGCAAGCATATCTCTTTCAGCTTCAATGGAGAATGGTTTCTTAAAATTATCCGATTCACATTTATATGTTAACAGTGTAACAGTTATGGAAATATTCAGAAAAAAAATCAGAAATCAAAAAAGACCTGTTTACTTTAATACATGTTTCTGATCTCCACAATCAATCTACAAAAAAGTTTTAATAAGCGGTAACCAAAAAAGCAAGTTAAGTCTATTTTAGACTACTGTTAAAGATGTTATTTTTGTAATTATAATGTCTAAGATAAAAAAAAAGAAGAGGTATTAACATTGAAATACACTGAGATATTCTTGAGAATGAACCTGACCTTCAACCTTTATGTCCTGGTCAAAAATCCCTCTCCAAACAAAAATATAATAAAAAATTGTGTAAAATGAGCAGAGAGTATATCTCGAATATTGAAAGCTCAAATGTTATTTTAATTAATTATTATTCATCTATTTCATTATTTAATTATGTATGTATTTAATAAAAACTTCAATTTAATGTGTATTTAATAAAAATTCAAAAAAGGAAATATAATATTAAAATATAAAACTATTCAAAACAAGTCTTACATATTATTCCGTTTTGTTTCTCAAGTGAATTTATGTGATTTTGTGTTGATATATTTAAAATTTTTAGTTTTTTCTTAGTTAATCTCAGAAATACATCACATTACAGAAGTGTGAGCTGCAAATGCTATTTCATTTTGACTTTGAGGTACTAATGAGAACAAGAGCTCGAGCTGCTCACAGACAGAGCTGCTCACTCGGGACCATATTTAACATGACGCTCACCAACCCTCCCTAAACAGCGGGGTGCTTTGGTAAAAGACGTTTTCCATGACAGGAAAGTCAACAGATTGGCCATGTCTTGGTGTGCTTAGTCTTGCTGTTCTGTCAGCATTAGTGGGAGGGAGGTTAAGAATGAGGGAATCCGAGAGGGATGTCTCCTCACTTCTGAAGAAAGCTGAAGAGTAGACACTGTTGGCTTTGATATCTCCGATAGAGGAGCAACCTGTAAATCAAAGAAGCCATCTGTGGGAGAGACAGAAGCGCAGTGTAAACATGTTTTTGGGCGTGTGTGGTGAGATTATCCAGCACATGTTGATTTCAGCACTCATAAATAACTGCAGTTACAGGCCTTGTTAGATTTGGAATAGGCAGAGTGTGGTTGATTGAGAGACTAGATGACAGAACAAGATTAGATAAGTAAAATCACACCTCACCAGTTCATTCACAGGTTCATGTCAGGCACTGATAGCTTCCTTTGCTGACAAAAAAGGGGAAAAAATATGCACTCATGTAGGGCTGCATGATAAATCGCATTTAATGCGCATCTTGTCTGTAAAGCCGGTTGTGTAATCAGAGGTAAATCTCAATCACCTGCATGCATTCACATAGAGCAGCATTTGCTACACAGAGCTGTTGTTCACTGACAAGCTTTCACAGTGAAACACACAGCGTCTATACTACATGGTAGCAGCGGCAACAACAATACTGCAACGAGAATAAAAGGTACACCTTCTTTCATTGTGTGAACATCTGGGCAGCGTTATGCAAATCTTCCCACATAATGACGTAGAGATGTGTTAGAACGAGACGTTTTAGGGGGGTGTGGACGTGTCTTAACTTTTTTGAGGAATATCTCTTTGGATTTGAGACTTTAGTCTTTGCAACTTTACAGATCTTCTTTGTGCACCAAGAGCTTGTAACACTCCAAAGAGAAAGGAAAAATTTTAATCGCATCATATAACCCCTTTAAGCTGGCGAACGAGCTCAGCTTAATTATAGTTTGCACATATTTTTTCATCACGAATGTTGGTCTGCCTTCAAAACACCCAGTAAAAGAGTTGCACGATAGCGTGCATCATCACCATTTATCATTGTTGGTTGGTTGTGTTCGAACACTGCCAACACACATTTATGTGGATTTTACATAATAGGTGCCCTTTAATGCTGCATTAATCCATGAGAAACAATTCAGTGGACCATGGGACTGCATCGAACATGTTTTACACTGACAGCAGAAGTTTAATTTCCAATGAAGTTTGGTTTTGAAGGTGACAATTAGAGATGCGGTTATTAATATTGAACTCTCTGCAAATGAGCAATAACAAACAATGGAAGAGCGTCCCTGTGATCCTCCTTATCAACTATGTAGAAACACCTGCTAGCGACCAGCAGTGCAGTGACTTCATGATCTCCAGAAATTAAATCACTGTCAATGCGGAATGCCCCATAATTGTGTTGAAATTTTTCTGCCTTTAGAGGTTTTTAAATGTGCATTGATAGGATCATATCCATTTGCTCTCTGAGGTTTACGCTGGTGCTGGAGCTCTTACTCTTCTCCTCAATGTACAGATTTGTAAACACACTGCTGAGTTGTAATCTACTCACTGGCGTATATTTTCACACAGAGTCTGTGACATTTCACTCCAGTGTACAATTTATAAATTTACTACCATCAAAGACCCACATGCAATAAGGTTCCCCTTTAATGAACGCTAACAGCGGTGTGTCTCCCCTCGGAAAGCAGACTGGCCTGTCACACCGTGACTCCTGGGTAATTAATTTGTCGGTGGAACATGAATGGAGGTGTGGTGTGTATCTGATGTATGTGTACTCTAATTTAAGGCACTTCGTTTAAGCAGCAGTGAAAGCAAACAGTTGTAGTTTGCAGGAAAACAAACCCATTAATGATGTTGCACGAGTAAAGTCGTGATGGAAATGCTATCCAGGGGTAAATATTTGAACAGCCCTCTGGCAGCTTGTCTGGTTGTTCTCCGAGAGATCCTGCTAAAGCCAGTGGGCCCTCAAGGAGATTGTGGGAAACGGCTTAGAAGATGCACTGTGGGCAAATTTATACGCTCAGATTTCCAGCAGGCAAAACTCTGCTCTTCAGTGTCATCTGATCCATCAGAAATCATTTAGACTGACTTCTAAAGTACAGCATTTATTTAAAACAGAAATAGTTTGTAACATTATAAATCTTTTATTGTCATTTTTGACCATTTTAATCAATCAGTGATACATTATAATTGTGTTTCATTGTTTTTTGATTTGTGGAAGTAGTTTTGCCTTTTGATTTGGAAGCAGGTTCATTTTCGTGGCATTTTAAAAACACTTTCACATCAGTCAGAGCTTAACTTTTTTTCTTTTTGCCAAGTTCCATTGCAGCTTATTGAGATTCATTGTTTTGCTCTGCAGGAATTGTCATCTCTAACCCAACGTAATCAATCTTAAGAAGTACATTGCAGAATTCACGATGATAGATGTAGGCCATTTGATGCAGCATAATTTGATGTCAGTGTTCTTTAATGTCATTTTTGCAGCTGTTTTTCGAGGTTAGCTGCTTTGTTCAGTCATGTAAGGGTTTTCCACTCAGCTAGCAGTCAGTGTTACAGTTTTATATGGTTAATAAATTGGTGAATTTAGGATGAATCTCAATAAGCTTGTCAACAACATACCCAGGTCATATTTCAAGTCAAAATCAAATAAAATAATATCTGTTTGATGGACCTTTTATTTGTTTTGCATTTTTATATGATTTTTATGACAAATAAGCACCATTACGCTGTCATGGTAGAGCCACATTTCAGCCTTGGATGATTGCTGATTCATGCACTTGATGATTTATTTTTTAAATAATTTTTGATGTCCATTAAAAATGGGTTTCATTTTCTTTCTTTTGACTTTTTTGGTGAAATATGACCTAGGCATGTTTTTTAGACAGGCTTCGTGAGATTGTCCTTTTAAATATTGGCACCCCATGGACCTTTACCATCTGTTCTAACAGAGTCTAACCTCGTCACCCCATTCCTCTTCTCTCTCTTCTTTGCTCTCCTCTCTTCAACTTCTTCCCCTGAGACGCCTGATTGCAGCACATGATTAACTGGCTCAACATGCAATCTAAACCCAGCACAAACTGCGCCGCAGAGTCCCACAGCTGGTCTTCGGAAGAATCCAAAGCTTACTTTTCCTCCACTCTCCCAGGGAGCAGTGAAGAAAAAAGTAGAAAACCCTTCAATTATAGATGGATGGAGGTCAGAGAAAGCGAGAGAGAGTGGAAGAATGGGGAAAGACCGAGTAAGGTTCAAGTTCCTGGAGTTTTTCTCGCATGTCCTGAAGCTGGAAGCCACGGTGGCTTCTCCGGGTAATAGCTCCAGCTTAAATAGGAACCAAATGTTTGTGTAAGGCTTTCCCCGGTTGCGAGTGCACTGTTTGTTTTCTGAGGCTGCTGGAATGTCTCCACCGGCTTCTAGGTTATTCTGTAGGCGGCTCGAGAATCCTCGCGGCCCATCTATTGCTTCATGACTGATATTTTTGCACCTTATTTTGGAGACGGGTGTTATGACAACAAATATCATCACTGTGGCACGGTACCCTTAAGGTGTTTGTGTGTTGTGGAAGCATCTGCCAGAAGAGAAAATATAATCATCTTCCCGAATGCTCAAAAAGCATTGGCTCAGCAAAACTTTCCACTCTTGCACCAACAAAAGTTGCACAGTTGATCACTAAATAAGCTCTCTTCACACACACCCGGAGCAATGGGCAGCCATTTATGCTGCGGCACCCAGGGAGTTGTTGGGGGTTCAGTGCCTTGCTCAAGGGCACCTAAGTAGTGGTATTGAAGGTGGAGAGAGAACCGTACATGCACTCCCCCCACCTACAATTCCTGCCAGCCCGAGACTCGAACTCACAACCCTTCAATTGTGAGTCTGACTCTCTAACCATTAGGCCACGACTTCCCCCTTAAAGCAAGAAAATGACTGATTTACTACTTGTTTTCTTTGTCACAGGGAAGCCCTTTGTCCCAAAGTGTCTGCTGGCCATCCATAAGATCTTCCAGGAGAACGATCCAGCCTATATCCTCAATGACCTGTACATCACAGACTACTGCATCTGGATCTAGATGGTCAAGTATGTTCAGTCCAGTACAATGTCGCCTAAATCTGCTAACCCTAAAAATAAGTGGTTCTACGCTTAGATTTTCTGCTTATCATACAATTTTCATAAACCCTTCTGAAAGCTAAATCAATGGTTCATTAAAGTAGTAAGCCAAACAAGATGGGTGATTTTACCAGGGGCAAGGGGTCCCTTCCGCTTACATTTCATACCATGTGTGAAAGAGATATGAGATCTGCTCTAGACTTCATAGCCATAATGCAAAATCAATAATCTATAGTATGACAATATGACAAAAATTGTTTTTGTTTTAGTTCAGTCTCTAGTGGTTAAACAGAGTCTCAGTGCATGAACTTGATTCATGATGAATGGTATTGCAATCATGATTTCTGCTCGCCATTTTTTGTAATCACTTTCACGTTTAAAATGCAAACCACAGCCGGTGCATAACTCAGTAATGAGATATACTCTGCTTCCCAGCTGGTGTTCAGCTAAACTCGTATGCTTGTCTATAAAGAGTCCAGTTGAAAAATGTGTATCTGAAGTTGTAGGCCCGGTGCCCAGACGCGATAAATGTCCTGCGGGGATTATGCCGAAATTTTTCAGTCCAGTGTTTTGCCAGAGTGTAGATTTTCTGGCAAGAACGCGGCCTTGACAGCTAATTAATAATGGATCTGTAATATGGCAGAGTTTAAATGTGCCTGTTTTCTCAATGAGACAAAGAGAGAAAATGAAGCAGAGAGACAGAGGTAGGTACAGAGGCTCTTTGTCCGTGGTCCTCAGAGAACTGAACAGTTGAACTATGAATGAGCTGGAGAGCTTAATCACATTTGCTGAGCCTCTGAGTTAAAAAGGCAAATTAGGCAAAGCACTATCCTGTCTTTATTCCCTCCTCTTCTTTAAATAATCATAAAATATAAAAAAAGTGTCCTTTGGGTGACTGTGTACCTTGTTCTCCATCGATCACTAAATGCATCATCTGAGGCATCAGTCGCATTGACCTGTGAATGAATGCTTGTGTTCCTCTGTTCCTCTGCTTTATTGAACAGAACAAAAGAAAAGCAGACCGGAGAGCTGTTGAAAGGCAGAGCTTGCAGGATCTGTGACAGCAGTCTAGTGCCGCTGATGTATCTTAGTCATACTTGCCTTGAGGCGTTTGACATCTCTCAACATCACGCCGAAAATTGATTTCCAGTTTGCATCCTTTTAGAGTATCTTTAGTTGTCTTCAAACACTGCTGCAAACTTTTCCTTTGAGTTCAGACAGAGCCCCCCTTGTCATGGGAAGTGACTGCAGGAGACTTGCTCCTCCTTTTAAGTGTTGGAGCGTTTGATCAAATCCCCACTGCTCTGGTTTGTGTAGACAACTCCCTGTTATCATAGGAGGTTTGTTGTGACAGCGTTTTCAACATCTGACATATCCTCTGTCAGATTATTTAAACAATTCTCTCTTCCCAAAAAATCCTCCCAGAAGGACGCCCCAGTCCAGTTATCTGAGCAAGTTATCTTTGGCTGCGTTCACACAGCAGCAGAATGTGATTGTCAGTCTTTTTTTAGATTGCTAAACTGTCGTTAAGTTCACAGCAGGGCTGGGAAAAATCTATCTACAAATCTATCTATTGCATTTTGTTATATCATTCCCTCAATCCATCCGTATCTGGCCATATTTGTATATTTTTCTATTATTCCATCAATCCATATCTATATTGTTTTTATTTTTCTGTCATTCCATCCATTCATCTGTATATTTTTTATCGTTCCATCATCTATTTGCCCATCTATTATTCTTCCATCCATACAGTATATTTTTATCTATCAATCGCATACATATCATTCCCTCAATCCATCTGTATATTGTTTTTATTTTTTCTATCATTCCATGCATCCATCCACCAATCTGTGTATTGTTTTATCGTTCCATCCATCTATTAAGTCATCTATCCAACCATACAGTATATTTTTCTGTCGTTCCATCTGTTTTTCCATCAATCATCCATATATTGTTCTACAGTTCCATTCATACATCTATATATTGATTTATCTTTCCTTCCATTTAACCATCCATCTGTCCATCCATTCATCTATCTGTATAGTGTTCTATTGTTCCATCCATCCATCCGTAGATTGTTCTATCATTCTGTCCATCTAATTAGCCACTTATCCATCCGTACAGTATATTTTTCTTATCTTTCATCTGTTTATCCATCCGTCTGTCCATCTGTATATTGTTTTATCATACATCAATCCATCTGTTTATTGTTCTATCATTTACCCCATCCATTCCTCCTTATATTGTTCCATGCATTCCTCTGTGCATTGTTCTATCATTGTTCCAACCTGTTCCTGCGGGTTTTGGGTGTGAAATGTGGCGCAACTGTTTAGTGAATGAACCTCTGACTGTGTGAAAGTAGCCTTTGTGAGATCTCTAGACTATAGATGTTATCCAGGCTCGTCTGTGGCAGCGGTTCCTCCTCAAATCTCTTATCGGCACTCAGACACGATCAGCTGCTCGTGATGAATGCTGGGATTAATAAAAGCTGCCCCTGTGGGCATGATTTATACCGTCTCTCTGAAATCCGACCGGCGTTCTCACTCTTGAAGTCTTCCAGACTGCAGGAATGTCGTGCTCAAATTTATGATGTCTTAAAGACTTCAAGTGTGATTTAAATCTCTGTACCGGCCCCCCGATCAACAGTTAAACAAAGTGGATTGAGTCGGACACTCCTCTTTCTGGCTGTTTGACTGACATGGATCCATGAATTCATGGTCTGTCATGCTGATGGCAACATGCCTGACAAGTAGCCACCATCACTTTTATAAATGGTCGGAATAGTGTCAGGGAAGTTGTTCCATAGCCATCTGCTATTGCAGAGGATCCCAAGCCTTTTTTTTATATTCTGAAATGATTTGCTCATTCTCATGGTGTTCCAAAATGGAATTTTTAAACATGCATTTTTCCATTCAGTGTCAGTTATATAGTCATCACAGACTGCCAAGCTACAAAATTGAGAAAAACACACCATAAATATAGTCAAATATACTCTACACAAAGCTGTGATATATTTTCAGAAGACTTCTAGGAAGTCAAATGGACTTTCTTGTTGGAGTTTGACAGTCCTTGTAGATATAAAATGATTTTGAATTTGTTTGAAGTTTTTGTGAACTTCCATGAGGATGACTAAATAAAGAGACACTAAGCTTCTATCTTTTTGTTATTAATTAAAATGCATTTTTATTTTATTTAGTTTAGCAATTTGGTTGGTTTACAAACTTCTAGTGAACTTCTGATTGTTAACAGGAATGTTTAACATTCAGAAATGAAAACAGACTGATGAAATTGTTTCCTTTTGTTCGTATCCGGAGGTTTAAATTTCTTGAAAACAACAGACTTGGAGGACACACAAAAAAGCGCATTTGTGTTAACAAATATCTGGTATGGAATGATCTCATAGCTCTAGAGAGACTAAAATCATACGAAATTTAGCCTACAGGCATTAGCTAAGTTGCAAAACTTCCATACAATATATACTTTCGTCAACTGTTAACCAAGTCAACAACTCCAAAATCTGCAGGCAATTACGGTCAGTGCAGATGAACTTCAGTTACACATTTCAGCGAGGCTTCAGTGTGTGGCATTGATGCCGAGCTCTGAGATTCAGTGTGTGGCATTGATGCCGAGCTCTGAGATTCAGTGCCAGACTACCGGAGACCACTGGCATTTCCTTATCGTTTCTTCCCCTCCCATCCAGCATTCAGAATCACTCCAGTGAGTCCACTCTTCACCCAATTCAGAAATCAGAAAAGATAAGGTGTAACTTACTGTGTTTCACTAAGTGCAATGGCACTGTTATCTGACAGAGCCTTGCTTTCCATTTTCCCTTTGTGTTCAAACTCCTTAATTGGGTCAGTCGGATTCCGAACGGCAACCATGACAACCTGTTAAAGGTGAGCTTAAGGGTTTATCTTTTGACAGGATGAGAAAGTTGCTTTCTCTGACATTGAGAAATGACACATTGTCAGAGTATTGACGCTCAGCCAAGTGTTTCTCTCCAGGGATTCGAGCCCCTGGATTGAGGGTAAGGAGGCCTCCAGGGGCCACATGGGTCAGGGGTTTCGTAAAGCTTTGTGGTCAGTTGCCCCAGAGTGGACGTTACTGTTGTCAATTAGTGTTAAATCACGAAAGAGTAAAGAGGTGTGGGAAACTGTTTTCACTTCTTGCTTCAGTAGCTAAGTGAAATGTGAACCCCCCTCTAGCATTGAAGAAAATCAGGCTTAAAATATCTGGGTTTGGTGTGTGTGCATGTTAATAGCGCTGTTTAGATTATTTAGGATTGCTGTCACTTCAGTTTGGATGATTTTGAATTTGATCGTGACCTTTTTTGGTTTTGTTCTCTAATATTACCCTAGCTCGCCACCCGATTCAAGAGGTTTACTTCTGATCATAGTGATCAGCTTTTGTGTTGTTTGGGAAAAGACTGCATGGTGATTATGAAAAGGAATTATTTATGATGTTGGACTGGACTGACAATTTTAAAACTTAGCATCACACACACAAGTATTTTGCTTACCCATGCCAATGTAGAAATACCTGTGGGTGTATTTTCCACCCAAATTCTGAATTTGATTACAATTGAATATCAATAGAGTTAATAATGATAAAAATTATAGTCTAAAAAGAATTAATGTTTAAGTATTCCTTAACCATATGCAAAAAACAAAAATTTATTTTTCATTTTCTTTTAATAGTTTTATTTTGATGACAATACGGTAATTATTATTCTTCAACACAAATCACTATTTTCATTATGAAATAACGCATATAATAATTAATATTATTTTATTTCATTATTTAATCTTAAAAAAATCATTTCAAACTTTTCTGTTGCATAGTAAGCATACATGGATGCCATGTAAAATTGTGAAATATTAAAGCACATCAAAATATTTATTTATAATTACAAAATGAGTAGCGTTTTGGTGGTCATGTGAACACAACCTTATTTGTTAAACCGATATCAACAAAACAAAAATGTGAATTTCTTTAGTTGCACATTTTTTTTGTGTGAGCAGAAGTACAGATTTGATTTGTTATTATTTATTGATTTTGCTGAAACATTTAAACAAGAGTCTTACTTTGTTTGTTATATGAGTTCTATGACAGGAAAGTCTTGAACAATTATACTATCCATTCTCTGTAGGACATAGTGTCTTCATTTTTTGAATGCGTGAAATACAGAGAGAGAGGGAGGGAGGGAGGGAGGATTGAAGTGTCCCGCTGGTGTGAGGAAAGTGATCCTGGTCTTAGAGCTCACACAGATAAGTGGATCATATTCCCTCTCAGTGTGTGGTTTAGCGGCATTTGAACACTTCAGCTCGTACAGTCAGTGTGTGAGCAATGACTGTGCTGTCTCTTCTTCCAGTGTCCCAGAATCCTCTATTCTTGTAATATGAAAAGGGTTGACTGAAGCAATGGTACAATTTCCTAAAATGTATACCTAGAGTACACCGCAAGTCATTTTGAATGAAAAATCAATGAATGCAAATGTAGTAAGGGCTTGACTGAAATGTGTTAAATGAATAATTTACTCAGTTTGCATGACACTGTGAATCTGTGACAATGCCATTTTAAATGTTGTTGAAGACTAATTTTCTCATTGAAAAGTCTGAGGTATATTTCATCCTTGCGTGTCCTTGATTTGTGTATCTTAAGGGCTTAATGTAGACACAGCCCAAGAGCTCTGTTTGAAGTAGACGAGTAATTCACCGCAGGTTCACCCCGTCTCTCTAGACATAAAGTCTCTGCTATTTTCTCAAGCTGCCTCTAGTGTGTCTTTGTTTCCGAAAGCTTGCTTTTATTTCCCCCTTCTCCCAACCTTGAAAGCCGCCCCTTCTTGGTTAATTAAGGCGAACCACAACAGTGCCATCGTAATGACTGAATTGTGTACAACATTATCCTTCGCCCCAAAAGGGGCCTTTGTTTCCACCGCAAGTGCGCATTCTCTCACTGCAGAAGTGAAGAAGGAGATGGAGAGAGGGAGACAGAGAAAACAAGCAAGCCTCTACAATGCTAACTCAATAATGACTTCCCACGGGGAGAAAACGAATATGGCAAATGTTTGAAGCGCCGCCGCCACTGCTACGGGACTTCCACCAATCGCATTACTCCAGGAAGTGTCTAATAGTTTTATGGACCTTTTTTCTTCTGAAAGCACATGTTTTTTTTTTTTTTTTCTTTTGAAGCTACTGTAGTCATATGATTTTCTTTGATGGTAGATTCTTTAAAGCTGAAAATAGAACAAATTGTAAATGGATTTGTTAGTAAATATAATCACATTGACCCCTTATGCTGTTTGAAGACTTGCTTTTTGTTACTTTTCTACTTTTGTTTCATTTTCTTAACATGGAATGTTGGGACAAATTTATGCGCGAGTGTGCTGTGAATATTGAGAAAATCATCAGTCATTATTCCATACTTTAGTGAGACATGATCCAGATGCTGATTTGTGGAAACTGTGGGATAGGATTGTATGAGATTCTTTGAATGAAAAAGTTATTCTTTACTGCTACTTTTGATTAATTTAACGCTTTATTGCTGAAAAATAGTATTAATTTCTAAAAATAAAAATAGTGTATGTCTAGGAAACAACAGATATTTGCTGATCATTCGCTGATGATTTACTGAAATGATTCATAAGCACTTTTTGTTTAGCTAAGCTTTATAAAAAAAAATTGTTAAAAGCAGGCCACTCCCCTGTTAAAAAAACATACTTCCTATTTAAATTACTCAAGACATATTTATCAGTAACATCTGTGGTATTTTAAGGACGTGTGGTATTCTCAAAATATAATTTATAGCACCTTCAAGGCCTGTATGAGTCATTTTTCTTGTAGAGTCTCTGAAATGCGCCCAACCGGTTTTGCTTCTTCATCCAACCATGACTTTTCCTCGACATATCACAGAAAGCCTCTTTATCTCAGATAAGCACTTTCTGAAGGCGCCGAGCATACTTGTGACTAAAGAGTTGTGTACACAGTATCCTCCTGAGACCGCAGCGCTGCTCTCCTGCTAGGAATCCCTGTCTGCCGGCGGCGCGGGACATCATTAGGCCTGCGCCCTGATAACGAGGCATCTTGGTTCTCAGCGGTGGGTTAATTGAAGCACAGAGTACGGCGACGCACCTCTACAGAGACGGGGCAGCTCAGACATGCATGCTTTATCCTTTTTGTGAATGACCACGACCTCGAAACCGTCAGGGAGCGTGACCCCCCCGTTCGCTCGCTAATCACCATGGTGATGAAGGATTTGAGCAGCTCGCAACTCTGTATAGTGGCCACTTGAGTTTTGGCAGCACCCGGTCGCAATTGCTACATGAATAATGTATGCCTCTAGGCCCCTTGTAGCACTGGGATCTTTGCATTGAGTGTATTGTTGCAATATATTTTTTTCCCTGGTGAATGCTTTGTCAGGTTGATTTGCATATTGCTTATCCCCAGGGTAACTTTGTGGCAGCATGCGATATTAGTGAAACGCAGATTGATGTATTTATTTTATTGTCCAGACGTTTAATATTGCGTGTATTACATATATTGTGCGTGATTCACATAAGATCAGTCTGTCTTAGTGAAAAAGAAAAATATAATAAAAAAAAAATCATAATAAAATATTTATTTATTTATTTATTCATTCATTTATTCATTTATGTAGGCTATTTAAAATGAAAAAATTAGTCATTAATCACTTACTCCCATGTCGTTCCAAACCCGTAAAAGCTTTGTTCGTCTTCGGAAATACAATTTAAGATATTTAGGATGAAAACCAGTAGGCTTGAGACTGTTCCATAGACTGCCAAATAAATAACAGTGTCAAGGTCCAGGAAAGTATATCTTAAATTGTGTTCCGAAGACAAACAAAGCTTTTACGGGTTTGGAATGACATGGGGGTAAGTGATTAATGACAAAAAAAGGGATATAAATGTGTGTGTGTGTACACATATATGTATATGTTTACCTAATTTAAAATAATGACTAAAGTAGGGATGTGCACATCGATGCTGCAGTATCGATATTTCGATACTCAGAAGCTTCTATTGTAGAATCGATAATTAATTATATTTATAATTTTTTTATAACTAAATTTTTTAAGCAGTGTGTGTAGGCCAATCGGGATGGTGTGTGTATGATATAAAAAGAAAAGGTCTCGCGGTGGTATGATGTTAACACCGATTGGTATGCGGCTGCGCGCAGTGCAATGTGCCATTCACCATCACAACACGGCATGCACGGTCGCGACTTGCGCGAAAGATGACAGCAGTACTGCCACTCCCTATACGCAGTCTGCGTAGGGCACCAAATCCCGGAGGGGTTTGGACTGCACCATTCTCCCATCTGCGCTCGCGACCGCTCGCACCTCATGTTTGCGCCTGAATGTTCATAATTGATGGATGGACATCTATGCCTGGGTATAGGACATTACCAATCCGGCGCAGAGAAAAGAAAACTATGAAAAAATGAAGTTGGCTTGACGTTGGACTTTCAAGAGTCTCAAATTTAGGGACCATCTCTAAAGTTACATGCGATATTGGTATACACTTTTCTAACGTCAGTAGCATTTGAGGAGAATTACTTACAGTCATAAAAACAACTGTAATTGTTCATGTAGGTGTCAGCTATAATGCACAATTGCATTGAATGTTTGATATTTATTAAAATAAACTGTAAATCATATGTAAATTGTGCTACTTTTTCACATGGGCTCAAACACAATTTATTTAAAAAAAAATTCAGGTTCCCTTACGAAAATTACCCATGGTTTTAACAATAAAACCACAAATCATTGTTCTTGTAGCCATGGTAACTGCAAATTTATATATATATATATATATATATATATATATATATATATATATATATATATATATATATATATATATATATTCATATATATACTAAATTAAGATTATTTTGAAAAATCACAAACACTTTATACAAATTATAAGCAGTATCGGTATTGGTATCGGTATCGTTAAAATTGTAACAAAAAGTATTGGTATCGTATCGCATGGAAAAAATGTGGTATCGCCCATCCCTAGACTAAAGGTTTAATTTTAAATCTCCTAATTAATAATATTGTTAATATAAATGACCTACTTTTCAGATCATTTCTATGCTTGTTAAAACTTTGTATGTATACTTTTCAGTTGATTTATTGACTAGTAAGTACAAATGTGTTTAGTCTCTGGTTAATGTTTATATCACTCTAAATATGTGCTTGTGAAGTGTCTGTTGTAAAGTGAGTTCTCCACTAGCTGATAAGCATGTGCTCAAGTCCTAGAGTTCTTCCTACAGTAGCCATGGAGACATCTGTATTGTGAACTGAATATTAAAATACTCTCTGCCACATTTCACTCAACTGCCAAACCCAGTTTTTTGGATCACAAAAACATGTTGGCTGTACATGAATTATTTAAGGATTTGTTCAGCCAGTAGTAAAGACTCTGTCATCATTTATTCACCTTCATGTTGTTTTAAACCTGTATGCTTTTCTTTCTTCAATAGAATGCAAAGGTACACTACCAGTCAAAACTGTGGAGTCAGTACTGTTTTTATTATTATTATTATTATTATTATTATTATTATTAATAGTGCTGTCAAATGATTAATCGCAATTAATCGCATCCAAAATTAACCCAATCGAGATGGTTTAGGGGTGAGCTGGACCGTAGACAGAAGGCAAAAGGGCCAACAAGTGCTAAGCATCTCTCGGGGAACTCCTTCAAGACTGTTGGAAGACCATTTCAGGTGACTACCTCTTGAAGCTCATCAAGAGAATGGCAAGAGTGTGCAAAGCAGTAATCAAAGTAAAAGGTGACTACTTTGAAGAACCTACGATATGACTTATTTTCAGTTGTTTCACACTTTTTTGTTATGTATGTAATTCATAGTTTTGATGCCTTCAGCGTGAATTTACAATTTTCATAGTCATGAAAATAAGGAAAACTCTTTGAATGAGAAGGTGTGTCCAAACTTTTGGTCTGTACTGTATATATTCATATTCTTATATTTTATATTATATATAAATATATTTAATATATAAACATACTGTAACATATTTTTCTTAGATATATACATGAATGAGTTTGTATCTATATATACATAATAAATATATTCTGTTATTAAATTTTTTTATGTAATTAATCGGCATTAATCGTTTGACAGCACTAAATATTAAACATATACTTTTATTTAGCAAGGATGGATTAAATTGATCACAAGTGACTATTTTATTTCAAATACAGACTTTATTTTTGTTCATAATTTTTTTCTTTTTAATCATTACATTTTAAATGAAAATATTAATCAGCACCAATGTTTTCAACATTGATATTTATTATAATAAATGTTTCTTGAGCACCAAATCTGCATATTAGAGTAATGGCTGCTGAATATTTAGCTTTACCAGCTTTACCATCACTGGAATAAATTAGATATAGTAAAAAAATAGATTAAATAGATTGAAATAAAAAATATATTGCTGTTTTTACATTATTTTACATCAAATAAATCTTACTGAAAGCAAACTTTTGAATGTCAATATAGATCTTTAACTGAATGTTCATGCTGCTCCTTTAAAATGCAAAGTAAGTGGTGAGCTATTGAGCTCCAAAAAAAAAGCATCATAATTATGTCCTGTCAAACTTTCAAAGTTTCAGAGTTATTTGTATAGAATTAGGTACAAATAAGAGTTGAGAATTAAGGTGAAGGGCAAGATTTTGGGTGTTGTTGGCACAGTGGATAAGACACGCCTTTGGTGTGAGAGACCCGGGTTTGAATCCACTGTGAGACACTAATGTGTCCCTGAGCAAGACACTTAACCCCTAGTTGCTCCAAAAAGGCGTGCGACCTCTGACATATATAGCAATTGTAAGTTGCTTTGGATAAAAGCGTAAGCTCCAAAAATTTTCAGCAGAAAATGACTTTAGTACCTAAGTACATTAATTATGTAATAGTAATATGTACCCTTAAGTACTACTTTGAAACTTTTATGGGTAAATAAGGCACACAGTTGTCTTTTTGAGGGTATTGCCCCAGGGACAAGGTGTACAAAAAAAAAAGAATCATACAAGTATGAGTATGTGTTATGAACCTTTCGATCTTTAATGTATATGGACAATGAGCCACTTAAATGCAAAAGTCCAGTCATAAATACCTTTAATAACCTCAATTGAATGTTGTTGTTGTTTTCATCAGATCCAAACATGTGCTTGCACTTGCTGAATCCCTACATGATGCCAGACTGCAGAAGAACCATCTAGACCTGGAGCTGGAGATACTCGAACAAGCTGCTGAACTTTTGGTGAAGGAGGAAGCAGAAGAAGAGGAGGAAGACTCAAGCAGTGGTACTGACTCTGAGGATGAAGAAGAGAGTGAGGAAAAGCAGCCTAAAGAAACACAACCTGAAGAAAAGACAGATATAACCAGACAGGACGGTGAGCTTAAGGTAGATGGTGTGACTCTCCAGCTCCAGCGTGGCGGTGGAGAGCTGCAACAGCCCAGACGGTTGATTGAGGAGCTGGGAGAGAGGCTGGAGGCTGGAGGCTGGAGGCTGGAGGCGGGGCTGACGAGTCAAGAGGATGTGCCTCGGGAAAGACGCTCTATTAGCAGCAGTAACACAGAGGGAGAGGGAGAGAGATAGAGCGAGGGAGACTGTTACCATCAGTGTGCAGCTGAGACGAAAAGACACGCCATGAAAGCAGCAACCAGAAGAGAGCTACTTGATCCGTGCCTTCAGAGGATTCCACTGCATATCATAAGCATTGATGAACTGGACAGTGACAATGATGGAGACCTACTTCTTACGGTGGGAAAAGAAAGACCTCAGTGGGCACATTATTGCTTGGACATTACGATTCCTTCACTCTAAGACTAACGGATGTATCCTTAATTTCAGTCAAGGAACTTCTGCTTTTTCATGGATTTATGTTGTGAAAAATTACTGATTTCATTTGTGGCATTGTCGTAATTGCTTGATTCACAGTATTAAATAAATACGACTTTTTCCATTGTACATTTATGTCATTCTGGGTAGTTTTATATTATTTTTTTTTTGTAGTATTTTTTTGCAAATCAAATTTTTCACAAAAGTTTAGTGTTATTGATATTAGCACTTAATATCAGTAATAAGATACCGTTTTTATTATATACATAATAATTTGAAGGGTATGTACTTTAAACAAAAATAAATTATATATATACTTTATATATTATATATATATATATTTTATTTTAGGTGCAACAAATAGTGCATTCCTTTTTGTTCTAGTTAAAAGCTTCCTCTGCAAAACAACACGTCAGCAAGTCTTGTTTAAATATGAAGTGTTGTCTTCAAAATAATACCCATTCAAGGCAAATGTCTCCATTCCTGTGGCATTTCACAGAGATTTTCGGGTTTCTTTATCTGTATGAACTGATCTTTTGCAGTGAGATTCTGCAGTGTGATGCTGCTGTTATTTACATGCATCCTGTTTGCGGTGAAGCGCGATCCATCGCGTATCAGTCCTCTACTCTGATGAGTGTCAGATTAGCATGGTTGGGTTGCACGTTGTCATTTCCTTGGAAGTCAAAGAGTAGGAGGTGGTCGTTTGACGATAGCAGAAGAAAATGGGGGTGGGGGTTTATCAACAGGAAATGTTAGTAACAGCCCTCTTTTCCGAAAAATGTTCTGTTACCATCCTGCTAGCATGATAACTAAAGACATGTATTGTTAGGTGCACGTTTAGTTTTTTTCTTTTTTCTTTTGTTCTGCTAAATAGTTTTGTGCTTCTAAACTTTTACTATTTTAACTGTAATGTTTTAAATGTATATACTCTTTATGTATAAAAAAATAAAAAAATATTATATATATTTTGACTTAAGATTATTGTTATCCAAGTCCAAATTTGCATGGCAGAACAGCCGCAATTGCACCAGTTTTGATTGCAGTGGATTTGATTGATTGGCGCTGAATAGAGGAGTATAGGTGAAAACAGTTCAATATTGCGGAGAGTCGAGATATCAAACAGGGAAGCACTTGTCAAACAGATAGAGATGGGGAACTGTGTAATGTGCAAGTGGATATTGAGGAGATAAGGTGTTAAGATTCCCCCTCCATCCTTTCAGAAAACACATGGCATTCAACTGAGTGCAGTCAGCAAACACGCCTCAATTCAACAGACATTTGTCTAGTAAAGAGCTTTAAAATAAAGCAACAACCAATACAATCTATGTTTAGGAGTGAAATGTCATACTTTGAAAAAAAAAAACGCTTTCATACAACTTAACTTGTAACTAATTCTCAGCACATAAAATAGTTACATTTGAGATTGGGTTGCAACAACTTCGAAGGAGGTAATGATTTCACATTAAATATGCAAAGTCATTAAGAAAATCTAAATTTCTAATTTTTTTAATTGAGCAAATTGTTAATTTCAAGTAATGTAAATTTTTGAAAATAATGCAATATTTGACACTGGGAAACAGACAGTTTGAAATTGAACTTTTTTTTCCTTCTCTTGTCAAAGTGGGGCCACTGGCATTACAGGAAAGATGCAAATCCACAAAATCAAATTAATATCTGGCTTTATTCTGATATGTAACTCTCATTAATTCAGTGGATACAATTAAGCCCCCTTCTTCGTTTTTGTTCCTGTCTATGGATTTTCTGCTCAGAAATACGCCTAAGTAAAGAAGTAGAATAGCCGGTGAATGCCATTTCACGTTAACTTTGTCATTGCCAGTCTGGTAGCTGTTAAAGTGAGGAGCAGCTTGGATGAAATGCTGTTTTAGGCCATGTGTTCCTGTTGGCTGTCTCCCATGTTAACTCTCTGCCTGAGTCTGTCTGATATCTTGGAGACAGACGCTGTCTCTGTCTGTAACTAGAGCTCTTTATTTTTTGTCTGTCACCCTATCGCTAAGTCTACCTTGCTCGTTACAGTTCTCCTTTTTGTATCTTTTCCTGTCGCAGTGTGTTGAGGATAGATGATGTCGTTAAAGTAGTTGCCTCCAAGTGGGACCGACCGGGCTCTCCAGCAGCACCTTGGGAGCCTAATCATTTGCGACCTCTATCAAACCCTCCTCCTTCATCCCTCCATCTTTTATTCTCACTTCATTGCTCAGTAGCTTGTGGGAGCCCACAGGCTGTAGCCGCCTCTCCCCTCTGGGGTCCAACATTGATTAAGTGACACTCTGTCGAATTGCCGTTTTTCATGGTAAAGAGGTGCCTATATTTCCCGTTATGATGCCTACCCCTGGGAGCAGGACTGGTGTTTCACACCGTACGCTGGCTTGAGCATTTTCCAGCCAAGTTTTTAATAGGTTACACCTGCAGCTAAAGGGACATTTGTGCCTTTTAAATGTATTCAGCTGACAAAACTGTATGAATGCGGTCATGTTTCAAGATGCTTTTCTTCCCTCCATCCTCTGCAGTGTGCAGTAATTACAAACAGCTCTGACTCTCTGCTGTAAGCTGCTCATTAAAGTCCAGCTACATCTCAATTTTTAACTGTTGTTTGCGCATGTTGCCAGGAAAGCTCATAACAGTGAGTGACCAAATTAGCTTTGCTGGTATCTTGTTGCTCAAATCAAACTTTAACAGCTCATAAATGTATGAACATGGTACTAATATTTCCAGTTGTCAATGTTCTCAAAGGTGTCATTTTGACACCAACTGCAAATGCAAAAATGACTAGATCTGAAAATATGAGGCATGATTTCCCATACCAGTACAAAACCACCATGCAGCTAATTTTTAAGATTTCACTGGTCATTAATACATGAAGTGTGAACTTTTCTTGGCAGGTGACTGCGTGATTGAGCTAACTAATGAAATTGGTTGTGGGGCAGGGTTCTACGCTGAACTGGTTTGGAAGGAAAATCACATAAATGCGAGTGGTTTCTCTCTGTGCAATGTTGCTACCACAAAACTATCCTTCTGGGAGGTTGCTAGGCGTTTGAAAGTCAAAAGAGTCCACAACTAAAGGCTTAGCATAACTATAAAGCTTACTTTTAAGCTGTATGTTTCATTCACTAAAAAGTAATTCATTTGGAAATCAGACTGAACTGCTCACGCTCTGTTTTTGATTACCTAAAAAGAGCTCACTTATAAGACTGGTTTGGAAATCAAACTTTTCAGCTGCATTTAGCAGGAAACAAGTTCCATTGTGGATTGTCAGTAGTTTCGGGATCTATAGGGTTGCAAAGGTGTGGAAGATTTGCAGTAAATGAAAAAAAATCGGAACATTTATAAACGCTTTCAAAAAGGCCTGTAAAATTTCAAAAAGTTCTAGAATGTTTAATTTCAGCTAAATTTCAGAGGCAACAAGGTCCATTGTGTGTTGTTCTGTATAGGGTTTCAAAGGGGTGGGTAATTTCACTTCCAAAAAAAATCCTGATAAGTTTCCAAAATTCCTGGAATGTTTCTTGAAATTTACCATAAATTTTCCACCTCTTTGCAGCGCTAGCGATTGTATCAAGCACAGCCAACAAAGAAGTCACTTTCATGCCAAGCAACTTTCTGTTGGTCAACATGGCAAAATCACAAGACCATCTTGAACTTGTTGCAAAATCTGCGTGAGTTCTGTGTTGCGATGTTCCAGAATGTGCACTTGAGAACCGTTGACAGAACCCGATGCCATGCGCCACCAGAATTTAGAAATAAATAGAAATTATTGGGAATAAGAAACATTTCTTGGGTCTCACTCTCAACCCTACTTTTTGGTAGCATAACTTATGTGGTTGTTCATTAAACCTGGACAGGATAACATATTGTAATCCTTCATAGTTCACCATTAAAGGAGAGATTCTGTGCTCTGCTGTCACATGTCATTACATTAGGCTGGTGAAATCTGTGAGACACATTGCCTCAAACTGTCCTGACCTGCACTTGGTTTACTACTGACAGAACAAGGACAATGTGTTCACCCCCACACACAGGATCCCCCTGTGTGCCATACTAATAGAAAACTCAATCTCTTTTCATTTTTAAGTGGTGCGATTCCGGTGCTTGAGCACATGAATAACCCTAAAGGAGAAATGAATCTCTTCCTCTCTGGGGCCTGGCTTCTCCAGTGACCGAGCAAGTAAGGTTTCTTTTGTGCCGTGTCTCCCGTTCTGTCTCTCTCTGATAGTCTGTTTAATCTTTGTCTCCTCATTTGATGCAGTGAACCTTCATTTGTTACTTCAGTAGAGAAAGAGCAAATCCTCTTCTCTGGACGTGCAAGTAAAAGTCCTTGTGGTGTCTCACGTTATGGATGCTTTTGCTCTCATTCACAGGACAACTAGAGCAAAAAGCTTAAATCAGCCAATCTGTAGAGTGCTACAGAGGCCCACAGAGAGTGCTTGCATCAACAGTTCCCACATGCCGAGCTTCCGGATGCACTCTAATTGGTGTAAGCAGCATCCGTTAAATCGCTCCTGTTAAACTGAGAAATTAAAGTAGTACGTGCCTGAGATTGTGTGTTAAATCACTCCTCGCTTGCAGCAGACGTTTGCTATCAGCCTACCTAATGGAAACTATTACCCCTCCCTATCTAACAAGGTCTATGTTTGGTACACTAGTGTATGTTAGAGAGAGAGAGAGAGAGAGTGAGTATAAACCATTGTCCCATCGTTAGCACTCAGATTGCAAAGGCACTTTACGCTGCGCTGAATCTCGCGCTGTATAGCTTTACTCCCAAGGCTACGGTAACAATTAGCCGAGGTGTCAAGTTCAAGTAGCTTGACTCTAATGTGAATATACTCCCTTTGTTACTCCATTGAAGGTATTTCCAGGCTAAAAAGGGCCAGAGGCTTCTTTCTTCGATTCATTCAACATTTCAAGAGTGCCATGTTTGTGTAAAAACTTCATAAGGCAGCGTAGCAAAGCGTAGTTTTCTAAATGCAAGCTAAAAGTTCTCACCACAGAGCTTTCTAAACCACACCATAAATGTTGACTTTGAAGAACTGCTGCTTTGAGAAAAGCCACAGTCCCTTATTTGTTTTCCATTTGAAACAAAAGTCAGAGATTATTAATATGTTAGCGCAAGTTGCTGTTGGAAGAGAATGGGGGAATTGGAAGCCACAAAGGCAGCGAGCCAACCTGTCAAAGCACTTCTTTCCATAAGTTGAGGCATAATGGTCTCGGTGGAGAGCATCGTTTCATTTAGTTTTATAGATGTTTAATTCTGAAGCACATTTGTCTTCAGTCCAGGTGCACGAGGATATATCAAAAAGTAGGGCTTTCAGTCATTTAAAAAATACCATATGTGTACATACACTGCCGTTCAAAAGTTTAGGGTCAATAAGATTTATTTTTTGATGTTTTTGAAATACTTTTCTTGTTTGGACGAAGGCTGTATTTATTTGGTCTAAAATACAGTAAACATATGACCTTTTATTACAATTTAAATTAACAGTTTTATATAAATATTAAACTGTTATTACTCCAATCTTCAAAATCTAAAGTTCCTTCAGAAATCACTCTAATACACACATTTGGTGCTCAAGAAACATTTCTTATTATAAGCATTACTGTTGCGGAAACTCAGATACTCTTTTTAGGGGGAGAAAAAACACAATAGAAACTTATAATACATTGTTATAACTGTATTATAAACTGTAATTTTGAAACAATTTAATTGGATCTTTGCTGATTAAAGAATTTGTCTTTTTGATCATGTTACTATAATACATATACATATATACATATATGACTAATCAAAATAAATCAACTTGTTAAACTGAACACTCTTGTTTTCCGTGTTCTGCACATTAACTTTTTTCAGAGTTTTGCATCAATGCATTATGGTGAGACACTTTAACCTATCAGCTAAGGAAAAAAGTGCAAAAAAGTCAAAGCAACACTTGCTCTCCCCTTATGTCCTAAACAAATCATACTGTGGAAAAACAGCTAAAGGCTGCCTCAACCACCTTCGAACTTCCTACTCTGAGCTCTTAGCTTTTCAGTGAATGTTGTTTGACTAGCATTCCACCTTGTTTTGTTTGTTTGTAATGTTATACGCTCTTGTTACCTTGCACAGCGCTTAGCATTGATAAAGTCAGGTGTCCTTTCTCTCCAACCACTGTCTTTGTGTTCATAGTTTGCAAGGTTTTGAGTCTGTCACAAGCTTAACTTAGTGTCTTTTCTCTTATTCCACACACACACAGAAAGAGAGAGAGTGGCCCATTGCCCCTAGGGATATGGTGTAGAGAGACAGATCTCCTTACATGTGCATGGCTGAATGTGTTAGCTTGTCACCCCCTAGACTGCCCTCTGTGACTCTTGTAGCACAGCTCTCACTGCCTGAGTGGTGTGTGTTACAACTGCACACTCGTACACACACACACACACACACACAAGAATGATGGCAGTGATGTGCATAGACAGAAACAGGAAGTGATGGCCAAGCCAACACACACACAAAACTTGCTAGCTCTGTTACAAAACTTGTTGTGAAATGCCTTGTTGGTATATAGCATCCTAACTTTAATGCAGCTAATACTTTTTGTATTTTTTTTTTACAAACAACTTGACTAATAAATGACTAATATAGTATGCTTTACTTTTGTCATTCTTTCTGCTAAATATGTTTATATATATATATATATATATATATATATATATATATATATATATATATATATATATATATATATATATATATATATACTGTTATTTAAATAAATTCAAATCAAAACAGAGTGTAGAATTTGTTTTGAACATATATTGCCAATGTACATTACCACTCAAAGGTTTGGGATCGGTAAGATTTTTGCAGGTGCATCTCAATAAATTAGAATGTCGTGGAAAAGTTCATTTATTTCAGTAATTCAACTAAAATTGTGAAACTCTTGTATTAAATTAATTCAATACACACAGACTGAAGTAGTTTAAGTCTTTGGTTCTTTTAATTGTGATGATTTTGGCTCACATTTAACAAAAACCCACCAATTCACTCTCTCAACAATTTAGAATACTTCATAAGACCAATAAAAAAACATTTTTAGTGAATTGTTGGCCTTCTGGAAAGTATGTTCATTTACTGTACATGTACTCAATACTGGTTCTTTTTGCTTCAATTACTGCCTCAATTCGGCGTGGCATGGAGGTGATCAGTTTGTGACACTGCTGAGGTGGTTTGGTAGCCCAGGTTTCTTTGACAGTGGCCTTCAGCTCATCTGCATTGTTTGGTCTCTTGTTTCTGATTGTCCTCTTGACAATAGCCCATAGATTCTCTATGGGGTTCAGGTCTGGTGAGTTTGTTAGCCAGTCAAGCACACCAACACCATGCTCATTTAACCAACTTTTGGTGCTTTTGGCAGTGTAGACAGGTGCCAAATCCTGCTGGAAAATGAAATCAACATCTTCAGCAGAAGGAAGCATGAAGTGCTCCAAAATTTTGATTGTGCTTGACAATCCTCATGAGTCTGCAGTTCTCTAGGTTGTTTGTGCATCTTTTTCTTCCACACTTATCCTTCCACCCAACTTTCTGTTAACATGCTTTGATACAGCACTCTGTGAACAGCCAGCTTCTTTGGCAATGAATGTTTGGGGCTTACCCTCCTTCTGAAGGGTGTCAATGATTGTCTTCCCTATGATTGTATAGCCTAGTGAACCAAACTGAGAGACTATTTTGAAGGTTCAGGAAACCTTTGCAGGTGTTTTGAGATGATTAGCTGATTTTGTATTTTTATATTCCCTACTGAAGTTGTTGCATTGGATTCTGGGATTGTTTTTTTTTTTTTTTGGTTAAGCCTGCACGGTTCCCTGCAAATGTAGATGACACTCATTCAGTCCAATACACATAGTGAAAGTCAAATCCATCAATCATTTGACTATTTATCGTGCAGCTAACGTGCTAACAAACAGATTGTAAATTTCAAGGTTCAAACATTTTCTGTCAGTGTCACACTCTTACGCACACAATGAAGAGGATGTGTGAAGGGAGGTCTTATCAACCCGGCATGTTGTTAGAATGGGTCACCCCGCTGCTGTATGGGTCTCTCCTTCTCTCTCCTTCCTATCTCAAGGATTCTTGGGATTGTCAAGGACTTCCCTCGCCTTGTCAATGCCACCAAAATTCTGTTGTTCGAAACTAGACACTGTGAACTTAATAAAAACAGATTTAGAGTCAAGACCCAAACCTGTTTCATTCCAGTCTCCATAAAAACCAGATTGAGACCCAGTGGTATTGAGCTACACTACCGTTCCAAAAGTATGCAGTCAGTAAGATGTTACTTTTTTAAATAAATCAATACTTTTATTCAGCAAGAATACATTAAATTGATCAAAAGTAACACTAAAGACATTTATAATTTCACAAAAGGATTTTATATTATATAAATGATGTTCAATAAAATAATATATAAATAAATATTATAATATATTATTTATATTATATATAATATTATATTTTAGATTATTTACAAATTAATAACAATAAATAAATAATATAAAAAGGGGTTATGGTTTTCACAAAAATATTAAGCAGCACAATGGTTTTCCACACTGAACACTAAATCAGCACATGATTTCTGAAGGGTCATGTGACACTAAAAACCGCAGTAATCCTTGGTGAAAATTCAGCTGTACCATCACAGGAATAAATTACATTTCATGTATTATTATTATTTCTTTTTTTCAATTATTTACAATTGTAATAATATTTCATTTTTTTTTTTTAAGTTTTAACTGTCAGCCTTTGAGGTGTAAAATATGTTGGCAGTGTAACATTCTTGTGCAATAAGTAACTTAGTACTTAGAAGTCAAGCCCTAGAAAATGTGTGTCAAGTGAGATAAGATGCTAATATACTTCAGTGGAATTTGTAGCTATTGGCTGCCCTGTTCCTTCTTATGTAATCTCTGAATAGACTATTACAGTGTCCATTACACTCTCAAGGTGATTTCTGACTTTCGATCCTTTGGTGATTGCTTCACCCTGCTGACCTTGATATAGGGCTGAAACACTGTTTGTTCTTTGTTCAGTGTTATTTCTTCTCAGGACTGCACAGGAGGAATGAAACTGTGTTATCTAAAATAGATGCAAAATAAACTAGCTGCACCATCCCATTCCCAGATAAGAAAATGTGCTGAATTTGGAATTGTTTAAAACTGTGGTTAAAGGGATTGTTCACCTGAACATAAAGATTCAATCATTTACTCACCCTCAAGTTGTTCCAAACCTATATGAGTTTATTTCTTCAGTTGTATGTCTTTCATACATTGTCACTTGATATGATACAATGTTGTATGGCAACATAATGCTTTATTGTACTCTGGCTTGACAGGACCTACGGCTGAGGCAAAAGGGTGTCTATTTCGTTCTAATCTATCCCATCCATGAGTGTGTGTAACCTTAACATAGTCTAATCTGTTTCTGACACCAGATCAATAAACCGCCCACCCAAGTGCAATTCATCTGCTGTGGTTGGCCATGGACTTGTTCTTAGCTTCAGCACAAACCTCACCCACCGCACATCTGTATGGCATTAGCAACGCTGAGAGATTTACAAGCACTTTGTGAATCCTGCGAATGCAGCTGGGCAAGAAACGCTGCAAAGCTGAGTATACCTATAAATATGAAAAATCACATTTGGGATACTTTCATATTGGATTTAAGTGCCTCACATGGCATTGATCCTAGATAGATTCTTCCTCAGCTAGCAGCAAGCATTTAAATCCATGATACTGTAGAGATGCCTTAATATAAGTGGCTTTGAATAAAATATAATAAGTATAATAATAAGTTCAAGTACCCTACCCTAATTTTCTGTTGACCACATATTTATCTTCAGTCTTAAACTATATTCAAGTCAGATGTGAATTAAGTTTCTGCAGACAAGATGCAGTGTTTTTTTTTTTTTTTTTAAGATTGTGAAGTATACTTATGCCAGTCTGGTTTTCTGAATGTCTTCTATTAGATTTCATCACTGGTCACTCTCAAAGTGTATTTTTTTTTTAGTTTTTTTTTTACAGTCTGATAAAAAGCTATGGTTGCCCAAACTGACTTTATAGAAACTGCTGTCTATTGCTGCCAGTCAATGCCTCTGGCAAGCAGCGGAGTGATGGCATTGACATGAATTAATGATAATGCATGGTAAAGATTGTTGAAAGGTTAGAGGGTGTTTGCTCATGTTAAAGGAATAATTCATTCTTCTGGAAATGTTATTATCCTCGGGCCATCCAAGATGTAGTTGAGTTTGTTTCTTCATCAGAACATATTTTGAATTAATTCAGCTTTACATCCACTGTTGGATCCACTGCAGTGAATGGGTGCCGTCAGAATGAGAGTCCAAACAGCTGATGAAAACCTCACAATAATCCACATGGCTTCAGTCCATAAATCAGTGCTCTGTGAAGTGAAAATATGTGTTATAAGAAGTAAATTTGTTATTAAGGTATTTAACTTTATTCATCAACTTTTTTTATTATTTTGATCATTTTGGTCTCCTCATTCAGATGAGATGACTTTACACTGCAGAAAGCAAAATTATGGATAGAGGACTAGCTTAAATGTTTTTTTTGTAAAACATTTGAAGGCTGGATTTGTTTATTACAACAAGCAGCTCTTTGCATCGCAAGACATTAATTGATGGATTTGAGTCATGTGATGTTTTTATCAGCTGGATATCAATTAATATCATTTGGATTCTAATTTCTCTAAATCCATTGAAAATATCCATATCCACAACAAATTAATTAGCTTTTTTAAAGAATATATCCTATTCACATAAGAGAATCAGATACCAGTTCTTTCTTTAAAGAAGTTATCCGTGCATTTATTAATACAATGCTGCAGCCAGCCTGCTGACTAGCTTTGTCAGCAGACTAGCTAAATTTGATCGTTTCTCTCCCATTTTAACTTCTCTGCATTGGCTACTAGTCAAACTGAGGATAGATTTTTTAAACTGTAGTTTTTGTTTTTAAAGCATCACAAGGCCTATTACCATTTTACATTATCACAATCATTCTAGGTCACTTAGATCAGACAGCCTTGGACTGCTCTCTGTGTGTAGATTGAGGTTAAAACATTGTGGAGACCGAGCTTTTGTGACAGTAGGCCCCAAACTCTGGAATAGCCTGCCGGTATCAATCCGAATGGTGTCCTCACTTTACTCTTTCAAATCAACTTAAAACACTTTCACATTTTTTATTTTATCTTAGTCTTTTCTTTTTTTGTTTGAGAGGTTATAATTTGTATTATATTTTTATTTGACTTCGATTATCTGTACAATACTTTGTTGAACCCTGGGTTGTTTTTTAATGTGCTTTATAAATAAATAATGAATAAATGAATGAATTTTACCGCTGCTGGACCGTGCCGTGCTGGCCACTTTTCCACTCTGAAAAGAACAGATTTGGCAGCAGCAGGGAATTGCCATGTGGTGTTTTCCTGCCACAGTTACATGGATCAATGCATAACGCATGACCTGCCCTGAGAGCATGTTTTATAGTTGAAATGACTCGCTCCAGCGATCCTGCCACGACACAGCTCGCTCTCGTTCATCTCCATCTCAATCTCAAAACCAGCAGGGAAAGCTGCAGGCATTTTCATTTTAACAATTTTCCTTAAAACTCTATATTCACTTTATACACTATATATACATATATATATATATATATATATATATATATATATATATATACATACACACACACACACACACGACACACACACTACTGGTCAAAAGTTTGAAATAATTGTTATTATTATTATTTTTTATGTTTTCCAAAGAAGTCTTATGATTACCCAGGTTTAATTTATTTAAATTAAATTAAAATTACATTTAAATTAAATGTATGCCTTTAGCAGATGCTTTTATCCAAAGCGACTTACAATTCAAGCTAACAATTTTCTCCTAACATGTGTTCCCTGGGAATATCCCTATTTAATAAATATAACAGTAGTATTTTGAAATGTCATTGCAATTTAAAACTACTTTCTATTTTAAGAAATTTTAAAATGTCAAAGCAGCAGTTATATTACATTGTAATAACATTTGTTTTTACTTCTATGTTTACATTCACTTAATATGGAACAGCCCTAACTGTTGCATTAGCTTGCTATTTAAGAATATTTCCAATTCATTCTGATCTTATTTCTCTTATTGTATAATACCATGCAATACATCAGAGTAGCCAAAGAACAGTCTTAATGACAGTAATTCCAGAGGTGGATGTTGTTGTTGCACTCTCTAGTAAGCTGTTGCATTCCATTGCAGCATGAGTGAGCGCATCATTCATTTGATGGAAACGCTGAACAGCTATAACAGGTTTAAAGCTGGAGTCCAATAGCAGAGCTGAACAGTTTAATGCATGAAGCATGCACACACACTGTGCCAAGAATCTCCTTATTGACGGGAAAGGGCAAACTCCAACCCCCGGCGAAGCTCGGCCAGGTGGATTAGCAAGTCAATGCTAACATCATGTGTGGGTAATCTTACTGCAGACACATGTGACCTTTGTTAATGATTTCACTCCAAGCTGCAGGTGGTGTTTCAATTACAGCCAAATGAACTCTCCTGAGGGGTGAGTGCTTGGCAAAGTAGTCACTCGCAAATGTGTACCCTAATAGAAGTACTGCACTAATTTGCAATACAAATAATACCACCCTTCACTGGGATCATGTACTGCTCTGGGCTGTGTAATTGAGCTCTGGCTCTTTTTGTCAATTTATATAGACAAATTGATCTCTTTCCTTCCTCCGTGGAAATAAAACTCAGACATGTGTCTTATGATGTATGTTTATGCAAGGAATTTATCTTATGCCCTTGTTCATGAAAGAACACCATGATGGATCCAAATTAGAGTAATTTGTGAGAGTGATAATAATCATTAATCACAGAATTTGGAAAGTAACTATAGTGTAAAAAACTTGAGAGAACTTCGGAAAGGTATCATTCTCAGAATGCAATTATAGTTGCAATTAAAATGACTGTTATTTTCTCATTTGATCCATATTAAAGTACATTTTTAAGCCAGTTTGAGAACAAATAATTATCAATAATAAAAAAATCATTCATGTTTTGTTTGCTTTGTTTTTTAAAGCTATAAACTTAACTCATGACTATGGAGGCAAAATAAATAAATCGGTCATTGCAACCTTTTTATCTTACAATGATTTTTCAGAATTTTTAGATGTATCACAATTCTTAGAAGGAAATTCAAAATTTTAAAGATAGAAACTCAGTTGCAAGAAAAACGGTTATAATTGTGTGGTTAAAAAAAAAATCATCAAACTAATTTGCGAGATAAAACTTGTGAGAAAGAAAGTCAGAATTCTCAGACATGAGACTAAAATGATCAAGTAGGAAGTATGTGCAGAGCTGAAGGTGCTACACAGCCAGAAACAGGCTGGTAATGGTTTGACAATATTTCCTCATTGTATTCTAACATTGATATATTGTTGCATAACCCTTACATTGTAATTCTAGTCTTTACACTGTCCTCAGCTGTTTCAATAAACTCTTATTTTAAATTTCCAGTTCTGAATGTTGCAGAATGTTTTTTTTGTATTACCTCAAGCTCTTTAATCTCAAAAAGAAAGAAGATTTTGATTCCTCATGACATGAAATATTCTTCTTTGAAGGATTCCTTTGATTGCATCACAACATTCTTCCTCACACTTAAGCAATGATTTCATCAGAAGGTATGGAGAACTTAATCAGAGCTATAATCAGAAAACAGTATAGACAGTGTATGTTCTGTGTACATTTTATATGCTCATCCACAATATTTAGTAGACATGTATTAGGTTATTTAAAACGGGGCCACTTCAGGTCATTAGGTTTCTTTGAAAGTGCTTTTCTTGGAAAAGCCTATGTTCCATATGACATTAGCGACTTGCCTGGGGTTGCCTGCTTGATCAGTCTTTCAAACACAATAGCTTTAATGCCATCACGAAAGGTTTCTGCTTGTGATGAAATGTCACCCTGCTTGTTATTGAAGCCAAAAAAGCCTTGGTCTTCTCTCACCTCAGCAACAACCCCCTGCCATCTTACCTGATTCTCTCTCTCGCCTCATGTTCTGATGAAACACTCTCCATTACCCAATTCCACTTAACCTATTGTCCCCCGTTCTCTGCCTTCCTCAGCCTCTGTCTCTGGCTTTAATGCATTTTCCCACCCACACCTCTCTGCTCCCCTCTCTCTCCCTCCTCTGCTTTTCTGAGTCTCACACTTATCACATGTAATAATATGAGTCTAATGTGAAGGTTTCTTGCCCTCTAAAAACGGTCATAATGGAGCTTAGGGGTGTGGAGGAAAGTGATAAACACATAAAGCATCTTGTTCCTCTATTTCCCATTAGTGCCAGATGGATATTTTCTGATAACGTCAAGCATATGGGAAGAGAACAGGTAATAAGCATGTAAGAAAAAAAAAATATCCAGAACTTCGGCATTGTCCATTTTTGTGCAGTTCACATAGTGTGCAGGTTGTGTACTTCACAACCAGCTGAGTCACCAGAAAGGAAAGGGGAGCAAGTAGACAAGGTGTCCTCTAAAGGTCCTCAGTTAAATGAATCAAACACATTGGGGATTGATTGGCGAGTTGACTGCATTGCTCTCGTCAATGAACTAATCAGTCAAATTGAACAAGAACCCACTGTTACCTGGTGAGATTCTACTGCTTGGTTCAGTCTAAACATCATCCATATTAAGCTGAAGCCTTCTTAGCCTTAGATGGCAAGCAAACGGAGCTCCTGCAGTCCGTTCACTGACCATCTAATGCAAACTGCACACAAAACATGATTATGTGAACCATTTAGATCTGAATTGAGAATGTCTTTAGAGTGCTGCAGCTGTCAAACCCTTAATTTTCTATGGGTTCCCTTGAGACTTTCATATGGGTTTTCATAATGGGGCTTCAATTCATAAGTAAAATAACTTGTCTGTGGTAAACATAATTTGACAATACTTGGATATTTTGTTGTTGTATACATAAACTGCACACACTACATCCACTTGATGCAGTTACATATTGCATAATTTGTTTTAAATAAATCTAAGAGAATTTGCGTTTTTAGAATGGTTCTGTGCAATTCACGCTGTAGAGCACAACAACCAACCACAGACATTGTTTTACTCATAAATTGAAAAACAACATTATAAAAACCTATTGGAAATTCTTAAGAGAACCTATGGCAAAATAGTCTTCCAGGTTTTGACATCACGCCTACAGCACTTTATTCCAGTACAGTTCCTGAAACCAAATTGAGGCAGTAAATTTGAATTTGAAGGTAAGAATATAGAAATTGTTGACTAGAAAATTATATAATATGTGACTTTGGACCACAAAAACAGTCATAAAGGTAAATTTTTTGAAATAAAGATTTAAACATCTTCTATTACTAATCAAAAATAAAGTTTTGATACATTTACAGTAGGAAATTTACTAAATATCTACATGGAGCATGATCTTTACTAAATGTCCTAATGATTTTGGGCATAAATTAAAAATCAATCATTTTGACCCATACGATGTATTTTTGTCTATTGCTACAAATATATCCCAGCAACTTAAGATTGCTTTTGTGGACCAGGGTGTGTGTGTGTGTGTGTGTGTGTGTGTGTGTGTGTGTGTGTGTGTGTGTGTGTGTGTATATATATATATATATATATATATATATATATATATATATATATATATATATATATATATCACTCAGTTTTTCGGAATGTAATACCTGTTTGGAATTTCCTTAAATTCAAATTCCTTTTCCTGTCTAAATTTAATTTAATTTCAGCTTCCTGTGGCTTATGGCTAATTCAATTTAAAATCCACATCCTTACATGAAAGAGAGCTAATTCTAAATTTTGTTCCAGTCTGATGGCTTTTACACAACTTCCAGGAGTTAGGATGGGATTTTTACCTGTGTCTGCTTGAAGAATAATTTGCAGGGTTCACCGAATCTAAAATATTTTGTTTAAGGCACTTTTTAATCTGAGGTTAACTACCTATTTACATCCATAACTTAATATTCGATGTTTGCTTTCCAAGTTTGTGCAATATAATTCTCTCATTACTTTTGTATGGACTGAAATTCTTTTCACAGTAGTGTGTTATTGTGGTATCATCAATTTCAAATGTACCCACCTTTAAATGGTATGTAAAATAAACAGTGGTTGGCCTAAATGTCAGTCAGACAGTTTAATGTCTAGCTCTGTGAGACTCAGGTCTCCTTGACCACATCGGGTGATTTATAGTCTTCTGGGTAAACTGCTCTTGTCAGAAGTACCACATAAAAGCATTACAAAGTCTCTAAACCCCTGATTCCTTCTTCTAAAGGTGACCTATGCTCAAAGAGCTTGATTTGAGTTTTTTCCTGATCAAAAATGTGCCACAATTCTTGGTCTGTCATGCCTGATTGTTTTCAAGTGACTTTGGTTTTGAAAACCATTTAGGAAGGCCTTTAACGGTGAAGAGTGACAATTTGAAAGATAAACAAGTGCTCTCCTTTTCATAGAGAGAAACGGCATCTGAAAGTGAGAGCGGCGGAGCTGGCAGCTGAAGCAAAGCGTCTCGTTTTCTTGTTTAAAGTTACAGTGCGCCTCTGAGTTAACAAACCATGGGATTGAGCCTTCCCACCATGCTGCTTGCGTGCATATGCATACTCCCCTGCACGTACACTTAGCTCGCAGGCCTTTGTTCTGTAACCTTTTGTGAAGCTTGCCCTGAATTCAGCAAAGCTCTACGCTGTAGAGTGAGACTAAAGGAGTCTCTCTCTCTCACTCTTATTCTCTCCCCCTTTGCCCCCCCAACGCTCAGTCTGGCTCTCTTTGTCATCATTTTTTCAGTCTCTTCACCTGACTTTAGCAGTCTGTCTCTTTCCTTCGTTCTCTAACAAATAATATACTCACACTCAGTGTGTTTGCCAGCATTTGGTAGGATAATCTACCTTCCTCAAGATTTGGCTGCGCTTCTCCTTATCACTATGGGCTCATCAGGGCTTTAGCAGCTCTTGGATCTCTACCAGAGTGAGAGAACCACTTTCCAAACAGGAACTCTTATGGAGACATTCCTTGTGTGGAAAAGGAAATCATGTCCTCCTTTCCCCCCTCATTCTCCCAGAGCACATATGCACACACATACGAAAAAATGTCTCGCTATTTAATCTCTTGAGAATTTCTTTGAGTGTGTATATCAAAACATATGTGCACTTTAAAAACAGTCCATAAAAATATGTTTTATCTGCATTTCGACTTATGCATTGCATTTTGCTGTGTAAACGCAATGTCCATAAACTGTTTTACTGTTTTGTTTTGGATTTTATTTCAGTGCATATTACTGCACTATATGATAAACAAGTTAGGTCAAAAGTAATCTAAAAGTAATCAGAAAGTAGTCTGATTATAATATGCAATGGATTACATTGCTATCTACAGTTTTTGGCATGTAATTTGAAATCAGTATTGGACAACAATTTGTAAGTATGCTGTAAAAATCAGTTTTTCAAAGTTGTAAACAAAACAAAAATGATTTGTAGTATGCCATACAGGAAAATTCTATCTTATTTTAATTCAGAGTTTTATTTTACTTATTACTTTGTAATTATTATTGAGATTTAATAACAATTTCTGAGTCAAAATTCCTACAATATATAAAAACTGAAAAAAATAAATAAAAAGATTTTGCTTCACTAAACTCTTGCCACAAAAGTCATGGGTGATAATGTGGGATCCTAAAGGAATGTGTATTTCAAGTACGCCTATCGATGAAGCCCTTCGTTTGGTAGCGTGCCAAATGAGAGCTCAGGCCAGATTTTGTTTTCAATCAGTCAGTGCTCTAGAAAAAAAAAAAACTTAAAATTCCCAGTGTCAGTGCCAGATATGCATATATATGGTCAACCACATTTGTCTCAAGAGAGAACAGGGATTGTAAGTAGCTCAAATGTGTCACCGAACATTGTGTTTACTGATCAGTGGAAATGAATTTGAAGTCCAGCACAAGCGTATGCACACACAATGAGTTTAGCCAACAAGAAGCAGCCCTAGGGGAGGCAGCCAGATGTGTTCTATCTGTAAGGTTAAAGGTCAAGTAGAACAAATTATATAAACGCATTCCCAGTAGCAAGAAAACGATCCAAAGGGCTGCAGATATGCTTCTGATTCTTTCTTCTGGCTTCAACAACATTAAATACTGAAATAACAGGCCGATCTTTTCTTCTTTATCATGTCTCCTTAGCTTATACCAAAAGAAAAAAGAAAAAGCAATGCAAAGTGTTAAGTGAAACGGGCTTGAGAATGGCAGCAAAGGTCAGAGTTGTGCATCAGAGGTAACTGTCAAATTGCTGGTTCGAAACTAATCCGGAAACATTAACCAAACACAAACAAAATGATAGAAATCCAGAGGTCACCCCGATTTTGTCCTTGAGCCAGGCATATAGTGCGCTTTTATTTTTAGGATACACTGGCCCCCTCTGATTAAATTGATTCATAATGTGTTTTATTTACCCTGGAAACAAACATTTTAAATTAATTTAAATGTCCTAGTAAAAGCAAGCAGGTCAAATAAAAATGGCTTTTATGCTATGCAGCACTTTTCAAAGCCCTGTTTTTATAGGAAACGTTTTTTCTTTTTTTTTTCTTTTTTGTGATTATGGCATCAATATATGAATACTTGAAAATTCACTAATAAGCATTTATTTATTTATTATATGCCCAAATAAGATTAGAAAGTTGAATAATCTTTAGTTCTCACTTTTCTTTCTTTGTTAAAACTTCCTCTTTGTTAAAACTCATGTATCCAAACACTGTGGGCTTTGAGAATGCATCATCAAATAAAGGTTGACCGGCCACACTGAGAACAGAAAGAAACCATGTTCTCAGTTTCGGTCGATTCCATCTGTTTGCTAGATTCTCAGTTCTGATTGCTGTGTTCATCTGAGTCATCTTTACTCCCACATCACAGCTCATCATTCGTGAGACAGCACGTAAAAGCTAAAATCTGTGACATCAATCTGGTACCAAAGGTGACAGCCAAATGTACTGTTCTTATTTTAATCACAGGATTGCTCATCTAAATTAAGGACCTGACAGGTTCTTACAACTTTTTTCCAAGTTCTTTGCATTCAGTTATGAAGACAGAGCGTCAACTTGGTTTGTAAGCTCAGGTAATCAGTGCTGTGCAATATTTCATATTCGTCTAATGGGACTAAAAACACTTTGACAGCATCTGTGTTGTATTTTGTATTTACAATTGTGTGATTCTTGTATAATTTTCATGTCCATACTTCACTGGCCTTTGAAGTTCTTGGATTTTCCGAACCTTAGATGTTTGTTTTCTTAACAGTCCTGGATTTTGTAAGGAACCATCTGCAAAGAGTTCCAGATCAAACATCCAATCAACATCAGCCGGTAATAAACTTACGAGTCTGTCAAGAAGTTGCAACAGAGACCCAGCAGCACATGGAGAGAAAAGGGGGCACAAAGGGGCTGGAACCCCGGAGAGCAGCTAATGATTCACATTTCATATCCCCCCATACAGGGGCCCTCGTGTCTGCCATGAGGGGCCTCTTCGAGGGTTTGTTTTCACTGTGAAATCCAAAATAAATGGAAGCCGCAGATGAGGACTGGACACTTGAGAAATTGAAATCATGAAGTCCATGAGAAAAACACTAAAAACACTCATATCATTGTCTCTTGCTCGTTATGTGTGTTCCCTTCATGATCTCTTTGGGTGTGCGTGTTTCACACCCAGAGAAACAGGTGAGGTAAATTGTGTTTATACTCAGGACGTCTTGTATCCTCCGTACGACCACCGTTTATTTTGGCACAATTTAGATTCTGGTCATGCTTGTCAAAGTAGATAAAAAGCCATGATTTACAAAATGTCAGTATGCTTATGTCAGTGACAACAAAACTCCATTGGCTCTCATTCATTAACAAGTGCAGCATTTTAAGCTGTCACACTAAATTTAAAATATTTTTTCTAAATCCATCTTATGAATAACTGATCCATACATGTTTCTTTTTTTATGTTTTTGAGACTATCATTTTTTTAATCAAAATGTCATAAATTGGTGACATATAACAATTTCCCCCCCACATAATTAGTTTCATATGTCACGATTACTGGAAAAACTGTTGTCATTTCCATTAACTCGTGACTTTACTAAAGAGCCAAATATGAAAATATTACTTTCTGATCATTTAGATAGCCTACGAAAAACAGCTTTTCATAAGAAATTAGATAATTAAGTTTCTTCATACCAGTTGTAAGACACTCAAAAATAAAAAAATAAAATCTGTGCTACCAAATTTCTTGCACTGAGATGCTTCAAGACTGGTAGGTCATCATTTGATCCCTCCATTTCCATTTTATGTTTTTTTTTTTATATGGTTAAATGATTACATTGTCTGAGATGGTACACCATAAGACAAAGTAAACGCCTTGGGTCATTTCAGTATTGAGGTGTCCCAAGTTGAACTTGACATTTCTTCCCAAACAGCCCAATCCAACGCACACTCCCCGGTGCTGCCACTGATATATAGCAGAGTCATTCAGTCATCGAGTCAGTCTTTCACTACTGCTTTCTTTCACCTCGACAGGCACACAGTCTAATTACGTTTGGCAATCGGGGAGAAGTGTAGTACTATTTCTCTATCCGTGCTGATTATTTCTGAGCTGGCGAGACTTTTAAACCGACGACAGCGGTGATTGGGCAGCGCAGTCACGGGATCCGCAGTCTCTTCGCCCTGCCTAGAGTCAGTCAGTCAGTCAGGAGAAGGCGAGTCTGCCTGCAAGCGCTTCTCTCAGTGTGGATCCACCAGACGCAGACATACACGCTCACACGGACCTTCACACACAATTATTGTTAATTGCTGAACCCTTTTCGTTCTTTCGAGAGTCCGTTTTTCCACCATGGGCGACAAAAAGAGCCCGACCAGGTAAGAAAGCGTCAACAGTCGGTAGTTTTCGAGGCGATTTTAGTGTCCGCGCGGCTGTGTTATTCGCTCGGTGGATACCCCGATGCTTTTCTCGAAGAGCGTTTCTCCTTTCTCTCAGAAACAAACGCAGCTATGGCGGCTTTCTCTTCTTCACAGATAACTCTAAACACGACTCGGTGCCTCTCAGACAAAGAGATTTTCTTCCTACGGGATACGCCTGGCCTCTTCGGACGCGGTTTTTAATCGAAGTTCGCCGTTAAATGGACGGTTTTTGACATTCAATTTCACGCCGTTCACCGACGCGATATCTTTAGCTCGCTGGCTAACGCTAGCAGCCATGCCTGCGGACACCAATCTAGACCCTTTAAGTGTGTTATAGATGTGTTAAGCCCGGTGACTAGGAGCTACGGAGAATAACCGTGGCTAGTTAACTTAGCTGGTTAGCGTGTATTTCCAGTATTTTCCGGTTCTAATAAACCGTCCTCGCACGTCATGGCTCGGATTTTCTGTCACTTTTCTTTGCCACTTCGGTTACGTTAAACGCATTCGACACAGTGTATGACAAGATGTAGAATGTTAGGGGCCAAACGTGGGAGCTGACCTTAATAATTTGGACTTCTTTTTGTTGTTTAAGGCCAAAAAGACAAGCCAAACCGACAGCGGACGACGGATTTTGGGACTGTAGTGTGTGCACTTTCAGAAACAGTGCCGAAGCCTTCAAATGCAGCATCTGTGATGTACGGAAGGGCACGTCTACCAGGTATGGGCATTTACGCTGGACCTCTGCAGCATTGCGATCCTGATCTCATCATTAATGTAGCTGATTTCGATGCTTTACTTGTTGATTTGCTCTTTAAGATTCATAGAAACGCCAGTCCTCTCATGCAAGTTAATTGTCATTTATTCAGTATGATGACTGGCACTAGATTGAGTTTGGCAGCCAGCCTGTGCAGTCATTGCAGTGGCAGGCAAACTTTCTTTGTCTTGCATTAGCTCGAACACAATTTATTGCTTTGGATTTGCGTGCAAATGCTTTGACTGCAGCTCCGTGGTCTTGCATGCTTGCTGCAGTGTTTGCATGTGTGGCTCCAGTCAGATTTGCCATTGAACGTTGTGGCTGGCATTTGTTGGGTTTGATCCAGACATGGGGACTTGTGACTTGGTGACTTGGACTCGAGTCGACTCGAGTCGCTATTTTTAGGACTTGAGACTTGACTCGGACTTGGAAGTTAAAGACTCGGGACTTGACTTGACTTGAGACACGATGACTTGAATGACTTGAGTGTTAATCACATCATGTTTTCAGTTTGAATATAAAATATATAAATTATTTTTTTAAATAAAGTTGATTACTCAGCTGGAGCGCAGGCTGAGAATAGCGTCGTGACTGGATCAGGACACTATCATCAGTCATGCCCTCTCTACCTTACACACACCACGCCCACTTAAATCAGATATCACATCACATCAACATGTCAGCCTGAGAGGTACCGAGGGTCATCGCTTTTGTCTTCAATAGTTCGCGCCTAAAAACGCGTGGAAAACGCTAGTCGCGCCGCTTTCTCCTTCTTTCCACAGCACTCGGACAGAAGTGCTCCTGGGGCGTCTGTCGTTGCTAAGCATCCATGACACGCTCTCTCTCAATGAATTTTCAGCAAAGTATAAATGGATTTGCAGCACTAAAAATCGCTCGCAGTAGCTCTGCTACTAAATTCGTTTCAAAATGGCAATCCATATACAGCTATGAACAGCTGTTCCTTCATCTTAGCTGAGCTTTCAACGTTGATACGGGAAAGGATGAAGCTGATTGGTTAGTTATTGTCATATGACCTGCGGTGCGCTTGCGGCATTCTGAAAAGTTTAGATTGTTTTTAACTCGATGCGGTGCGACGCGCGCGCGTTGCTTCCATTATGAGCGCGCATACCGCGCGCCTACATTGGAAATAACGAACTTGCGCGCGCAAAAGACGTGATGTGAACGGCCCCTAATGATCCGCTAGCAGGCCGTCAAAAAAACGCATTGAAAGGGCTGGGCTAAGGGGGCATAAGCCCCGAACATTTTGTTACCTTGTCTTTCTCATAGAGCAAAACAATTAATCAGAAAAACTAATGTAGCTGCCGCGATTACCCAATCATGAGAAGTGCACATATATATATATACAGTACAGAATAGAAATATGACGTATTTTAAGTTTTTTGTTATGTACTGTTTTTTGTTATGTACAGTACAGACCAAAAGTTTGGACACACCTTCTCATTCAAAGAGTTTTCTTTATTTTCATGACTATTGACTATTGTAGAGTCACACTGAAAGCATCAAGGGCTATTTGAGCAAGAAGGAGAGTGATGGGGTGCTGCGCCAGATGACCTGGCCTCCACAGTCACCGGACCTGAACCCAATCGAGATGGTTTAGGGGTGATCTGGACCACAGACAGAAGGCAAAAGGGCCAACAAGTGCTAAGCATCTCTCGGTGAACTCCTTCAAGACTGTTGGAAGACCATTTCAGGTGACTACCTCTTGAAGCTCATCAAGAGAATGCCAAGAGTGTGCAAAGCAGTAATCAAAGCAAAAAGTGGCTACTTTAAAGAACCTAGAATATGACATATTTTCAGTTGTTTCACACTTTTTTGTTATGTATATAATTCCATATATAATTCCACATGTGTTAATTCATAGTTTTGATGCCTTCAGTGTGAATCTACAATTTTCATAGTCATGAAAATAAAGAAAACTCTTTGAATGAGAAGGTGTGTCCAAACTTTTGGTCTGTACTGTACATAACAAAAAAGTATGAAACAACTGAAAATACGTCATATTTATATTCTATACTCTGAGAGAGAGAGAGAGAGAGTGTGTGTTTGTGTGTGTGTGTGAGAGAGAGAGAGAGAGAGAGAGAGAGGAGAAATGTAACAGTTTAATGTTGTATGTAAACTGTGTTTGAGAGAGAGAGAGAGAGAGAGAGAGAGAGAGGTGTTCAGAGAGGAGTCTGTTGGATGTTTAGTTTTATGGACTCAATGTTAAAAATGTAAAACATTTCAAACACTGTTGGCAGAAGTGAAAAATAAATAATTTTAGGAAGTTACAATTTTGTTTGATTCCATGATGTATTTTACTGAACATGAGTATTTACAATGCAAATCCAAATTATTTTAATTTACTGACAGTTACTTATATCTTGTCTTTTAACTTTATTAAGATCAGATTCTGCAGGTAAAATAACAATATTAAGGTGACTTGACTTGGACTTGACTTGACATAGCTTGTGACTTGACTTGACTTGACTTGCCCAAGAAAAAAATACTTGGGACTTACTTGAGACTTGAAGGTTAAGACTTGAGACTTACTTGAGACTTGCACATGTGTGACTTGGTCCCATCTCTGGTTTGATCAAAAGTGTTTGATGTCTGGGTGTGTTTATATGCTGTCAAGCTATTATAGAGATGTTTGCTGTTTAAGATCCAGAGCAGGAAATACATTTACTTGGGTTTTTCTTGTCTTTTTAATGTGGTTTAAAGGTCAATCAGGTGTCAGAAATTCTTGTTCTGTCTTCAGGATGTGACGCTTGTGTTGTAACAGGTTTGTAAGTGAAACAGTTTCTGCTTGATTTAAGAATAAGCGTAACCTGCTACTCATTTGTAATAACAGTTTAGCTAAGAGCAAAGAATCAGACGTTAATGTTGTCTTTCTGGTTTGTCTAATTGAGTGACTGCTTTAATATCTGTGCCGTTCGGTTGGAAGCTGTCACTAACAGGTCTAGGTGTGCTCATGAAGGTCATTTAATCAAGTGCTTCTCATTCTTTAAACTGGAAGACTGAACGTTTTGGAAGTTACCCTTATTTGACGCCTAGTTCAGGATGTCTGGTTGGTTTATGATAGCAGCATGGATGCATCCTTGCGCTACCCAAGATATACCTAAAAAATGTACTACTGTTAAACAGTTTAACCATGTGGATCAACTTTATTTCTATCTAAAGCACACAATACCTGGCTCACAGTTGTCTGCCATTTTTTTTTACAAATATATTTTTATTTATTTATTTTTGCTGTTCATCAGAGTGCCTCCTGGCTGGACACTTTACTATTTCATGACGGAACTTTAACATCCATAGAAGCTTTCCATAGCAGGTTTTTATTTTTATATATTTATACAATGTTCATCACATTCTTAACATCACTGTTCACCAAAAGGTTTTTTGGGAACCCTAAATCTAATCTTTAATTTCATTTCTGTGAAAACTCCCTTTTTTTTATGAGTGACTGTGTTTTGCATGCTGTATCGCGGGGGAAGTATGTTGAAAATATTTTAAGTACGGTAAATGGGGAGACATCCAAAATGTGCAGTGCTGGGGTACTCCAAAACCAGGATTGAGAACCGTTGATTAAATCAACAAATGAATGTTCAGTTTGCCTGAAATGCCATCGTGGTCATATTCCTGTAAGCGAATGTAGCTTTCTACCCTCAGTTACGTTTGTTCTACGTCTGTCTGTGATGCGCTGTGTTTGTTATGATGTGTGAACCCGCCAACACTTCTCATCAGCTGACTGATGTGGTGTCTTCAGCAATGAGTAATATGCAGCCGCACGCAGTAATCCCCGTGCTCTAACCTTTTCATTTGCTCTTTTACACCCAGTGCTTTCCTGACATTTGGGGGAAAGAGGAGGTGTTGGGAGAAGTCAGACACTCCAAAACAGCGTATTTGTCAATAGCGATTAGTTCGTTAATTCCCTTTCGAAACCGAGCACAGCTCATGGATCTGTTTGCAGAAAGCAGGCATGTACATTTGTGGTAATGACAGGAAATTATGCCATGCATGTTGGAAACCCCTTGTCTCACTTTTGCTGGCAGAAGCCCAGCTCCTATCAGTCTGCTAAATAGAAATCGCACAGTATTGCTGATGAGAGCCGCTCTGTCTGTTTGATCTGTGCTGTCAAGCTTTGATGGATGCGATTGTTTGCTGATGTAAGAAGCCTGGCTCCCTTTGTAATGAGGACTAATTAGCCATCTTGTCCACGTTTGATGTATTCCAGTGGTGCACGGAAGGGAGCATGGGGCGCTTGCAGAGAAACGATGCGCTCTTTTACAAGTGTGTAGCCGTTTATGCTCCCATCTCAGCACCTTTTATCTCTGTTCCTCCCTCAATGAATGGGTCTTTGTGGTGTTGATAACGCATTCCACTCACCAATTATTTTATCTTTGTTGGTCTTTGGAGTTCAAAGAATGCAGAGACCCCCTGTGCAAGGATGCTTGTAGATTAGCAGCGCATGTTTTTTTGTCATGTAAAGAAGGGGTGTTTAAAGCACCAAGATTGTTGCGGAGCATTATCTGATTCCTGAGCACTTTGGATTCGAGCTGATTGATTTTTTTTAATACAGCGTGAACTTGGCTGATGTGGACTTAGGATGTTTATTAAAGGCAAATTTTAGGGAAAATGTTAACTGAGCATAACAGAGTCTCTTTTGCCCAACTGACTCCCTAACGGACCTCATAAAGGTTTGGATGTCCACTTGCGTACTGGGCAATTTGACGCTCGACAGCGTGCAAATTAAGTGTTGAATGAATTATATGCATGGCTTTCATGCTCGTGTATTCGCAACTTGCAGGATTGTATGAGTTGGATGACATCTTTGCTGGAGGGCATGTCTCTGTTTTTCCCATACAGCAGCTGCACACTTCATGGACTCATTCACTTTGTGTTTCCATGGCAGTAGAGGTTATCTAGGGTCATGCTACTGTCAACCTTGCAGAAATTTGTACTGCATCACTGTGGGCTTGTTGCATGATATGCAAGTAGTTGTTTGGTCTGTATGTTATTGGTGAAGTTGCACTTTTTGGATTTAAGCTAATCAGAATAAAAAAAATCACTCTCAAGCCCAAAGGAAAGCCTAGAACCATCTCCTTTCCTCTTAGCCCATCAAAATCAAATGCCTTCAAGCAGCATTCCTTGTAGATCATGTTTTAATATTACATTGGAATCCTGAGAACAGAAGTGAAGAATGTGACACCTTGCTTCAGTATCAGGTTCTGTGGTCGTTGTGTTCCAAGATGCATATCAGTCACCCACAGGTTTGAGGGCAGAATCCATTAGGAGATTTCTTAAGTTGATTGATGTGCCGGATCGGGGGAAGTGTCATTTGGCCTTCGCGGTTACCTTGATCTTCAATTCTGGGGTACTTTTTACTTCCCCTGAAGCTCCTTGCCAGGTCCCAGCCAAAGTTTTTCCTCCTTTACACAAGTGTCCAAGTAATTTTTTTCCCCTTCTTTTTTTCAAATTAAGCTAATCAAATGCAAAACCACAAGAAATATTTTACCAAATTTTGTGAAGTGAATCTGATTTTGAATGTCAATTTGAGTCCTTTTAAAGCTCACACATGACAAGAATGATTAGACTGTTAACATTAGCAAATCTGAATAATTAATTTTTTTTACAACATTTATTAATGTAGGCTAAGTGATACTTTTGGTCATTATTAATTCATGTTAATGTTAATTTATACAACTAATGTATTAGCATATGGAGAAATTAACATTAACCGAGACTACTAAAGGCTGTGAAAGTGTTGTTCATTGTTCATGAAACCTAATGCATTTACTTAATGTTCTTAAATTTTTTCTAGGCTTGATTGTGTTTATGGGGTGCACTCTAACGTGTGTGTTAATGCTTTGTTAAAAAAATAAAATAAATTCCCCATAATTTACCTTTATTTCAACCCGCTCTGTTCCTTCTCCTTAACATGCTGATTATTTCCTGCTTTTATGAAGCCTCTTCCTAAGAAATAGACGACTGGCTACGATTGGTTAGCTACTCCTGTGTGTTGTGATTGGCTAAACCACCTCTAGTGTGTGTCTAAACATCCCGCCCCTCACCTCAGGGGCATGTGCTCTAGTTGTATTGTAAACAATGGTGTTGTCTATTTTGCTTATCAACGTGAGTCTGATTGAGAAGCAGAGGAAATCAGTGAAGAGGATCATGTAGAACCTGTGCAAGCACAGCTCTTAATGGTATGTTTCTTTGTATGTTGTTGTCTCATACTTTTAGATATGCTGTTATTTGTAAATGCTACTGCTTCTGTTAGCTTTTAATATACGGTTTTATCTTGATTAAAGCTCTAATACAGCACGGCAACCACATGCGTGGTTTAATGCTTCTCATAGTTATGTGAAAATAGGTGTATAAATGTAACGGTTTATTCTTGGAGCTTAGCTGCTGAGCTGGTGATCTGAATGAGAGAGTGAGAGAGATGCAGAGCGACGCGAGAAAGAGAACTGCTGCTTTAGAACATTGATTTTGAATCCATTAGAATCGTTAGAAAACAGAACCGCGATTGATATATGAATAGATTTTTACATCCACCCCTAGTTTTCTTCCTTTTCTCTAAAGCAATGCAGCATGGCCTCACCCCCTTTGTTGCATGGTGTTGCAACCATGCCTTAAAAAAGTTCATTGATAAAGCTTACACAAGACAAAATGTTACATATATAGATGGTGTGCAGTGTGCAACCTCACAGAATTGGTTCTTCCAGTGCTTCTACAGCAGCAAGCATACATACTTTTATATTTAAACTTTTTTTTGCATTACATGCTCAGTAGTTGTTCAGTCTCATACATATTTACAGAAAACATTCTGATATGTTATTTAATTTACACTGAATGAGAGTTGTAGAGTTGCCACTTATTGTATTTCTGTTGATTGGCCAGACTAGATCTTTTATTATGGATTTTTACAGAATCCTTGCATTAAATTTGCAGAGAGATACTTTGTTGAAACGTTTGAGTCATCGAAACTGAATAAAAATTGAGTTGTTTTCAATATTCCATGTTCAATGAGTTTCAGTGTTGACAGTCTCTCTCGTGTGTCATGAAGGTAGGTACATAGAGCAAGCAAGTGGAATAATAAGTATGTCACAGCGCACAAATTCAAAGATCTGTTCAGCTGATGTTTTTTTTTTCTGATTTAATGGGAAATTGATGTTTTAAGTGCCTCGTTCCACTAGGAATAACATAATATTGTCTTGACACTATTGATTTGTGAAATCAACAAGGATGGCTTAGATTCGGTGTGTGTAATTGATGAAGCTGAGATTTACAATCCAGTAATTTTCTTCGCCATTGTTTGAGTGCAGATTGTTGAGGATAATGAAATTACATAATCAGGTGGTGCCAACACTGTGTCAAATTCTCCCATATATCTACAAACACACTGTGATGCACTCTTGCTTATCCACAGTTATCAGCATTTAGACCTGCTTTAAACCACATGCGTAAGCTTTTAATCTATACCAGTGTGTTAATTGAGGGTGTAAAACTTCTCAATGAGATTGTAGACATTTAAGCAAATCAGCACAATAGTCCTCTTTCACTGAAAATAAGAACAATATCTGGAATACACAGATGGGATTTTAGTCTTATAGAGTTCAGATAGAGGTGAAGAGTAGTGATCACACATTTTCTGGCAATTTTGTCACTTGGGATTGGAAGAATCTACCAACAGGTACTAAACATGTTGTTTTAAAATGTTGTAGTCTGGAATTAATTTAGATATTGAATTTCTGCAGTTCTATGTACATCTCATTTGTTGTCATTAAGTTTTAAGTTGTGTTGTATTAAGTGAGATCCAAAAGTCTGAGACTACCAGTTAAAATGCATCTATTTTTAATAGGTCTATCTAGGTAATAAAATATGATCTATTTCGATTTTAATCGATTCTCATTTTTCTGAAACAATATTGATTCTTATATCCCAAGAATCGATTAGTCTAGGCGGTTTTCAGTATATTACAATAAGCATTGTGCTTTTACTTTTAATCTGAAACAAAGTCGCAAATTTCAAATTCTGTCAATTGTATTGCAATATTCAAACAATCAATGCCGTTTTGGTGCCGTTTAATGTGGAGTGACAGAATGCTGTAGCGCCTTAGTTCAACAGATGTGAACTAATCATCTTCTCCACATTATTACCAGTTTCAGCACAAAATAAACATTATTAAACATCCGAAGGTAAGTCTAAATTGTAAACAACTTTTTGAATAGAAATATTACCAAATGTTAGAATTAGACGCTTTGACAGGATGCCGGTGATAACAGTAAAGAGAAGTTGCATGTTGGCTCATGTGATTAAGCACTCACATGTAACTTCCTCTGTGAAGGACCATAAATTTAGCGCTAGGCATCAATCACACAGTGCTTTTGTTTTGACATGCAGATACACTAGGGCTGGACGATTAATCGAAAAGTAATCGGAACCGAAATTAAGAACCTCTAACCGACGTAATTGTCCCATGTCGGTTATTTCCTGTTAGTACTTCCCCCTTAAAAGTGTGTGTAGCCACAGGATTCTGCCAGTCAGTGGCATAAAAGCAAAACACGGAGGAGAACGATGCTTCAACACATAGTGTTGAATATGGTGTGTGAGCCTTGAGTCTTTACTAAACTTTGTCAGTTGTATTTGTTTTATGGTTTGGACATTTCAAGCGATTAGACGATTTGATGTGTATTATTATATTGAGCTACCATGTTCGTGCACAAGACGTGGAAAACCTGAACTGAGTAGCTGGTTACTCGCGCGCTGTATATTATAGTAATGTAACTGACTCTCATGTAGCCTGTGTTTTTACAGCATTAGTTAGGATAATTTTTCCCTTGATTATTTGACGTATAGGCCTATTATCAGCCTAATGATCTACAATCTACAATATTGTCAAATAAAATGTTATTATATTCTTTACAGTGGGATCCAAAAGTCATAAGAGAATATATTTTTACAATTATTTTATGCTTTCTGCATAATAATTTGAGTGGAAAGTTGATTAAATTTTTTTTCTTATTATTTGGGTGTTTTTGATGACAGCAGCACTTCACAAACTTTCACTGAACCTGATGATCGAATTCTCATTTGTTTTACATATTACTTGATTTATACTTTTAAATGGGTTTGAAGATTCCCAGCATTTCAGTGTATTTAGACTTTTTCGATCACACTGAACTCCTCCCTGCCCTGGAGATAGGTTAACGCTTAGTATTGAGTTTGAACCGTGTGTGTGTGTGTGTCTGTCTGGGTGGGCTGAAATTGGCTGAAAGTGATTTAGCAACAGAGAAATTGCTGGCCGTGTGATTCTGAAGGGAGGCAGATGACAAGGCACCAGGGAGGAGATAAAAAAAGAGACCAAAAGAATAGAGAGAGTGAATGAATGCAAGAGCGCGAGCGAGCAAGTGTGCGTGTTGTACGTGTGTGCGCTGTGAGGAGGGGGTTGTGGGCCACTGCATGCTGAGTTTGATGGACGGCTCTGTTGGGATGTGCTCACTCAGCCAAGAGCCTCTCAGAGGGAAGGCAGAATGGAGCACATCATTACCCAGCGCAGGGAAGCACTGGGCTCACCCTCCTTCAACTCTCGCCGTCCTCCTCCTCCTCACCCGCCGCATGTCATTCAGTCAGTGGAGCAGAGGAGGCTGCCGTTCGCCTGACTCATGAATATATCACATAACCACAGTCAGTGACGTTCGGTGACCACACTTACTCCGCTAACTGAGTAGGAACTGAAGCCGTTTCGATTGAGGGACTCTGCCTCGCTGTAGTCTGCAGCATCCAGCGCTGATGAAGATGGTAAGGCAGACAATGAAAGACGATGTGACTGACAGCTAGTCTCGATATGAGCTGGAGTTTTTGCCGGAGGAAATATAAAGCCATTACTATCTGCAGCTCTGCTTGTATATAGATGTTAGCGCTAAGAGGATTAGTCATCTTACTTTATTGCTTGCTGATGTGTTTTTCTATGACATATTGAAATTCTTCAGAGCAGTAAGTGCATGGATTCGCAGATAACGTATGAAGGTGATGGGCAAGGGAAACATCTTTTCAGTGAACTCTTCATGTGAATGTTTTATTTTACACAAGCAGGCCTATTGGAAAACGCAAGCAATATACCAAATCAAGCAACATCAACAAATGCTGCTAGAACCACTTTTTAAATGAATTGTAAACGCTTATAGAGTACACTTTAATATTTTATTCAAATTAATTCAGAAAGGTCTTTAAATTACACTATTTATAATCTCTCTCTAATGCAGTCACTTTTTTAAGTGTGACTTCAGTGTTCAAATTCTTTGTAGGCCCACAGCCTCCAGAAAGCTAAGTGTGGGAATAAATCTGTATTGAAACCTTTTTTTTTTCTCAGTGCAAACACTACACCTGGTTTGCTGTCTGAGTGATGAGGGGAATAGAGCGGGTTCCTTTGGTGAAAGGTCAGACAACACGGGAAGCCTTCTCTTGGATGGATCAAAAAGAGAAAGGGATGTTAAGAAAAAAATAAAAAAAATCGCTTCCTCTTTGCTAATTATAGACAGGCCCATACAGAGTTTGTGCTTGATTTCCAAGTCCAAAATATATTATTTATTTTTTATTTTTTTGATACTTGAGGAACAAATCCATTGTTTGTGTTGTTACTTGCAAACATATATTTTATGAATTTGAATCTTTTTGTCCAATTTATTTGCTACTTAAAAAAAAAAGCAGAACAAAAAGTCAGGAAAGAAATTATTTATTATTCTACACTGTCAGCTGAAGTACTGCGTTTTCACATTGCAGCTCACATCCATGACTAGAGAGCAGTTATATCACAGTTAGATTTTTCCCCACAGCTGAGATCTCCCCAGAGAGCAATTTCCTCCGGGAAGCGAGAGGGCCGAGTCCCTCCAGGGGAGATGAATGTTTAATGTCCTCCACCCAGTCGAGAGCAACAGCACAAGAACCCAGGACCTGTTCTCTAGGTGCTCTCTTCGCTAACTTCCTTCTGTACAGCAGGCACAAAGCCACTAATCTTCGTAGAATGGCTTATGGGAGCCCGGTCTCATAGCTTGTTCAACACGCACACTCATGGCAGCTTCATCATCCCCCACCAGTCAAACGCTTAATGCTGCTACACCAGAGGATCAAGGCGCTCCGCGTACTGCCACTGCACATAACTGTCGTGTTTGCCGTGATGTAAGAGGCGAGCGATGTTAAATCTAGTGGAGAATCTCACGAATGCTGTCAGGAAATGTCTAAAAAAATATAAAAATCTAGCGTATTTTTAGGACAAATTTGAGTGCTTTGCATTGCTTTTTTTTATGTTCAGAGTCCTCCATCTGAGCTTAATTAAATCTGTAGGCTCAGTAGAAAGTCTGGATTCAGTTTAACTAGCCTTGTCCTTTAAATGACAACAGATTGCTTTTTAGATTGCAGTCTGCCTATAAAGGTGCAGCCTTGTAGTCCAGTACCATGCATAAGTAGCAGATATGTATCCCATTGACCTGATTGTCCTCTCTCCAGGCCACTTTGTGTCCCCAAAGCATGCAAGAGTCAATGACCATGATTGCCTGTTTATGCTGCACTTGAAATGGAGAGCTGTGTTAATTGAGCTCTTTTTTTTTTTTTTAAATCTTCTCTTCACTGAAGCATTATCGCATTCTGTCTTTGCCTCTACAAGCAGTCTGTTTCATTTAACGGTGCCGTAATTTACTGCACCGCTAACATTTGTGTAACTGAAGCCTAGACTGGAGTCTTGCGGAAATGCCAACTGCTCCAGGAATTAAAGAGCCTCCATGTGCGGTGTCATTAATTACAGCGCATCAGTTTAAAGTGACACATGTAACTGTGGGGGTCTTTTCAGACCAAGGCTTGTTTTCAGGCATTCTTACGTTTAGAAAATGACTAGTTGTTTATATATATATATATATATGTATATGAGTTTAGTTTAATTCGTATAATGTAATGGAAAAATAATATGATTACATCAGAATAACTTTCTTTAATATACAGCAGAAAAAGTGCAATAGCCGATTGCAACAAAGCCCTTTAAGCTAAGAAAAGCCTTTGTTATAACCATTAGTTTTTAGCCTAAGGGGTGGGTTGCAGCTGAGCTCAGATCTTTGCATTGTGACTTTTAGATCTTGAAGTTTGTGAAGGGTTTCTTATTTTTAATGATCCATGCATTTTCAATTGGTTTAATCTGAGGTTTTCCTTTTGCTCATGTTGGTTTCTGTCCAGCAAGGACTTGAGAGCACTAGGACTATGTTTGGAATGGAATACTAGCGTCATACTTGCTGTTTACAGCACAGTAAAAGTTAGTATGCTGGAACACATTGCATATTTAATTCATCAAGTGGCATTCATTTAGCTTTTGGAAGTAAATATGAATATTTCACATTTTTTATCAATTATTTCATAAATTACTAGATTTAGAGCCAGATTAAATGAATGTTGTAGAGTAAATCATGATTTATGTTTCTTCCAGTTTATTGATGAAACCATAATTGGAAGGACAATTCAAGTGCTTTGCATTGCATTGTGGGATACAGTGTTCTATATTGTACTGCAGATTTTGTCAAATGTAGGTCAACTGGATGTTCTATGCATAAAGGAAATGTAATATGCACAGTAAGTATACTATGTACTGCAGAAGCATAACTTAATTTGATGCAACTGAAATAAGCCTGTGAGGAAGAGAGATACAGTCCATTGAGTAGTTTGGAATATTTGTCTTCATGTCATTTTTCCAGCAAGCGTTTTCTATGTTTTCTAAACGATGGACACTGAAGCATACAAGAGTGCATTGTCCCTTACAGCCTCATTTTAATTTAAGCCAAATTAAATGTGGCATATGCCCTGATTAATCCATAGTAAGAGTAGTATGGTTTTCCAAAACAACCACAATGACCTCTCTCATCCAGCTTCATTCAGGTTTCCCTCGACTTGGCAACGTCTATTCGCTAATGTGAGTTTGGTCAGTGTCCATCTCAAACTGCATGCCCGTTCCACTTCTCCCACTGGAGTGATGCCACCTGTGTTCATACATGAGTCCTAGTCAACAGGGAGAGTTTATGATGAGGCGGTCATGTGTCAGTCATTAAATAATGCATTGTGTGGTTTTTATTGTGCTCTGGGAGTGTTGACAGCAGTCCTGACATGCCAGTGAGCTCTTGTGGCTGAGTTACAGCTGGCACTGATTCATAGCTCAAATGTACGGCCTGTTTCTGTCTTGCTGTACTGCCCCTGATACAAATCACACCGCGTGGCAAGAGATCCTCTGAGGGGAGGTTAATCAAATAAATCACAGGCCTGTCCGGCGCTAGACTCCTGGGCTAACCTCAAGTTGGAAGGGATTTCTGGATCCCCCTCAAGAGAGGTGAAATGAGCCAAGTACCTGTTAAGTGGAGGATTGTGCACTTTTGACTTTTCCCTGGTCTGGATTAGAGCAAATTCCCCAGTGTTCAGGGTACTACAGGTGATGGACTGAACGAGGCATCTGTCCTTGGCTTTCAGTACTTGTGTGTGATGATTGTTCTCATAAACCTTAGTCAGGGTAACGCCATATTTATTTTTGACAGGAATGAAAATGAGACTGTGAAGGATCGAAGTACATTGCATACAGTGGATTGTACTGTTGTTTAACAACATACCGACAGTTCAGCTGACGAAACGTATTTCTATAAAATTTTCAAGAGACAAAAGCTCCATAAAACAGCTTTAAAAGTCTTGAATATTACACTATTTAGAACCTTTTATACAGTAAATGCTATTGTAAAGATTGTAGGTCGCAAACTCATTTTCATTTGCGTTAAATTTAATTCTGGTATCTATCCTGATTAGGATCTATACAGTTGTTGTTAACTAGCTAATAAATACTTAAAACCTGTAACAATGTTGCCAAAATACTTTGCCATTATAATCCATACATACTGGCAGATGTCCCTGACATCCATCAGATGCCTAATTACTAAATAGTAAGACTAGAAGATTACTTTTTAAGTTGTGCAAAATAGCTATTTTAAATATAATAAAACTTATATACTTTATTATATTAACTAAATATTTATATATTTGTGTTGCCAGAAGTACAGACCATGTTGCCATTCAGTACTGAAATTAAAACAATTTCAATTTTCAAAAATCTGCTGAACACTGCTCATGATAGCGGGAAATGGACTGTCATAAAATTTCAGTACCGGGTGGTATCGCAGTTGGTACTTTTAACAATACTATTGCATATCACTCTTTTTACCTTTTAATGAAGGCAATAAGCCATAAGAAGCTGTGCATTACAGTAATTTTTATCATGGTAAAGACTTTTTTAAACACTAAAGCCATGGAAAAATCACTTTAATGCATGACCTCTCACGAATTAATCCTCTAGTACCTCACATGGCATGGTGTTTCTTTTTCTTCCTCTGGACTTGAAATGTTACCTGTATAACATTAACTTTTGTATATTTTCACTTTTTCAATTGTTTAGTTTTCTTCCGTTATTCTGCAGTGTGTTAGTTCCTGATCTTTGTTTTTCTTGCCTTGACCAGCACAGACCCAATGCACACTATTCCCACATGCTTTAAATGATGCGCTCCAGTATCCTTTGCCAGCGGGCTCTGAAGCTCATCTAGATTCCTCGCAGAGGTTGTATTGATTGGAGTTGTGCTGGCCTCTTGAACATGATTCCCTATTATGAGGAATTGATTGGCTTCTCATTGGCGGGTCTCTGTGAGAAAGCGTCTGTATCCTGTCAGTCTCAGGGAGTGAAAGAACCATTGCTATCTAAATGCCACAGGTTTTCTTAAAATCTCAGATAGACAGCTGTTTTATTTTATCTAATGGTTTGAAGGACATCAACAGGATCATACAATACTTCAATATTGTATTCTGACTTGTTTATTATTCTATGACCACTTACACTTCTAAGCAGGCACAGCATGACATGATTCTAGTGACAACCTGTTTGACAAAGTCTGTGCAGACTCCTTTTCCTGTTGTTGCTTTCCAAAATTTGACTGAAGTCTTAAGTGGTAAAGTCCATACAACAGCACAAAGCATTGGCTGAGCATGTTTGTGCACTTACGTAGAGTGTGTATCTGACCTTAATTTTTCCATTCATAAGTTTTAGAAATCTAACCACAAAGTAAACAGCTAAACATTCACAACTGTGATTGATCTAAAATATTGAGGTGAAGAGGATTTCCAAGTCTAAATGTTTAGACAAAGCAAAAAACACTCATGAGCTTCGGCTCATCCCCCATGCTCAGTCGAAATCCTCTGTTACCCCCAGCTGCTGCCAGATGTTGGCCATTATGCTTGAGGAACGTGAGCTGGCTCAGGCTGCATGGTGCTCTGCCTCAGATCTCAGACACAGCCCCTAGGCTTTTAATTAACTCAACACCGTGCAGAGGAGAGAGAGTCTGCAGCGTGCAGCCGCTGCCTGTCTTTCCACCATTGCAGAATGTGTGTGTGTGTGTGTGTGTATGAGTATAGAAGAAAGAAAGGTTTCCCCAGCTACATAGATGCTGTGCATTAGTAAAGAATAGTGGTTACCATGGATCACAAAACTCACTGATCAAGTCATATTGTGGGTCTTGATCATTTTTTCTGGTCAGCAAGTTAAAAACATATATAGGTGTTACTTTCTAGTGTAACTGCTTTAAATTTATTACTTAAAGCACACTTTAAGTGCTTCTTAACTGCACAATGCATGAAAACTAGTAGGCTAACTAAGAAAGTTCAAACAAAATTAAAGGCAAGTGGACAGACAGTGTAAAAAAAAAGTACATCAAATTACCACTATAGATAAACGAAGTAAAAAATTAAATAATGTCTCAGACACAGACAGCAGCAGGTATTTATATGCTGCTGTCCCTTTAAGACCTTATGCATGAATCCAATATAATGATACACATCCAAATTCGTTCTGAGCTACTATTGTTCACTTATTACATAACCGTCTGCGTTTATAAGAATGATTGCCGAGACGAGTATTTTGGCAAATTTTTAAGTGTGTAAACACAAACATGTTTATCTGAAATGCACCTCTGTGTGCATAGAAATTAAATGTGTAATGTGTCAATTGGCAAGATAGAACGAATGCAAATAATAAACTATAACTATGATGTTATTTTGCAATAAATCTGCAAATCACATGTATGCCGAACAGTGGGTCTAGGTCCGGACAGATCAGCTTTCTTTTATCCTTGGTTTCAGGTTTGCATTTTTTGTGATCACTGTTCTCACACAGGAAAAAAAAATGGGTGAAACAATTTACGCTCATAAATTGTTAGCAAAAGAATTACAAAGAAAGGGCAAGTAACACATTCAATTAAATATGATATTTTGAAGTAGAAAGCCTGAAATAGTATTTTCTTCTAAAACTTTTGCTTTTTTTTACAACTTAAATACGATGTGTGTTATGAAAACAGCAAGTTTGAACTTAAAAAAGGCACAAAGGAGATCTGAGAGTAAGAAAATACCTTATAAATATGTGATTTCAGCACATAGCTTTTAGTTGGGACTTTTCCTCACGTAAAACCATTATATTGTTTCATAATACTTGAAATTAAGCCGTATTTGTTTGGACAGCCCTTGATTGTAAAGAGCTAATATACTGTATGTAAAAAATAATAAATGTTGTTATCATTTTTGAGGAAGCTTTTCCCTCTTTGTGCAAGTATTGATGCAGGGGACTACCAGATTAAAAACCGCTTTCTATCCAGTTTGTGGCAAATGAGGCCAAACCTTCTAGCTAATCTGATTAGTCCTTATGACAATGACATGCTGCAAATGTCCCACCCTATGATCCTCACAGTCATTTATTAAAGGAGTAGAGTATAATGAGATTACACATTCAGCAGACCCACACAGCTGGCGATGGGCCGTCATCACATTCAGGAGACCAGTGAAAGGGTTTTAGTCACTGAAATGCCTGCAGAGGGCTTTATCTGGCTAGGTATGTCTTAATGTCTTCACCACAATCCACAGAATCTGTGCTTGAAAATGGTTTTGTGTAAACACTGGCTGAGGTGGATTACTGCGGACGGCTATGGGAAGCAGACGTGTTTTGGTAGTGTACATTATTATCCATTGAGCAGTGCTTGATATAACAGTTATGCATACTTAAAATTTGATTTTTTTTAACCAAGTAAGTTGGTCTGACAGTTTTTGCTAGTTTTTGCTACATGAATGGTAGCATCAGTGAACCTGATGGTAGTTTTTCAAAAATGAAAATGCATGTTGTGCAAGCTGTAGATGTCTAACCTTTTCCAGTTGTTTAGTAATTATACATCTTTTCTAGATGAATACTTTTGCTCTCATACTTTTGACAATAGATAATTTGAAGTGACGTAGCTATATTTTTAAAAAAGTGTGTATTTTAATTTGAATATCCTGGTTGACTGCATTTCACCATAGAGTTCTGCTGAAGCTGTATTTTACCGTAAATGCAATGGTTTGTTAAACCTGAAACGTTCATTAAAAAGCATACATTACATTACTTCAGGCTTTAGATATTAAACTTGTACATATCTATAACCTCCAGGCTCAGCAGTTAAGTGAAGAGTTTTCAGCAGAGCTAGTGACACTCTAATACTCCTTATCAACTCTGTTCGGCCCCACAGGAAACCCCGGATAAACTCCCAGCTGGTGGCACAGCAGGTGGCCCAGCAGTACGCCATTCCTCCTCCCCCAAAGAAAGAGAAGAAGGAAAAGCCTGAGAGGCCTGAGAAAGATCGAACTGAGGGGGAGCGTCCCGACACAAATCCTCATGACACCGAAGACACGGACAAGGACAAGAGTGAGAAGGAGCAGCCTGACAAAGAGAAGAAGGACCGAGAGAAGGAAATAACCCCAGCCATCATCAAGAAACCCAACAGCAAAAAGAGCAAGTATGTTAGTCACCAATAAGAATGTGAGAAACTTGTGACTTTCTGCTTTATGGAGCGACTAACCAGAAAATGTCTCTTAACAGACCCAAGTTAGACAGCCATCAAAGCCCACCCAGTGAACGAAACAGCATTCAATCTGGCAAATCCACAACCAAGACCAAGAACTCCCACATCTCCAGGTATCTCACCATTATCTTTGCATTTCATCTATTTTTTTTTTTCTTCTAAGTGTTGACAGGATCATATAGCATCAAAGCATGGGTGGAATGAAGCAACAGCAGCTCACTGCATTTTGTAATGACACATGAAAGAACAAGTGAGCCAAAGAAAAATTGAGTGAAAAGGAAAAAACAAAAGAATATTAATTTACCATACCAGCCTTTTTAAAGCATTTTTTAAATCATAAGAAATATGATTCCACAGATTATTGGCTAATGCTGTAAAAAGGCTGGTATGATTAATGAATATTTTCTGTTTTCTTTTTCCTTTTTTACTCTGTTTTTTTTTTTCTTTTGCTCACTTGTTCTTTCACTCTCCCCTCTCTCTCTTCTTAATACCTACATATCTCACAATCCACCTAAATTCCATTACTATTTACACATTCCTGCTGTCTACTAATAGTATATAAATTTAGTTGAAGACATATATACAGTATTGTTCAAAATAATAGCAGTACAATGTGACTAACCAGAATAATCAAGGTTTTTCGTATATTTTTTTATTGCTACGTGGCAAACAAGTTACCAGTAGGTTCAGTAGATTGTCAGAAAACAAATGAGACCCAGCATTCATGATATGCACGCTCTTAAGGCTGTGCAATTGGGCAATTAGTTGAATTAGTTGAAAGGGGTGTGTTCAAAAAAATAGCAGTGTGGCATTCAATCACTGAGGTCATCAATTTTGTGAAGAAACAGGTGTGAATCAGGTGGCCCCTATTTAAGGATGAAGCCAACACTTGTTGAACATGCATTTGAAAGCTGAGGAAAATGGGTCGTTCAAGACATTGTTCAGAAGAACAGCGTACTTTGATTAAAAAGTTGATTAGAGAGGGGAAAACCTATAAAGAGGTGCAAAAAATGATAGGCTGTTCAGCTAAAATTATCTCCAATGCCTTAAAATGGAGAGCAAAACCAGAGAGACGTGGAAGAAAACGGAAGACAACCATCAAAATGGATAGAAGAATAACCAGAATGGCAAAGGCTCAGCCAATGATCACCTCCATGATGATCAAAGACAGTCTGGAGTTACCTGTAAGTACTGTGACAGTTAGAAGACGTCTGTGTGAAGCTAATCTATTTTCAAGAATCCCCCGCAAAGTCCCTCTGTTAAAAAAAAGGCATGTGCAGAAGAGGTTACAATTTGCCAAAGAACACATCAACTGGCCTAAAGAGAAATGGAGGAACATTTTGTGGACTGATGAGAGTAAAATTGTTCTTTTTGGGTCCAAGGGCCACAGGCAGTTTGTGAGACGACCCCCAAACTCTGAATTCAAGCCACAGTACACAGTGAAGACAGTGAAGCATGGAGGTGCAAGCATCATGATATGGGCATGTTTCTCCTACTATGGTGTTGGGCCTATTTATCGCATACCAGGGATCATGGATCAGTTTGCATATGTTAAAATACTTGAAGAGGTCATGTTGCCCTATGCTGAAGAGGACATGCCCTTGATATGGTTGTTTCAACAAGACAATGACCCAAAACACACTAGTAAACGGGCAAAGTCTTGGTTCCAAACCAACAAAATTAATGTTATGGAGTGGCCAGCCCAATCTCCAGACCTTAATCCAATTGAGAACTTGTGGGGTGATATCAAAAATGCTGTTTCTGAAGCAAAACCAAGAAATGTGAATGAATTGTGGAATGTTGTCAAAGAATCATGGAGTGGAATAACAGCTGAGAGGTGCCACAAGTTGGTTGACTCCATGCCACACAGATGTCAAGCAGTTTTAAAAAACTGTGGTCATACAACTAAATATTAGTTTAGTGATTCACAGGATTGCTAAATCCCAGAAAAAAAAAATGTTTGTACAAAATAGTTTTGAGTTTGTACAGTCAAAGGTAGACACTGCTATTTTTTTTTAACACACCCCTTTCAACTAATTGCCCAATTGCACAGCCTTAAGAGCGTGCATATCATGAATGCTGGGTCTTGTTTGTTTTCTGACAATCTACTGAACCTACTGGTAACTTGTTTGCCACGTAGCAATAAAAAATATACTAAAAACCTTGATTATTCTGGTTAGTCACATTGTACTGCTATTATTTTGAACAATACTGTGTATATATATATATATATATATATATATATATATATATATATATATATATATATATATATATATATATATATATATATATATATATATAATTAATAATAACAACCTTTTAATTAATAACCTTAATTTGATCATAAGTGACAGTAAAGGCATGTATTTTACAAAAAAAATTTGAATCTTTTGAATTTTCTGTTCATCAAAGAATACTGACAAAATATTAAGCGGCATAACTGTTTTAATTATTGATAATAATATTAATACATGTTCACTGAGCACCAAATCAACATATTAGAATGATTTCTGAAGGATCATGTGATGAAATTTACCAATCCAAAACTCTTGAATGGTGGTGTGTTAATATTGACCTGTTGGACTTTTCATTGTTCATTCCGGCTCCCCTGCTCAACAGGGCTCCAGAATCCAATTGAATGATCGCATTTTGCCCAAGTTTGCCAGTATGGATTTTGTAAGAGAAAATCAGTGAGTGTTTGTTTCTGTGGTTTAGTTTGTCATTTTGAGGGTGCTGATCAGATGCTAGTTCCCAGCTCTCATACTCTGAAAACACTTATTTTAGCACTAGTCACTTTCACACAGTGCCATAAAGATGCTTAATGCTGTCATTTAAAAGCCAAAATAATGGTAGTGTAATAATAATAACTGCAGTTGAAGGTCTGGCTTGAGAATGTGTTGTAAGTCACACTGACAGTGAACAAAGCTGGCAGACAGCAGTGACGAACGTCACTGCAGAAAGTGCTCTGATTCACAAATGCCTCTCTCTCTGTCTGTGTCTGTCTCTTTCTCTCTGAATGAGCGAGTCGTGGGCTGATCTCAATTGAGCAGCTCCGTTTTACTCCCACTCACGCCCTGTTGGCCGCCGTCCCACCATTCTGTTTCTGTCTGATTCTGCCAGCAGAGCTCATTGTGTCACATTGTCTTGGAGGCATACTAACAACTGAGGCTAATGCCAATCAATGAGATTTAGCTTTGTGCTTTTGCCATGCACACAACCCTGGAAACAGGTCTCAATTTTTAGTGGGCTTTTTGTGTAAATGTAAGTTTTGGTGATGTTAAGCTTTTGAAATGTGTGCTGTTGAGTATTAAAGGGTTAGTTCACCCAAAAATGAAAATTCTGTCATTAATTAACCAATCCCCCCCCCCCCCCCCATGTCATTTCAAATCCGTAAGACCTTTGTATATCTTCGGAAAGCAAATTAAGATAGTTTATCCCTTTAGATCTATACCTTTAATCTGTCTGATCTCTGTTAGTCTTTGCATGCTTTTTTGGTTTCTGATGTTTAGGAAATGTGAACCTGACCATATTTTCTCAAAATCATCTTTTCATCTCAAATTTCTGAATACCAAGCAGTGTTTAGGGAATGTTATTCCTAAGTGTTGGCACTAATAGTTAACTGATTTTGTTTTTACTTACTGTTGGTTAGTTACTTAAGTCTTTTGTGTTAAAGGCTGTGTGGGTGTGGTTAAGTGTTTGACCTAAACATGGTTTGCATGCAACGCCCATATCCCTGTCCTTTTCTGCATTTAAATCCAAATCATGCAAATACTGTGGAAGGTGAAATGCAGGACTTGCCCCCATTGTCTAACCATTGAAACAACATTGTTTGTAATGGATGGGCCCAGAGAGAATCTGTAGTGGGGGGTTTTCCCCGCCATTTTTTTCACTGGTTAATGTATTCTTATAAAATAATTTATTTGATTTCTAATACTTTTTTTTAATTAATTAACTTTTACATTTTTTTAAATATACATGTCATTTTTACAAATATTCAAATACTTGCCCTGTTAAAAATTTATTAAAAATATTTTTTATATATTTTTTTATATTTTGTGATTGCAATACTGAGATTTCAGCATGTTACTTAAGTCTTTTATTAATTAGGAAACATTCTAATATGTTGATTTGATATATATTGTGATTATCATTTGTAAACAGTTGTGCTGCTTAATACTTTTATGGAACCCATGATAAAGGGAATTTTGCATGTATTTTGTATCTTCATTTGAAAAATTTAAGTCATGAATCTACAGTTATGTCACTTCACTATCTTTACATCCAAAAAGTGATCGATTGCGTTTTTTGACACACTGTCCTCCTCCAATCTGCAGGCCCAAGCTGAAGAACATTGACAGGAGCACAGCTCAACAGCTGGCCATCACAGTAGGGAACGTCACCGTGATCATAACAGACTTTAAGGAGAAGACCCGCACCTCCTCCACCTCGTCCTCCACAGTGACCTCGAGCACTGGCTCTGAAAAGCAACACCAGAGCTCTGGCTCCGAGAGCATGGACAAAGGCTCATCCCGTGCATCGACACCAAAGGGAGACCTCTCGGTCGGGCATGATGAGTCATTCTGAACACCACGGACGCTGTCGAGACAGCAGGGATGTACTTTGCCTCCATTTCCCCTCACCTTGCCCTGAGCCAACTCATATTCATTTCTGTCACTGAAAGAGGAACATACTGTCCTCTTACCCACACACACTCAACATACCTACACATACATCTGTGTAAATGGTGCAACCATGGTGGACCGTGGATTTGGTCCGCTGGACAAACTGTCCCTAATTTCCCTTCCTGGAGACATCCCACTCTTGTATGTATTGTTTTATATTTGTATGTGGATGTGCAGCTGAATCAACATTTTTGTTTTGTTTAAAAAATATATATATATATGTAAATGTCCGCTGTGCACAGTAACCACCGACATTTTAACTATTCCGGACCATTAATGCTCTTATTTATGTTGCGTCTATCTACTTTTAGAGAATTATTTTTTTTGGTCAAAAGTTTCTTCAGATAAAGTAGCTCAAGCCGATGGCTCCCCTTTAGTGTTGAAACGAGTTTTCCGGAGATTCCTGAGAAACTTCTCACAATGGTGCTAGCTACACTGTGAAATGGTTTCAGTCCTCAGAATGACGTTCACACCATAGAAACGGATCCCCCTGCTCCTGAAGACAGGCTGGTGTCAGGCTGCTTTCTTCTGTTGCTTTGTTTTGGGATTTTTTTCCATTTTGCGAGACTAATCTGAATTTGTGCACTGGGGGGGGGTCCCAAGATCTGGTTTCGTCAACATACTAAACAGACAATGTTTTACACCCGTTATGGAGAAGACAGCTGAGATTCACAAACTGCAAGAAGACATTGCAAGCATGATGTGTGAGCTTTGGATTAGATCATTTTAAGATGAACTGAGCTTTCTTAACGCTCACTTGGCTTAACGTCTGGTTTTGCAATTGTATTCAGAACATTTAGTTTGACAGCTTTTGTTGTCCTTCATGGTCTACATATGATGTATTGTAAAAACACTAAAAGGGTTTGATGTCTCAAAGGTCCGTAGGCCTTTAAAGTTGAAGAACTGCTTCTGCGTTTTCTAGTTATTTTTGATCGAAAGAAACCGATTTTAATCTTAGGGTTTTACTCCACCTTGTTTTAATCTGAAAACAGACTTGTGACATTTTCCCATTATTTTCAAAAACCTAGATGATGGTGAGCAGTGCAGTATTTACTAAAACAGTCCCAGCGCTAGGAATAAGAGACATTGTGCTGAACATGAACTGTCGCTGAATGCATGGGAACTCAAGCAAGCATTCAGCACTAACATTTTTCAATTAGTTTACTTCAGTGTCACGAAAAATTGACGCGAGCATGATTTCCCACAATATTCCTGCTCCCCATTAACTCGAGATGTCTAGCTGGCGGTCCCACAATTCTCAAAGTCAGCATATCTTCCCTTTGAACTGTATTAAACCTGTACAAAGTATGTGTATATGATATGAGTTTTATTTATTGAAGGACCAAAGGAATTTGATATTGATGACATGCTAGGCAAATGAATAATTCAAAATGTAATTACCATATGTGTGATATAACATTTTAATAAAGTCTAATATAATCCATTTCAAATGTGTAATTCTTGTCCTCTTGATATATGCAGAAGATTTGTATAAATGTAAATTCATAGACATTCAATCTGTAAAGGCAACACTGACTTTTGTCACTGTACTACGTGTTCATTCTGGAATGGCTACAGTGAACTCCCATCGAGCTGTGTTTCCATCTGCAAATACTTTGTATGTTTTGAAATGAATAGATAAATGGACATTTTGATCCACTGGCAACTTTGATGCTTTGAATTGGTTACTGCTTTTGTTAACAACCTTTGATTTCCACTTCGTTAGCAGGAGTAGACAGACTAAAGCATCATGTATAAATGAAGACTTCACTGGGTTGTTTGCAAGGGGGACCATGTCTTGACTAAATATATATATTTGTGAGGTTAACCAACCAAACCGGTATTGATTGTTGGATATAAAGCATTTAAGTTGTTTTGATATTAATTTTGTTTTCTGACCCAGTGCAATTCAAGATAGACACTAACTATTCTTAAAATCTGTTTTTCACAAGTATGCAAAGTAATAACCAGAAAAGGGGTTGTTTGTAAATCACAAATCAGTGGGGGGTTTTATTATTCTGCATTATTCAGATTGAGATTTTACTACATTTTAACCCCAAAAGTCATCGAATTTGCAATGTATAGCTTAACAGAGCATTTCGTGAAATGTATGAAAATAGCCATTTTTCCACTTGCCTTATCCGCTGTCAAAAACAGTTACCTGAATTTTGTAAAACTGTAAAAACAAAAAAAGAACAAACAATGAATTGTATCTTCTAAGTTATTTAAATTTGAGAAGAAAAACAATTGCTGAATTTAAAGTGTGCTTATGTATAACAAAAAATGGTGCAGCCAATGTAATAGGCTATGAATGGCAATGGAGTCTTTCCTTCTTTTTACGCGCAAGCAGTTCTGTTCTTGTGTACGACCAGTAACCTTAATTTACTGTGTAAAGATGGTTACTTTTTTTTTTTTAGCTTTGTTTGTCAGAAACCCAAATATAGAATGCTTGTTTATGCTATAGCGTTAACCTTGTGAAATGACAGTGTACCTGTATAGTCCTGGCTCCCTTGATTTTGTAAGTGTCTAGTAAAAATGCTTTTACAGTTTCCTTTTGCATAATAAGGTTTAATTTTGTTAGAAGGAATCTTCTTTTTTTTTCTGTTTCGTTTTCTTGCTAATTGCTGTTATTGGTAAATTTTGTGTGGAGCGCATTCATTTGTAAATGTACATTTTACTTGCCTTTCTTGATTTTTCTTTTATTGATCACTGCTCCTTGTCTATAGCTTATACAATGCTAACATTCAACAGACTTCTGGCATGTGCACGACTTTGCTTTTAGATGCTTCTTCGTCATTTCCCTCGCTTCCGTAAAAATGTCTATTGATGCATTTTGCTTGTGTTTTTTTTCCACAAATAAAATGTTCAATTTATCAGTGTTGTTGTGTATCTTGGTCTTTTTCATACAACTCAACTTCAGCACACACAGACAAATGATCTGATAAATACAGTCACCCTAAAATGCATTTACAAACTTGAGATTAATTTTAACCAATTGATCTCAAGGTCTTTAGACAAAAAAATGTCCATTGGCCATTAACATAAATCTTTAGAAATGTTTTCACTGCATACTACTTTTTAAAATAAATGCTGTTTGTTTTGATATTTTATCTAATGCATTGAGAATCATACATGTTAAGTGCAGTTTAAGCACAGCACATTCTGTTTACCAGCAATCTCAAAACATCATTTTATGTTATGCTATTTGCATACGCTTTAATATGGATGTCAAAATGGCATGTGACACTGGTCTTGAGGTCTGCGTTGAAGCCCTGACACTTGAAAGGGGTTTAATGCTGGTCTTTGGCTCTTCCCATCTGATAATAAGCCTGAATAAGCTTGTAAAAGTGGTCAAGGTTGACTTTGCGTGTGATTACTCACGGTCTCAAAACCACTTGTCTCCATCATCACCCGAAATCTGCCATAATCCTTCAGCTGCATTCACTAAGCCTGTCTGTTGCAGCACTCATCCAGTCTCCAGTGTCCTGTAGCTTCTTTCATTAAACTGCAGAACCAATTGTAGTTTTAACTCCTCTCCCTGGGCTATCCTGTGACAGGCTCTGGATCGTCCCGCTGTGTCTGTCCCGACTGATGCGTTTCCAGACAAGCCCAAGGCTTCTCCAGAGAGCCAGTCGGAGAGTGGGGGCATCATCTCTACCGTTACCCACCTTGTTCCCACTCCAGATGGGTCTCTTCCACAGCATTCCCTCCCTCCAGACCACAGAGTGAGGAATTCCATATGTCTGGGGAGGGAAGAACATCTGCAGATAAGGGAAGAGCGTTTTATATGAAGGAAAGCAATAAGCCCACTGTGGTAAAAGGTTATGTTTAACAGAGATTCAGTGGAAAGAAATCGAAAATGTGTTTAATAGGAAAATATTTTTTTGTCTGTTTTTATTTTTTTTATTTTTTTATCTGTGGATGGGTAAAAGATACTTAGTTAATAAAAAGCGTGTTTAGGCATGTGCAAATGTTTTCTTGCAACTTTATCTTTAGTTTGTATGTTGTTTGCATGCTATTTGATGTATGGGTGAAAGAATACTAATAGAATATAATAATGTTGTCTCATGATTGTTTTAAATGAAATTAAATTTATGCATTTAGCCAACGCTTTAACCAAAGCGACTTACAGTGCATTCAGGCAATCAATTTTTACCTATCATGTGTTCCCGTGGAATCGAACCCCCAACCTTGATGCTTGACAACACAATGCTCTACCACTTGAGCTACAGGAACACTGTTTTAGCAATGTCCTTCATAATAATTAGGTAAATCTGGCCTTTTTTTTTTTTTTGCACTTTTAATTTGCAGTCATCCCAATAAATGAGATTCACACACAGCGACCCAACTTGAATATAGTAATATCAACCTAAAATGTAATGATGATGCAAGAAATCAGAATGCATGCATCTCACATTACTCAATGTTTATTAGATTACCCTAACTGGCTCTTATTACAAAATTACCATACAAGTAGATTCATGCTGTTACAGAGCGTGACTGTTGTCTTTCTGTAACCCCTGACATCTATGATATGTATTTGGATAGGTAACCTATGACCAAGAATATTCGATTGTTTACATCCACAGAAATGCACTCACAGATCTTACCATAACAGCATAACTCCTCTGGCTTCCGCATGTCAGTCTTCCAGCAGAATCAATAGGAAAAATCATTTACTCTGATGAGTGCGAGTCAATATAGCATTGATCTCCATTTTGTGGGAAGGAATTGTTGTCTGCTTAGAATCTGAGCCTCTCTTTTTTCAGTCCGGCGTGACTTGCATGGTTTGATGAATGTAAGACGATAGTGTTTTCGAAGGTTTGAAAGGATAGAGAAGCAGTGGAGATTCAGACAGCTGCGGTGGTGTGTTTACATCAGTTTTTTGTTGCTAAGAAGCTTTTTTTTCTCTTGTCATCCAGCCCCCATCCTCTACTAACATCCCTTGAAGTTTGTTATGAATCTGACACAGATCTCATAGTATGCCTGGGTGTTTCTTACATTTTAAAGTAACTAGTATTTAATGTACTTGTGATGCCCAGTTAGGAATACAGATAGACAGGTTTTGACCAGATTGTACATGCCTATGATGCCGTCTACACAGGTGACTCACTATTGACTAGGTTTGAATGCACAAAATCTTGTCCAAAATGCAGCCTAGATAGGAGTGTCTCTAGCTTTTAACTAGGTTTGAATGCTTTGAATGAATGTTTTTGATGCCCAAAAATGTTGCCTAGTTAGGTGCCCAAAATGCTATTTTCTGTAAATAACTAGTTTGATTGTGCCTATCAATAAAGGTTCTAAAAATAAAGGTTCTTTTTGTATCCAGTGGTTCCATGAACAAACTTTCCATTGCACAAAAGTTTCCTCATGTTGGAAATAAATGTTCTCTAGATTATTTGAAAACCCTATTTTGGAACCTTCATTTTTAAGAGTCTACTAGGTTTTGACTAGTTTGAGCATGTCTAGGATGTCAAAAAAATGCAGTGTATGTAGGTGACTCAGTATTGACTAGGTTTGAAATTGAATCCCAAAATTGTACACTGGTATTGGCATCTCACTAGAATTCACTAAGTGGAATGTGTCTGATGCCATTCTAGATAGACAGCTCTCTTTTTTTTTTTACTAGGTTCAAAGGTGCCTATGATGCCCCCTAAATGCTGGCTTTACAGTAACTAGGTTTTGATATGGTTGAAATGTTACAATGATACTCAGAAAAAGTGTTTTGATCGTGTCTATAATGGACAAATATGCTCTCCAGGCAGGTGCCTCTCTAGGTTCACAAACCTGTGGTGCCCAAAAACGCAGTCTAGGTCTACCATTAGGTTTCGCCATGAATACAACATGACTCCAAAAAATGCTCTTGGGGTCTTTGAGACGTCAGCAACAGATAATACCAGGCCACAACCAAAAACAACAAATTTAACATCAATTCTTCGGCGGAAGCATAGTACGTGTTTACATTAACAGCAGAGAAGTCAACACTGTGCGCTTAGATAATGTGAGCCATTGTTATCATGCCGAGCAGTCAAGTGTGCTCTCTATGAACTTTGTTTGCCTCTAACTGGGTGCTTCAATGAGCTGTGATGGAAAATGATGACTAGAAAATGTGCGCGAGTGAAAAAAGGGCCCATGGAGAGTCAAAATTTGCATGACCGCAGTCATTATGTTTGAACAAGATAGTGACAAACAAGGGAATTCTCTGACAGAAAGAGGAAACATAGCATGAATTAAAACGCATAGTTAGGAGTTGCTCAAGTACCAGCCTGAATACTGAACTAAAACCCCATTTTTAATTATTGATAACCCGGGTGCCTTTGTGTCGTGTGAGATAGACATATCTGCCGGTCTTGAGTAATAATTCGACTGCTGGTCATATCTTCATTTGTCTCACTTTGCTACAGCTCCTGTGGGCTTGTCTTTGTGTCTGCTTCAAAAGAAGACATTCTGCCTGGCTATTACGACTCTGGAGGCTTGCAAACTGAACAGCTATCTTTAAAGCATTCCGAGTGACATCATCCACATAGGTAGTGATAAGGTTGTGAATATTAAAGGATTCCTGCCTGTCACAAGATGTGTAAATGAAGATTTAGAGACGAGTCCTATGCATTTTTTACCTTGGTTTCCTTCATTATGCCAGTATTTTTTAATATTCCAAACTCTCTCTGTGCCTCATTTGCCAGTGTATGCAGAGTTTGAAAGATTAATGAGAGGTTTATATTAGTCTGAGATGAAAAAAAAAAGGGAAATCAAAGGAAACAATCTTGTTCTAAAACAACCCCAGAAACATCCACTCCGGTCAATTAGTGTATGTATGTGACTGTAGTGTACTGAAGTCCGATCTGACCTAAGCAATGTGAACTCCTCACATGACTGGCTCGCGGAATTGTTGCTAATTCTCTTAATTTTGCAATAAGTGACTTTGCATCGGAACCCTCTCTTTATCATGTTTAATGCAAGCGCTTTATCATTTCAAGTAATTACCACTCAGCAAATGCTTTCACATTGCCAGCCAGTGCAATGTGTAATCATTCCTGACCCACTCGGTGATCTGCTCCTATTAAGTATCTGAACTGCATAATGTGAGGGCCTGGCCGCTAAATAATTAATGAGAATAAATTGCACCAAATGCAACCTCCATTTATCTGAGAGCTAATAACTTAGCTTTTAACTGCCTGGCTCTAATGTCATGGCTGGGCAGCTAGTGTTGCGTATAAGTCCAAAGCAAACACACTACATATTAGTTTCTCTCTTCATTAATTGTGCAAATATGAATTCAACAATAAGAGTATTAAGAGCCAATGAAAATGTATAACAGTTTATGAAGCTGAATTAGACTATTTCAGATGGGCATTTTATTGCACCTCAAAAATGAGCAGGAGGTATATATGAAGTTTTCATATTTGTTACTGTAACCACGTTTTCTTCTGTTTTTCTTTTTAAAACACATTAATAATGTGAAAGTAACTTGATAGAGTTGCATCAATCATCAACAGAGTTAATGCATTATATTATGTGTTATGCAATTTATTACTTCTTTTGCATAGTTTCTGTGTTCTGCTTTATTTAGTCATTCATTTATCATTAATTTCAATTTAAGAAGTCACCAGGCACCCATATAGCACCATTTCCTAGAATGAGCCAGAAACCTTTTTGTTCTTGCGATGGAGGATTTACTCCTCATTTATGAACAGTTTCTCTCTGCATCATTAACATTGTGCTCTGCTGTATAAAGCAGTGCAGGGGCTGAATCAGGGCTGTTCTGGCATTAAACAACCAATATTCTCACTATATCACCGACTATAGGAAGAGGCAGAGCAGCCTGGCAGCCCACTCTGTATGAGTTTCCATGTGAGTCATATCCAAACTTCTCCGAACCTCAGCCAAGAAGGTCTTTTGAGTTAGGAAAGGAGATGGAGAAAGAGAGAAAGGATGAGGTAAAGCAGCATAAACTCATGCACTCCTTCCTCAGGGAGATGGGGGTTGTTTGTGTAGCGGTTTGCTCCTGTGAGGGTGGCCTGGGCTTTGAGGACTGATTCTGTCATCTTCAAACGTTTTCAACAAGCCAAGAAGAAAATGTTATCTTTTTTGAGCCTTGTTATGTGATGAAAAAGAAGATAAGAAAAGCTGATGCATAATGCAGATTAACATGCAGCATCACAGTGACTAACTGTGAATAAGAATAAAAATATACAAATCTTAGGAAATGTTGTTTCTGAATCCATATAGAAGGTTGAGTTCACAAACATTGTCATGCCAGGACACTGCAAGTTTCCATAAAACCTTTAACATCCATGAAAACTTTTCATTTCACAAAATGTTCTTTATAGAGGAAAATGGTTCTTTAGATTATTAAAATGTTGTTTACATAAAAAAAGGAAAGTTTGGTGAAAAGTTCTTTGGGAAGACTTTCTTTTTGGAAGAATGGTATATTTTTATGTTCCACATCATTTTCTTTCATTTGGTAGACCTGCTTTTAAATTTCTTTGCCTGACTCATAAGGTTAAAAGTATTTTGGTTATAAAATGGATTAAGCTTAATACACTAGCATACTGATGGCAAACTGACACTTCCTAACATCTAAAAAACTATACCATTGTACATTTTTAAGCACACATTGCAAATTTTCAGGTGAGGGTCCCTTATTTCCTCTGGTCTCTTTTGTAATTTTTATAAATTTTCTTCAACAATGCACTTGAACTTTTTCTCACTGACAATATCTGCAAGCTCTCAGGAATATTCTTATAAGCAAATGTGATGTGATTTCGCCCTATGCTTACCACATTATTCTTCGGCCAGCTCTGACCTTTGATGGGAATGGATCTTATCATCTCCAGGCGCCACCTCTTTTGGGAGCCTTTAGGATTTCACAAGCATACCAATCATCTGCTGTCCAAGGGAGGGAAGCTTAAGGAGACAGTTATGCTTACAATATTGGTGGAGAGTTATTGCTCCACTTTGTATTTCAGCTCTCTGAGTCACATTTCTTTCATATCACAGTTTTATATTTGGTTCTTTATTCTCATGGGTTGGAGAGTCGCTCTTGATAGAACCCACTTTTATCCTCTTCAAATAACAAATGAAACACTTATTTGAAGATGTTGGCTATATTTGCTTTTTACTTGATTAAATATGTTGATTACTACAGATGGTCATTTCAGTTCACCCCTCAGATTATAAAAAGTTTATGTTAGAATTCTTTGCATTGCAAGATATCACAAGCAATGTGTGAACATTGCATTAATAATTGTCCCTGTTATGCTCCTCTGAAATGAAAGGGGCATTTACAGGGTTGGTGTGAAATTATATACAGAATAGCACACTCATTTCGAGCTCTGTTGAGGTCCGTCGGGCCTCTCAATCATTTGCATGAGGATTTGCAGGAACTGTTGGCATGGAAGATGGCTGTCTGAAATATCAGAACCTTCAAGAGCAATGCGTTATGCCAAGCTGCCAGCTGGCATGCCTACTGTAGAAGCAACGTAAAAGGTTCACTACCATCGAAGGATAAAATGTGAATGCTAATGTTTTGGAACAATATTTCATTTCATTTGATGTGAGAGCGAGCTTAAATTTCATTTACAGGCCTATGCTGATCACAGATGTGCAAATCAGTACAACATCACTCTTTCTTAATTTTTACCGAACGTAAAAAAGAAAATGTATTTTAAAGAAAAAATTCCTGGCTTGGATTGTGAAAGTCTGTTAGTGTTTCTCTGACTGGTGGTACTCCAGGTTAGAATTGTGTTTTCACTCTGGAGTTGCTTGAATTTTTCACATTTTTCACTTCACTTATTGTTTTTTTTTTCTCTCACCATCTATTTCAATATCCAAGAGAATGGTATTATTCCATAACAGAGCTGATGGAAGGCAGACAGAGAAATGACCCACCTCAGGCAGTTTTTTCTTTCTCACTCTCTCTCCCTCTGCTGATCATGATGCATAAGTCCACGTTGTAGAAAAAAAATCATCCCCATTCCCCTCCCCAAAACAGCATTAAGTGAATGAGATGTCTGTTGGCTTTCAGATATAAATTGGCAGGGCTTCTGGCATATATTTCATCAGTGGTCCAGCCTTGCCTCCATCCCAGGGAATTAATGGCGGGGATTTTCATGAATGTGAAAGCAGCACAGCTTGGTAACCTCACACAATAGCTGAAGATGCATGAGCACACTTTGTGAGTCTGTAGATGCTACTGCTGAGCAGGGAGGTGTAATCTTCTGGAAATATGTGTGTGTGGTCCTAGTATTCCCTGTTATGGTGATCAAATGTCCGCACAAGTATAGCAATACCAATAAATTTTGACCTTATGGGTTCCCCATGAGGAAAACTGCTTATAAATATAAATAACTTTTTGAAAATGTAAAAATGCAGAAAGTTTTGTGTGAGGTTGGTTTAGGGTTAGGGTTAGGGTTAGGGGATAGAAAACATGTCAATGGAATTTCCCCATAAAACATGGAAACCTAACCTTTGTGTGTGTGTGTGGTATCCTTAAATGTGAGGGCAATAGTGTGAGATGTTCCCATTATAAACAAAATTGTTTCATATTTAAACATGCTTACCAAATTGCCATAACCTAATTAAGCTAGTGGTATCTTTTAGATATAATAATCAGAATGTTTGTCATGTAAATATCTTACAGTATTAATTACTTGTTTATACCTGCTCATTTTCAAGTGGAAGTATTTGAGACACACAAAAAGGCAAGCTATTAAACAAACACATTTTCAGAGATTCTTTTTTGATAAACATTAAAATTAAAATAAATCAATATACAAATAGATGAAAGTCCTGACCTACATTTTGCAGTTTCTTACTCTCTATTGCCAAGGAGAATTAGAGAATTAATGAAATTATTTTGCTGCATTATTATAAATAAATTGAAATAAATGGCAGGGGTATGTACACTCCTGCAATTTATTTAAATTTATTTGTGGTTAATTACAGTATTTCCACCAGAGAATAGCACATGCAGAATGCTGTCTACAGGGATACAGGACATTTCAAAAAGCTGTGATTTTTTAAAATGTATTTATGATTTTCAACTTAAAATGATATGCATGAAAATTATACTACAGAAAACCATACTTTTATTTAGTAAGGATGCATTAAATTGTCATAATGCTACAAAATATTTCTTTTTCAGATAAATGCTGTTCTTCTGAACTTTCATAAAATAAAAACCTGAAACACAGCTGTTGTCAACATAATAATAAAATGTTTTTTTGAGCAGCAGATGAGACTATTAGAGTGATTTCTGAAGGATCACGTGACTGGGGTAATGATCCTAAAAATTCAGCTTTAAAAAATCACAGGAATAAATTAGACCTACATTTAAAAATAGTATATTAAAATAGCAGTTATTTTAAATAATAATAAAAAAAATATTACTATTAATATTACTGCTTTTGCTGTATTTTGGATCAAATAAATTCAGGCTTGGTGAGCAGAAGATGATTCTTAAAAAAAAAAAAAAAAAGGCATTAAAAACCTTATACTGTTCAAAATCTTTTGACTGGAACAAGTATATCATCGCCAGGGCTCCGTGAGTGTTAGCCAATCCCAAAACTGAAAAGCGATTCGTTTTGTGAAGAGCTAGTCTACCTGTAAGCAGTCATGAAGGAGTGTTTGGGAAACCTGCTTGGAAACGATTTAGTGGCACAGTACAGTCTTGTAGGTGCAGAGACCAACACGTCTTGATGGCCTTGCTGCTTAGGACTGACAAAAACAGGTATTAACCGTCTTTATTAACGAGTAACCAAGTCAATCCCTTCTCTGACGCGTAATTCCTGATATCGAAAGTTAAGATTTTAATTCAAAGGACTAATGATAATTTTAAACCGTTTAGGACTCTCCCTTCTCGTCCAGTTTGATAGTAGATGCAGCGTAGCACGAACAAGGTAAAACTGTATCAATACTCGTACTTTAGGTTATTAGAATTAGCAAATAGGCCTAACGTTATGCATTTTATAGCTCATGTTACTTCCCAGATGTTTGCAAATTTAGTGAAGACTAGAACAACAACAAGTGTGTTTTAGTGTGAGATCTTTGTGTTTCGATACTGTTGTTTATCATTTGATATTTCATAATTTTTATTTTTTTTTATTTTTTTTTTTTATTCCAATTAAGCGGCTGAGAGACAACAATATTTGAAAGGACCTTTACAGACGACGTAGCTTTTTTTCAGTGGTATTACTCTGCCATCTAGTGGTCACAATCCGTCAGTTTGATGTCTGTTTTTGTCTTATTCCTTGTGGTCTTGCGGTCAGGTTTGGCATACATTGTAGGGTTGGACTAAACGTCCCTATAAAAATAGTAAGACCTGAATTAAACTTTTTTTGTGGCTTATGGTACCCACCGGCAAATCAGCTTAATATAAAGACGGAGTCACTGCAGGTTAGAACGAAGTTTTTTCATGCACCTGTCCATTTTTCGATTTTTGGGCTTTTTGGCTTTTCATAAAATGTTTTTTCAGACTAATGGAAAGACAACATCCAAAAGAAAGTATTATAGTATATAAAATATTTATTTTATAGCACTTTATCTATTTGTGTCAATAGATTTAAATTACAATACATATTTTTAAAGGACGTTTTCTCAAAATGGGTTTCTTCAGCACTGAGCCATAAATCTCCACTTCAGTAGCACATACAAACTTGTGTGGTGTTTATAAGTTTTTTTTTTAAGTCTATAAGTATTTTCTGAATTATGGAGTGACAAAAAGAGATTCCCTCTGTAAAACAGTTGACTCTAATATGTCAATGACTCTAATATGTCATATGGAATACGAAGAGGATATCTTGTTAAAAAAAATTAAACAAGACTTTTGAAATGGACTTGTACTAGACATTTATGCAAATTAGCGCTTAGTTCACTAAATAATGCCTCATTTGCATATTTAAACATAACATTTTAGAAAACTTTTAATAATTTTTTTTTCCCCAATTAATCAACTTAGTAAGTAAGGTGATAGTTATTAGTTTTTTTTTTTTTTTTTTTTTTTTTTTTGACCCCATTCACCTGCAGTGTCTCGCCTTATTAAAGAAAAGGCGGAAATGTAAAAAGGTATGAGAGGTTAGATTTCTGAGTAGGTTAGGAGATAGATAGATAGATAGATAGATAGATAGATAGATAGATAGATAGATAGATAGATAGATAGATAGATAGATAGATAGATAGATAGGACACATCCTTAGCTCAGTATAAAAACAATAGATGTTACTGTGAAGTCCCCACCATTATAGATGAAAAAATGAGTCTGCAGCAACAATCTTGATACATCAACTCATTGATTTTGTCATTCGTTGAAGCATAGTGTATGGTGACTGGATTGCTTGACACTTAGCGGTAGCATGCCAATTTGTGACACTTAGAGCTCAATTTCATTCATTTTCATCCTCATCATCATATCTAACAGTCTAGCTACTGTATTAATGATATCGCAGACTGCTTTTCTGTCACTTCTCGCCCAGCCTCAGTACAGACAGTTTCATAAGCCATAAAGGCCAGTGTTGTCTATCCTCACTGGAGCTTACATTTACATTTATATTAATTTTTTAGACCGACTCCATCATGCTAAGGAGATTTAAAAGACTTTGAGGCTTAGCTGGAAAGATGTTGCACTCAAGAGATCGTTAGGAGCATGGCAGCTGTTTAGCCACATGTTAATTAACATCTCATGCATGCATTTGAGTGTCAGTTATATGCACATAGATGGCAATCAGTGATTTTGGCAGTGCTCTGAATTTGCTCTAATTGTGGCAAGTCTGTAGGTGGCGGCACTGTTTTAAAGACATGGAGTCTATGTAAACTTTTTTTTTTTCTCCTTCTATACAAAGTGACTACTCCCATGTCAACTGTAGTTACAGTATACCTACTATCAGGGCCATCGCAAGTGGGGTGAAAGGTGGTGGCGATTATAGGGGCCCACGGATGAGTGGGGGCCCCCAGCGATCTCAACCGTCTGGCTGAGGCTAGCCTAAAAAGATGATCAGGACAGTTGACATGCCACTGCTGCGTTTCGTCACGAAAGCTTATCATTTGCATATGTTTTTAAGCCTGGCCACTTTCCAATTTAAACATTCAAAAGAGTTTAAATCATTCAAGCACAAGACGCGGAAAAGCTGAACTGGTTTCCTGCGCGCTGTGTTCGGTGCGCACGCATCTCACAGTCTCAGAGCCGCTTCTCACAGACACTGAACCGAGCTCTCCTTTGCGAAGTTCTCCTCGAATTTCTCAAGCAGAGAAAGGCATCTCAAAACACTTGAACACAGAATTTGCCTCATTTTGCTCTTGTGCCGACAAATACATACAAAATATGTCAAAATACCCGTCTTGGAAAGTATGTTCGAAAGAACTGTTGGTTATGTCTTAAGTGAAAGTAAACAGTTGAGAAAAAAATCGGATGTGTATTATATTGTATGCGATCATTGTCTCTTAAAGTGACCGCACCTTATTTAGCTTCTGACTGCTGTAATATTAATCCAAGAAAATTAAATTAAGAAAATCACTCACTGCTCTTGACTGAATTACTCCGTAGTTTTAACAAGAATGAGTGCACAGTCAAACCAAAAATTATTCAGACACTTTATATTATATATAAAAAAAAAAAGTTTTATTAGGTGCAGGACGGTAAGTGAGTATAGCAAAATAAAGCAAACTGTGGCATAATATACCCCAAAAAACTGCATACAGTGGACAACTAGTGAAATTGATATAAAAACAAAGGGACCAAAAATTACTTTGACACTTTGACTTCATGGTTTGCTTATTTGTTTTTTTCTTTAATTGCTAATGCAACCTTTTCACACCACAGACTGAAAATAATTAAGCATTGCTTGGTAATTGTTCAACAAATTATTGATAGTTGTGTAAATATTGCCATACTAACAGTTGTCTGAAGTTTGGTTCGATTGTTATCCATTACATATCTTTCTATCAAAGTTATCTTACATTATCAAGATGTATTTGTTCTGACAGTTCAACTCTGATTTCTTATCATATTTTATTACCATTTTATAAACTAGAGCAAATAAAATGTGATAATGTAAGAAATGTTGAAGGTGTCTGAATACATTTTGGTTTGACAGTTAATTACATTTTTACAGTGAAGACTTTGCAGTGCTATTTTATATTTAATTATTTGTTTTCTGTACCTGTACACCTACAAACATGAAGCAACTTAAACATTGTGCAATTAGCACAAATAAATAAATAGAATGAACATATAAATTAAACAATTTCAAACAGGGCCCACTTTATAGCCCTGTGAAATCACCATAAAGGTAACATAGAAATAGTTTATTAAGCCTTAATTTTTTATTATTATTATTATTATTATTATTATTATTATTATTATTATTTTTGTCACCATTCAAAACTTTGTAGTTCGTAAGAATTTAAAGTTTTTTATATATATTTTTTTTATTTTAATTCTCACCAAGGTTGCATTTATTTGCTCAAAAATACAGCAAAACAATAATGTTGTTAAATAGTATTACAAATTCAAAATAACTGTTTTAAATTTTAATGTATTTTAAAATATAATTTATTCTTGTGATGGCAAAGCTGAATTTTCAGCAGCTTTTACTTCAGTTTCCAGTGTCACACAATCCTTCAGAAATCATTCTAATAATATGCAGAAACATTTCTTATCATCATTTAGTGAAAACATTGAAACTTTGTGCTCTTTAATATTTTTGTGATACATGTTTTGTCAGCATTCTTTAATGAATAGAAAGTAATAATAAAAAAACACACAAAAAAGAACAAAACAATGGTATTTATTTGAAATATAAATATTTGTAGGAATATACATTTAATGCATCCTTGCTGAATAAATGCATTAAACTTACTTAGCCCAAACTTTTAAAGGGAAACGTATGAGTCAGCGAGTATTTGTGATGAGATGAAAGATGTGATAATCAAATGTTTCCTGTAAGGTCTTTTGTTCTGAGACTTTTAAATTGATGGACATGGAAGTCAGCAAGACTGCGTTTGCTACATCATACTGCGGGTGCCTTGCCAGGATATTTCATTAAAACAGAACTGTATTTATAGGCTATCCGTCTGAATAATTTATCTGAAAGTTGAAAAGGCTCAGGCCGAGAGCTAGCTAGGGCCGCGCAAAGCCTGTGAACAGCAGGCCTGTAGACGAAGTTATTAGAGCAGAAGCTGTCTTCAAAGGGGAAGCACAAAGCAACATATTTTACAGTGGGGAAAATTCCAGAGAGGCTTGTGTCTCATTCATTTTATCCTCTGATTACTTTCAGTAAGAGTTTTCGGTGCTTCAAGTTCGCCCCATGCATATTTCTCAGATGATATTGGTTATTTATGTTACGAGCAATCATTCAGTGTTATGTGCGCTGGACGTTTTCACCATGCATAATTCAGCAAGAAAAAGATTTGAAATTGAAAGCTGTGTTTTCCTGTTCAAAACTTGCCGGAATGATCCTAGCGTGTTCCTAGATGGGCCAAAGTCATAAGAGGCCACCCCAATCTCTAGATATAGATATAATGAAATGGTTTATTACAAAATGGAATTGATGGAGATAAATTGCGTTATCTAATTGTCTGCAAACATTCTCCAAAACATTTTCCATTCTCGCATATTATATCGCCATCAAACATTGGTGCAGATGGTAATCAAGCCTGTGCAATGGGTCTCCACTGTGTTTGACTGTGATAAGCACCATGCAATTGAAATATCATGAAATGTCACATAAATATTCAGCCTGCTCCTCTGCTGAGCTACGCCTGAGCTGGACAACAACAGCTGTGCTCTTACAACTTCATTCGGATCCAACCGCATCACCATAATTATGTAAATATGGTAATTGGGCATCTGTTGCCTGGAGTCATCTCACGCTCTGACAGCTTCTCACATGTCCTTTCTCTATCTCTGTGGTATTTCTCTTGGGTCTGCGATATGCCCGATGAACTCAACATATGGCTCCGAGATGAAAGAATACAGAGACGCTTCGTATATGATCATGATTCATATATGAAGCTGTTGCTTGAAGCGAATGTGAATCATCTGGTGGGTGATTCGGTTCATTTAGAGTTGAAGTGTTTGTGTTCTGACATGTATGGACTGGATGAGTAAAAGTCTAGTGACGGTTTTAAAGCTGGTCTAATTAGTAGATTGAATTTTTCTCTGTACCGTGTTTGAGTATGGTTTGTTTTGTAAGGCGAAGCAGGAAGGTTGATATCAGGTGAGCTTTCGAGGGGAATATCCTCCTGTGGTTCTTTGCGATAAATCTTTAAATCCCTTTTAAGCTAGTCAGAGTCCCATCTCTCCCTTTGAAAAGCTTCTCATCTCTCTCTTATGGGAGATCCATCAGCCTCCAGGCAAACTGGCTGTCTGATCTCCCTATCTGTTGGTCTAGTAGTGCATCTAAGTCAGTAAAAGCCACACCGCATGTTCTTTACATATTTGAAATAGTCATTAAGTTATTTTTTATAAAGAATTTTAAGCCTGTGAAAAGGGTAAGTACAAATCTGAACAACTAATTCAAATTGGGCAGCAGATAAAATCTTTATTATTGAGCTCTATACTGTAAAAAAAGACAACATATGCTCATCTACATTATTTGTAACAGAATATATTCTCGCCGCTCTTGTTAGAAGCTGGTGCTTGATCTGCTGTGATGTCACGGTCATTCAAGTGAAAACCTTTCATTAACGCCTCACGAGGAGGAATTCTCCACTCAATTAAGTGCGTGCGCCAGCAGCTTCAGTTAGACGTCATGCGGACGTGTGTGGTTAATGAGCGGGCCCCACTGCCCACATGCAGGTGTGGGCAATAGTGATAGAGCAGCTTAAGGATCAAAGATTCATCCGTGCCGAAAAGAAGGACAGGCTGCCTTTGAAATGTGCAACATGGTTCCTTTGGAATGTGTCCTCAAAGAGAGCAATTTTGTAGCTTTTATTGTTCTAAATTAAATGGGAAACCAGGGCTAGCTTTTGACGCAATATATATTTTTCAGTTTATTTTTGGAAGTCAATTTCTGTATCCATTCTTTATAAGAAAAAAAGATTAATTTAAGACATTCACAGGAATATGTTATCACACTGAATGAAGTAAGATGTAAAAAAGTGAGTCTGATGTTTATTGAACTTACTGAAACAACATATTTTTTTATTTAAAAATAAAATAAAAACTTCTTTGAAATTATATTTTAGTGCTTCTGCGTACACTCCCAGAAGTTTTTCCCCAAGAAACATATCTTGCATAAGCATTGAAATATAGTTTTTCCATCCATCTCCTATTTTTCCATCACCAGTTTAATGTGTCCAAAAGTTTTGCAAAGCTTTTTGGGGAATGCAAAACATTTGCAAATTAATGCAAAGCCAATCACACTGTACTGTTTTTGTGAATACCAACATTAATTATAGTAAAAGCCACATTCCAACATATCTGTGTATAATACGCTGTTTTAGGGCTTTTTGAATTTTTTTAAGTATTACGGTAAAACAGCAAATGGCAAAAAAGACAAGACATTTTTGTTAGGGAAGCTACTTTGAGCTCTACTTTTTTGAAACGGTCATTAGCAACACTTCTGATAAAAATTAATTTAAATTAACCAAGTGAACAGATTTATGGTGAATCAGTATGTGTTGTGTTCCTTGCTTTAGAAACAAACTGGTGTGATTGCTCTTTTATTATCGACTGAATAAGTGCAAACTCTGCTCTGGGCATTGGTGCACACCAATCAAGCTGCCAATACCCCTGAAAAGGAGAACTGAACTAACTAAGCGTAAACACACCCTTATTGTTACCCAGTGTAGTGAATTGATTTCACTTATTTGCCCAAGAGCTTTTCCAACCATAAACTTGGCGATTAAACTTGACATAACAAGCACTGCTTGAAAAAATAAAATATTTGTGTAACTGAGCTTTTGACTTTAAACCCTGAAGTTGCAGAGATTTATCCCTTGTGCCCTGAACTCTTTTATAACAATTAATTAAAATTCTTTCAAATGCCTCGCTTAAAGAGCTACTGTTATTGTGAGTTTTAAAATATTTGAATTGACGAAAAAGTAGACTGGAAGGCCTGTAAACATCATTAGTATTTGCTTTTAAATAAAAGATAATAGCATCGACATTTGGACATTTGGGAATCGTATGGCTCTTCTATCACATGTCTCCAACAAAGCAGCGTGAGCAGCACATCACAAAATATCACAACATATAATATTCATATCCCCCAACTACACAGCTATTCAAGTCCATCTGAGGACTTCTGTTTGTCATCAAACACGCCTGCCAACCTTGTTACAATACATAAAAACAGCACGACTGTGCTGTTCAAGCACCTCTAACCCACAAGTGCTATGATTCAGCTCAAGATGTGCACATTTGAACTCTGATGAAGAGAGATGTTGGACAAGTTTTAAAGATGCTCGATAAACAGCAATAACTGATGCCACTCACAAAATATTAGCATGCTCTGGAAGCATACAGTTGTAAATTTAGGTTGAGTGTGGCTGTTTCATGAGAATATAAGGCTTGAAGAACTGAGAATAGTGCTGACAATTCACTTAAGCAAAGAGCACTGATAAAATATTTATATGTGTGTTTTTGGTTCCGGAGGCAATGGGAAATTTAACAGTAAAAACTCAACTCTGCCTGAGAAAGTAAAAGATAAATTACAAAACTGGATATGGCTTGTCTTGCAACTAAATATTAGTCACAATGTTTAAATATGTGCAAATAAATTAAAGGTGACTGTGAAAATTTGTTAAAATTGAAGAATTTAAATGTAAACTACTATTCATTATTTTTCAAGGATTCATGAAGCTAATAAAAATTGCAAGGTAAAGACTTGTTAATAAAAAGAAAAAGTAATATATGTACTGTAGTCACACATGACATCAACAATACCAAACGAGGGACAACAGAACAGGCTAGAACAAAAGTAAGGGTGCTAATGAGGGGCAGACAGGTGAGGAGGTGAAGGTCTGGAATTCATGGCAACTTTCATTGGCCTAGGCCCGTCTACATGTCAAACAACCATTCACAGTTCATTTTGTTCATCCTCATGTTTTGGGGCTTGGAAATGTCGCCACAATGACACCAGTGTGTAAAACTCTCATATTTTAACGATTCTATGCCGCAAATTTTCAATATTTCTCATGCTTTTGAAAATCCAGCGTTTAGTTGATCCTGATAAGCGATTGTCGTCACAGTTGTAAACACAATGGCTTCCTTCTTTCGTGAGGGGGTTTGTTGTCATGGCATTTTTGCTTCCAGGCAGAACATTGAAGAACACATCACACATGTCTACCGGAAATCCTGTATAATTCAACCAATCTACCAACAATTTCGAAAATATACAGAGCCCCTTTCACACTCTCATTCCGGCAAATACACAGGTAAAGTGTTCCGGCAATTGTTCCCGGGTTTGCTAGATTTTGCACTTTCACACTGCCAGTGATTACCCGGGATATGTGCGTGCTTTCACACACAACGCATAAAGATCCCGTAACAACACGCGACATCAGGGCGTGACGTGTTATGTAAGAGTCGAAAATGTTATACTTTCACTGAAGCAAGCAAACGATCTCTGCGTCAGCGCGGAAAGTGAGGAACAAACTGATCTCTGCTTCATTACAGTTTGCACATTTTTTTTTGTCGTAAACATTGATCTTCCTTCAAAACAGCCAGTAAAAGGGTCACGTGATAACGCGCGTCATCACTTCGGCACGGCATTAGATCTGGCACACAACGCTCGTCCCGGGTTGAACCCGGCAAAGTTACTAGGTCCCGACCCGGGTTCAAAGCCGGAATCAATCCCGGGACGTCTTTGCTTTCACACAGAAGGCACCCGGCAATGTTCCGGTAATATGCCTGGTCCGACGTGCAGTGTGAAAGGGGCTCAGGTGAATTGACTAGGGAGGGAGGAGCCATGGTGGATGAAGGGCTAACGGCTCCAGAGGGTGGCAGAGAAGGTGGTGCTGGAGCCTGAGGCGGAGACGGAGAACTGAAGAGCCAGGGTGATGCTGAGGACCCGGAAAGGCTGTGGTGGAATTGGAGCTAAAGAGGACCAATGTGGATCTGGAGGGATGGAGGGATGAGGTGTAGCTGGAGCTGTGGAGTCCCGTGCCGGTGAATGATTAACGACAGATCAAGGCGGAGCCAGAGAGACTAGGGAGTGCGGGACTCAGAAACTGGAGGCAGAGACGAGGGATCCTCCAGACAAGAAGCCGACGGAGACTGGAGGACCCGCAGCGATCCCACCACACAGATGGTGGGCTGAAAGGAGACAGTGGTGTAGATGGTGAGGACTGGTGCAGAGGTGGTGGGAGAGGGAGGCTAGGCGGGAGTTCAGGATGATCAGAGAGCTTAGGAACAGTGTGTGCTGCCCACACACACCATAAGGCCACTCCCAAGACTGTAAGTGCCAAGGACAAGGGAACAACATATAGTTCAGGGCAGATTTACAGTTTTTATGATGGTGGGAGAAGAATGGGCATGTCCACATGTTAATCTGAATTGGAATAAATAAAGTCTTCAGGGTCCAGTGTCTACTCACCCTCAGCGGTGGTGCAGTGGGCGTAGCTTTATTCCAAGCCCTCGCACTCCCGTACTTCTTCCACTGGCTCGCCCTCAGTAGCCAGCTCTCGCACCTGGTCTGACGATTCAGGCTCTGGCTCTGGGGTGATCCTAAGTTCTGTCGCTCCATTTTGTGATGGCTCGACGGTTGCGGCAGTCTCTGGCTCTTGCTCCATGCAGCAGGGTGATTTTGGGCTGGGCTCTGGGTCAATTGGCGTTCTAGATTGGGGCCGGACACTCTCTAGACAAAGGATGATAACCTTCCTCCAGTTCAGTCCCGTGGTATCTGGAAGGTTGACGGGGCAGTGGGTGTTTGCCCCGATCCTGAACAGGGACTTGCGATGACTCTTGTCATCGATGGTGGTGATGATGGCGAATCAGCCGAAGTCCCTTGTGAGCCAGATCGGTGAATCTTGTTGCGAATCTTGCGGCGAGCTCCGTAAAAAAAAAAAAAAAAAAACCAAGCCACATTCAAAACATGCCGCGCACTTTCAATTTCTTGTTCCGGTATGCTACGGTGAGATAAACCCATGAAGAAAATGAAGATAAATACAAATAGTAAATCCACACAAGGACAGAATGAAGGACAGAACAGGCAGGAGACACACATAGGGACATAGTCACACATGACATCAACAATACCAGATGAGGGACAACAGAATATTGTCATATATATGTTTATAAATGCTTCAAATAAATGCTCATTAACTTCCTATTCATTAAAAAATCCTGCGGGAAAAAAAGTAACAGAAAATGGTATGGTAAACAAAAATATATTATGCAGAAATAATGTTAATGTTTTTAACATTAATAATAAAAATTAATCTGTCTTTACTTTCATTTTATTGTGCACCAAATCAGCATTTTAGAATAATTTCTGACAGATCATGTGAAACACTAGAGTAATGGCTACTGATAATTCAGCTTTGATATTACACACATAAATTACATTTTAATATTAAAAAAGAAAACGGATGTTTGACTTTCCAAAAAAAAAAAATTATATATATATATATATATATATATATATATATATATATATATATATATATATATATATATATATATATATAAAGCAATGGTACTTTCAAAGGTATGCTTCTCACACAAAGCTATTGTAGCTTTAGATTTAAAATATAGTATACACAAGACATATTAACTACTTTTATTATTTATTTATTTATTTTTGCAGCTTTACAACCGTGGTCACTATAGGCATTCACTGTATGTAAAAGAGCAACTTGAACATTCTGCCTAACATCTCTTTTTGAATTCCACGGAAGAAACAAAAGTCATACATGTTTGGAGCAACATGAAGGTGAGTAAAAGCAGGAGGTAAAGTAAAAAATTCAGAGTAAGGGGGTGGGGGTGCAATTTTTTTATGGTTTGCTGGATCATTGTTTGTACACAAATATGATTACTCAAAAACCCTTACAACAGCAAAAGTGTGCTACAGCTCAGCTTGCTCTCATCATTCATTCAAAAACATGCTGCATGTGTTTAACTGATATAAATGCTTTAGGCACCACTAACATTAAACACTGGACTGATACCAGCTCCTCTCTCCCAAATGATGTAGGCTATTTAAACATTAAAATGCAGAGAGCACATCTGACCAAGGCTCTCTTGTGTGAGGAGCATTTCACACAGGACACATTCTTGCGTTTAAAAGCAGCTTTGGCACAGTGGAGAGGAATCGAGCCGAACACAAAGATCCCAAAGCACGCTTTTAAAAGTTAAACTTATTTTTACTTAACAGAGACTTTAAAACTCTGCACTAATGCTGGAAGACTCTAAAAGCAGTGTCACTGCAGTCAAAGCTGTTAATCTAGTGCATGTTTACATAGATAATAATGTGATAGACACAATTGTGCACTCTGTGGGAATGGCCTCTAACAATAATTTATTTGCAGATATCTAAAAACGTGTTTCAAATACCAAGTATTTGTAGCCTGTCACATTGTAAACCGTATTAACATTCTTATAAAAAATATATGGTTCTTTTTTCATTTATATATACTGTTTAAATATTGGAGGTTTTCTATTCTGATACTTAATCATTTATATTTCAATATATTAAAGTGGCAGTTTTTTCTTTACGTCTTTGCAGTTTATTTTCCATGTGATTTCGGTCTACTGTATTTACCTAGTCATAAAAGAGCACTTTCTGCAGTATAAAAGGAGTAGTTTTGGTAGATGTGCACTCTGTCCCCTCAGGCTGTCAGCTGGGTCTCTATTTTTAGCGAAACGCCTTTGCAATTTAGTTGAACAGTGTGCATTAATGTACTCCGTGTTTCTATGGACTTTGGGCACGCGTGCTCCATGAGTTTGACTTTAGGCCTCACATGTGTACACATGTGTTTTCACCTCTATATTTAAAGAACATGTCCATTAGGACCGCTCTTCCTACTACTTTCACATATTCTCTGCTGTCCTGACTTTACACAACAGAAAATCCTGCTGGACTTCATAAATCTTCCAGAAAGAATACAAAGGCATTTAATAATAGCTACACATTTTTCCTTCCATTTTTTCTCTCCTGCTTTTTTCCTATTGCTAAGTCACTGAAAGACTCTCTCTCTCTCAATCTCTCACTCTAACTCTCTCTCTCTATCTCTCTCTCTCTCCCTTTCTCTTTCTCACTTCCACTTTATTTAACAGCATTAATAACTGAGCGTCCTTGGGAGGTTAATTAGAGGGAACTTCTGCTGGCATCCATATTTCAACAGATGCATGTGTAATTATCTTTTTAATTAGTACCCCATTACAAATCATCAGCCTTCACCTTGTGTTTAAAGACTTCTTTGTGGCTAGTGTAATGTCTTAATTAAGTGTTGCATATAAGAAGCGGATGAGATAAATGTGTTTACTTCATTCACATTGCATTGTTTAAGATAGACTGCTGTTTAGGTCACATTTTGGTTGTTTATTTCATAATTAGGTGGTCCGAAGGACTATCAATTCATCAAGAAAAATTAATAATGCCTCTCGATGTGGATATAAATGGCATTGTAAGTAAACCCACAATATAGCATAAGTCAGTGCAGTAAATCCTTAAAGAGCCATTTATGCTGGCATTTTTAGAGTAAAGGACAGATTGAAGATATTTCTCCAGAAGCCCACAAAGGCTACATTGACAAATGAGATGAAGCCCAATAGGGTGACATTGACTAAGAACCAGGAAGTAAGGTTATCAGCTACAGAACAGGAAAGCTATCAGAGGTAATAAAGAAGTCGAGCCTCTGGCAGGTGAAATATCACTAAGGGACAAGGATGAAAAACTAGTCTTTCTAGGAGGTTGATGTGTGTGTGTGTGTGTGTGTGTGTGTGCATGTGCGTCCCTGTGAGTATGTGTAAATGTGTTTGAGATCGAGTGTGGGGCACCGTTCTTTCTTTTACCTGAGGTGCTTGGCCATCGAGGAGAATAGATTGTGTTATGCTTCATTGCCTGGCTCAAGCAAACATCCATCATTACTGCCCCATACAGGCACCCACAGGATTCCCTGGTAATATAGGTTACGCACACTGTGGCTGTGACAAATCAGGCCATATATTTCCCACACCTATCATACTGTATGTTCATCACCCAGATAGCTATAATAGCCATTGATTCAACATAGAGTCAGTCAGTGTCTGGTGATAAAACAACCTTAAAGGGACAGTTAACCCAAAAATGAAAACTCTGACAAGGTCACTTGCGCAAATCATTTAAAGAGATAGTTTACCCAATAGTTAAAATAAACCGACTTAGTAACCAAACCGTTTTAGTGACCAATCACTTTCATTGTATGGACCAAAATCACAGAGAAATTTCTCAAAATATCTTCTTTTGTGTTCCACAGAAAAAATAAAGTAATAAAGATTTGGAATGAAAAAAGGGTGAATAATTATGACAGAATTTTCAATTTTGGGTGAACTATCCCTTTAAATGCTATACCTTTCATAGATGTAAGATGGAAATGTTAAGTGAATACTCTTGAAACGGATGCATTTGGATGCAGCGACAGTTCCATGAGTTCTTCTAAACTGTCTCTCTTTCTGGCTTGGAAGCCTGGGATGTGTCATGGAAGGACAAAGATTTGTTCGCAAAAAATCTCAGCTCACGTTGCACTGATTTAACTTCTCTCTCTTTCTCCCTTCCTTCCGATTTCTCTCCCTCTTTCTCTCCCTCAGTATGGTGTTATTCTGCATCAGCTGTCAGGAGTTGGAGAGAGAGTGCTTCATTTTGCCTCACTCAAAAGAAGTAGAAAAGGAAGTGCAGTTTTACCTTCCAGCTCCAAAAAAAAAAATACTGTGTAAATATCAGAGTTTCTGCTTCAGCAGCATTTTCTAAATTAGAGAAAAGCGCAGAGACCTCTCCAAAACACTAAGGTAATTTAATAATGTAACATGGAATACATTATTCTTTCACATTACTGCATCTCCGTTAAGTAATTGTCGTTATAAATCATGGCATTGTGAAATATGGCATATGCAAAATAGCTGAATCTCTTTATTTAGCCTTAAATTAGGGCTTGTGTGGTTCATTTTTTTTCACTCTCTGTGAGAATGATCTTAAAAGCATGAAGTAGGTTACCAGATGTTATTGAGATTCAAATGAATGCAGATGCCCTGGAGCATAATATATGTTTAACCCAGTAAACATCATAAAAGGTCAGACTGCCTTTCTTGGATTTCAGGCTTATGTTGCAGTTGTAATATTATGAGAATGATTTAAAAAAAAAAAGGTTTTACTCACAGCAAGAGCTGGAGATGTTAGGTTTACTGTACATATATGATTAATATTTTCTAATTAATTATGTATTTTTCACACTGCCGCTACAATGTTAACACACTGATTAATCAAAAAACAACAAATAATTGGAAAAAATTTTACTTAACTTAATTTTTGCCATTTTTACAGTGTTTTTAAAAAAAGAAGAGCAAATATTTTATGAAGGAGTTCCTGGAAGTTGGTATTTCTGTGGCTGTTCAAACAATAATTATGAACATTCCTGACATTTAAAAATGCAAGACTTCCCAGAATTTCCCAGACATTTTAGAAAGAGTTCCCAGAATTCTTTTTCAAGTTGTTAAACTACTATTAGATGCTTTGTTTCCAGAGCTTCAGTGAATTTGAAGGTATTCATATTCTCTTCAAAGACATTGATGTGGCCAGTTTGACCAGTGTCACTCGTAGGGAATCAGTGTGTATATGTGTATATCTGTATGTTTAGAGGGCAGTAATGTCATAGTGCCTCCAGCTAACCTCTTTAATGAGGGAAGCTCCTTATTACTGCCGCATGCTGTGCATCTGCCAACAGGGCTTGTGTCAGGGGTAAACAGGCTACAGAGGAAGGGGAAGGCACATCAAAGTGAGAAATGCAGGAGGGAAAGGGAGAAAATGGATAAATCAGTTGAGTTTGATGGCAGCTTTCCATTGGAAGGATTACGAATGGTGCTGCGTGTTAGCAGCAGAGGCAGAGAGGTTTGTTGTCCCTTATAAGCCTCAGTGTTTTCCCCATTGAGCATGATGTAATGCCTTTTTCCCTCTGGCCTCAAACTATCAGTGCAGTGTTTTCTTTGATTAAGGGATTATATCAAATAAATAACATTTTTGTTGACCTTTTGAAATGAAAGAGTTGTTTTAGTTCTAAAAACACTACTGTAAGTCTCTGATCTTAAAATTTAAAAAGATTGTCTATTGAAACCAAATGTCAAATTGTCTTGTTTGAAGTATGTTAACACAAGACTGCCCACATTAAATTGACCAGATGTTGTGATAAACGCAGGACAGTACCACTTTTTTTTAAAGCCATGTCATTTATGAGGTAGTTATAGTATGAAAATCGCATACTTGGAAAAAAATGTCTTTCATTTGTTTTATTGGTAATGAAAATTTCTACATAAACTAATGCATTTTTAACTAGGCAGATGTAAGAATAAGTAGTATGTATTGTCACGGGAGGAGCACAAGACAGACACAGTGGGCGTGGCGTCAGGCCTCGGAGAGGCTTTTATTAACAGAAATCATAAAACAAAGGGAATAAAAGTGGCCAAAGGGGGAAAGTGTCCAAAATAACAGGGAATCTGGTGTCCTCGTCGTGCTGCGGGATTTGTGTAGGTCGGGCAGTGTTCATCGAGGAAGGGTCCAGGTAAGGGGCGGAGTCCGGCGGCCGCACGCGCTCCCCTCCTTGGTCCGGGGCGCGAGGGGCGGCGGCTTCATCTAGCGGCCACATCTCTCTCGTCGGCCGCGGCGCTGGTAGGGGATGGACGGCCCGGCATCCTGGCCCGTCGGCCGTGTATACGGGTGCGGTTCCCATCCGGATCGCGGGTCCGGCAGCTCACGTCTTGGTGGCGCGGGAGTCCCTCAACGCACCCTTCCTGGACCCACGAGGACACCAGTGTGCATGCACGGGGAAGAGACCGGTCTCCTGAGGAGAGGCGCGTTGGGCTTTTAAACAGCGGCGGTAATGAGGCTCCACTTCCTTCAGGTGTGCCCCATCACACGCCGCCAGCCCTGACTCGTCCAGCGCCCCTCCTCTCACACACCCACTCCAGTCGGGAGCCTGGTGAAGGGCGGTGATTTAGGACGGGGTGCCGGTGACAATCAGGGAGGAGGCAGCTGACTCGTCACATTCCCCCTCCCAAGCGACATCCCCGTCCCCAGGGCGCCACCCACACGGGAGTGCTACCATCCTCAACCAGGCTCCAAACGGTCGGAGTGGGCGGGGCTTCCTCTCCGGGCGGTCCTCCCTCTCGCAGCGCACCAGAACAGGGACAGAGAAACCGGGTTTTAGTGACAGCCTCAACCAACCACCGGGCAAAATGACAATGGAAAAGTCACTTACCCCTTGTGTGGCTGGGAGGCTGTCCCCAGTTTTCCTCCGTCCCAGTCTGGGTTCTCACGAACGTTTGCAAGCGAGAGGGAGTGACGTCACCAGACGTTTCCCAACTGCGCTGTCTAGGCTCCGCCTGCCCGCATTCTCCACCAGTGTCACGGGAGGAGCACAAGACAGACACAGTGGGCGTGGCGTCAGGCCTCGGAGAGGCTTTTATTAACAGAAATCATAAAACAAAGGGAATAAAAGTGGCCAAAGGGGGAAAGTGTCCAAAATAACAGGGAATCTGGTGTCCTCGTCGTGCTGCGGGATTTGTGTAGGTCGGGCAGTGTTCATCGAGGAAGGGTGCAGGTAAGGGGCGGAGTCCGGCGGCCGCACGCGCTCCCCTCCTTGGTCCAGGGCGCGAGGGGCGGCGGCTTCATCTAGCGGCCACATCTCTCTCGTCGGCCGCGGCGCTGGTAGGGGATGGACGGCCCGGCATCCTGGCCCGTCGGCCGTGTATACGGGTGCGGTTCCCTTCCGGATCGCGGGTCCGGCAGCTCACGTCTTGGTGGCGCGGGAGTCCCTCAACGCACCCTTCCTGGACCCACGAGGACACCAGTGTGCATGCACGGGGAAGAGACCGGTCTCCTGAGGAGAGGCGCGTTGGGCTTTTAAACAGCGGCGGTAATGAGGCTCCACTTCCTTCAGGTGTGCCCCATCACACGCCGCCAGCCCTGACTCGTCCAGCGCCCCTCCTCTCACACACCCACTCCAGTCGGGAGCCTGGTGAAGGGCGGCGATTTAGGACGGGGTGCCGGTGACAATCAGGGAGGAGGCAGCTGACTCGTCACAGTATACATTAAAATAAATGTATTATGAACAAATATGAATTACCAGTGATCAACTGTATAATTATAAATTAACATTAAGGTGATAATTAATATACAGCACAAACGTTTTTGGTGGTAAGAATTTTTTTTTGTACTTATAAGTAAAATAATATAAATATTATACTCACCAAGTGTACATTTATTTGAAAAAACAAACAAACAGAATTGTCAAAAATGCAGCAAATAAATGTAATATTTAAAACTTTTCAGCAGTAACATAATTTTCATACGTTGATTTGGTGTTTTATTATTATTATTATTATTATTATTATTATTATTATTATCATCATCATCATCATCATCAAAGTTGAAAACAGATGCTCTCCTTAATATTTTTGTGAAAGCCTTGATAAATAAAAACCACCATTAATTTGAAAATAGAAATAGAAAATACAAATACATTTTGTTTCACTTTTGAATAATTTTAATGGGTGATAGATAGATAGATAGATAGATAGATAGATAGATAGATAGATAGATAGATAGATAGATAGATAGATAGATAGATAGATAGATAGATTTGTATTAAATAAATAGATATCTTGTTGACCTCAAGCTTGTGATATACTGTGGTACTATGTTTTAAAAGTACTTTAGTATACAGTTGTGTATATTAACTAAATTTGTATTGAACCTTATCTTACCAGATGCTTTTACAGTAAAGATTAAAACTAATTCCAAGGATGATAAATAAACATGATGTGATCATACTGCTGTTTGAAATGTTTTTCATACAATATTGATATATATATATATATATATATATATATAGCATACAGTATATATACTGTGCAGGATGCTGTAAGTGTCATGTTCCATTTCATTAATATTCCATTAGATCTCAGCATCTGCTCTCTAAACACATTTGCAATGCATCCTGTGAATCTACCATAAAGTTACATTATACCTGAACATCATAAATACCTCCAGGATTCAGGAGGAGCTGGTCAGTGTGAAGGTGCAGGAACAGAAGTAAATGTAATCATTAGTGACTCTTCCCTGGCTCAGGCTGTCACATGATCACCACCATGTGACTGCCGCGGGTTCTGCTGGCCCTCCTTGTCGGCCCAATTTACCATCATGCCAGCGCACTCTTGGCCCGTGACAGCAGTGTGTGTATAAATACATGTTTCAGTGCCAGGGTTCTGTTTACAGGAGGTTAAAAGATAGAAAACCTTCGCCCTCGGGGACTGCGGGAGTCAATATGTTTTGATCCCACCATAATAGAATGAGCAGATAAACATAAAAAAAATAGTTTAATAAAATAGGTTCTAAAATAAAAACCTTAACCATCTATATTAGAATTTCAGACCAGAATGTCATGAGGACTTAATACTAAACAGCTGCCAGTTACCAGCCCTAATCTTTATTAACTATTGCACACATGAAATGCAAATAATATATTTTTGATACTTGGGTCATTTTGCCACAGAAACTATGCTTAAGGTTATAACTTTATTTATTACATTAAGCCATTGCAAAGAACAAATCAAATTTTTGGTAGCTCTTTAAATTCCCTGAGCCTCTGATTTTCAGATTATTTCAATCAGTTTTTGGGGACAGATGCTTCAAGGTCTTTCTGTTTATGAAAACTGATGGATTCCTGACCTTGTGGGGGTGTTGAAGACATTAGCATCGCATTGACTATCTTGGCAGCATAAGGATAAACGTTAAACATCTCAAGGCCATTTTATTTCTCTATGAGAGACTCGCATGTTTGTTCAAGGACTTTTTCAATTTTAAAAGACCGCCACAAAACGGCCTGACATTATTTCTACTAGGATAGTACAAGTTGCTTCACTTTTATAAGCTTGGTCTTATAACATTAAGAGCATCATCATGACATTTGACCTCCAGGTTCAAGTAATTTGCACACCACAATTTCTTTTCTTAAACTTAGATTAAATTACAGAGTATAATTTAGTTATCAAGATATAGATCTACGTAAAAGATTCTGTTGCAGGGCACTTGACTAACTTCAGCATCTAGTTTTCAGTTTTTGACCATGATTAATGAGAAAAAGTGTGGCATTAGGCATTAGGTGCATGGCGTACATTACTGTTCACTAAAACTCTGATGTTGCAGCTCTTTTGGAGACCTTCATGATCTCTTGTACATATTGTTCCTCTGTTATTGACAGCAGGAGCCAAAGCTGTCAGGATCTCAGCCAAGAGAACATAAGCTGCTACCCTAGCAGAACCAACCGTAATATCCATGGGGGATCCTTCATATTTATGGACCTTTAAGGTTAAGAATTTGGTCTTTTAAGGACCGTGGCATGTCAATGCAGGGTATGGTCTAAATTGCATTATTTCCCAACCTGAAAATGATATTGGTTTATTATCAGTCTCATAAAGGATATTCAACATAAAACCAAAATAGTATTTTAAGTTTAGGGGGTGAATTAGATTTCAAAGAAATATCTGCTCTGCAATGCACTGTAACATACATGCACAGAAAAGACTGGTATTGTGCACATTGTGCTTATTGAGTAATGAGAAGCAAATTTTCTCCAGTCTCCATTGGGTATTCCACAACCCTTCGGTTAATTTCTCTTTAGAACAAATCTTGCTGACACTGGGTTTGTTGCCCAACTTACACAAGAGTTAGAAGAAATATGCTTTACGATGCTTTATATATATGTGTGTGTGTACTTGCATATTAATGTAATAAATAATAATAATAATAATAATAATAAATAACGATTCCTCTTGTTGTATTCTTACCTAAAAATCTGCTTTGTTTTGGAGTGTTTATGCTTGTAAACAGTGCTTGATCTGTACATATTTCTCACCTGATTCTGATGAGACTACTTTTTCACTGTAGCCTTTTTTTGCAGTTCGCTTGAATAGTCCTGCAGTCTATAAATCAATTTTAAAATGATAAATGTTTAATGTAGTCTCTCAATTAATAGTTGTTGTTTTTGGCCTGAAATGATATATTTGGCCTGACTGCAAATTGTCAAATGAAAATGACAAAATGAAATGCATGCAATATAATCACAAATACTAGACATAAATAATAGTTTGTGCGAGAATCAAAAATTAGTTAGAATATCCATAGCATTTTACAGTGGTTTTAATCAGACCAATACTAATTGCACTAATGTCTTCTGCCAAAGCACGGTCCCAGTCCCACAGCTGTGGCAAAATCCAGTTCATTGGTTATGGCCTGATTGAAACTTCAGCCTAAATTAATCAAGTAGATTGAAGTTGCAGTCCAAACAAAGCAAAAACAATCAATGACACTCTAAAATAAATGGGCGATGAAACATTCTTAAATGAGAAGAGTCTCAGAGGCAAGCTAAAATGTAATTAAAGTCGAACATTAATTTAGGTTATTGGAATTTTAACTGAATTACAAGACAAGTAATTTACTGAACCTCAGAACCATTTATAGAAAGAAGAAACTGCACAAAATATGATGCAGGGATCCAACCGTAGAACTTGATACGAGGGAAATAATTAGACTAGGCTGCTTTTTTCATGAAGAATAGGCTGGGATAGAGTAAACTTCCATTTTAATTAAATTGTGCTCATGTTCATATTTTATCAATATTTGAATGTACAGTAGTAGAGTGTTTTAACATTTTATTGTTTTATTTATAATATTAATTTGAATATTAATTTCCTGCTTTTGGAGGCCAAGCATACTATGCCTATTGACTTCCTATAGGTAGTTTTATACATTGACAATTCACTGACATATGTATATTTTTAATCTAAAATTATTTGCTTATGACATATAATCCATTTTATTTGCAGTGCAGAATATTTAGTTTGACATGCAAAAACTTTTAGGCATAAAAAAACATACAAGGACATCAGAGGGCAAAGTCTGCCATCCACATTTAAAACACCAAGGAGTGGGTGGAATAATTGGTGTTGGATGTAAACACATCCCTGCTGGTCTTTATTGTATCAACCATTTCTGTATTCATGAGGTTTTACAATGTAATGGGGCACTCGGTAATCTGTTATGACACCACAAGACACTTCTGCACTTTCTCTGCATGCCGAACACCCACACAAAACCATTCTGATAGCATGGGGAACACAGCACGAAATAATTGATATGCTCTGCATGCGTATTTTTTTCACCCTCAGTTTGACACCTGCTGAGGGTAGCAAACCAGAACGTGATGGCATAAAATCCAAATGCATCCAGACAAAGATGTTTCTGTCAGAGAACATGAGGTAGGATAAGGTTACTGATTTCACCAGAGTTCCTATTTTAGTTTTAGATAAACAAAATAGTTTAAATATTTAATAAAGCTGTGTTCTTGAGTCAGTCGGTGTTCTTGAAGTCAACTTGATGTTGTGTTATGTCCCTTTTGTTCTACTTCTGTGTTTGTGTGTGTCTTCTGTCCAGGAAGAAGCTGATTGGTTCCTGCAGTCTAATTGGTGCCACGCCCTGCTGGTCAGCTGACTTCTGTCTGCCTGTAAGAGACTCCGTCATCACTTCCTGCATCAGTGTGATGGGAAGTAGGATCATTTTACTGACTCGGACCTTTGAGTCTCGTTCAGCAAAATGAACTAATCTTTTTTCGAGTCATTTAGTTCATTTTTATCAAAATATAATTAAAATGTTAATTGTTAGTTCCCTAACATGTCTACTTGTACTAACGCAAACGTTGATCACGCTACAAACAATACAAAACTATAATGCTATAAGAAACAGAAAAGATAAATTAATTGTCTACCTGGGTCTTCAGTCTACACTGTTAGAAAAAGAGGTACAATACAGGTTCATTTTTGTTCCCTAAGGTACAAACTTTGCATATGTACCCTTAAAGGGTTAGTTCGCCCAAAAATGAAAATTATGTCATTAATAACTCACTCTTATGCAGTTCCAAACATGTAAGGCCTCCTAAATCTAAAATATCTTAAACTGTGTTCCGAAGATAAAAGGAGGTCTTACATGTTTGGAACAGCATAAGGGCGAGTTATTAATGACATAATTTTCATATTTGTGCGAACTAACCCTTTAAAAGTACAAAAATGTATCTTCAAGGATTTGTTCACCTCACCTCTTATCTGACAAGTCTTCGGGTTTGAGTGGTTCTTTCATCACGTGACAGCCCCATAAGCTTTACCCAATGCAGTCTGAGCTGGAAAGAGAATTGATTAGTTAATCTTTTTAGTTAGTTTTTTTTTCGAGTCGTTCTTTCATCATGTGACAGACTCATATGCTTTGGCCATAGACATTCATATACATAGACACCCCTTTAAAATACTGTTAATTAGTTTTTCCAAAACTCCTCTGTGTCCTCATAATCTTTCATGTTGTGCCTTCACCCTACATGGAGCATAACAATTGTAAGAAAGAAAATGTATGCAACCTAAATTAAATGTTTATTCACATCTATCCATCCATATGTTGTTCTATTGTTCCATTTATGTGTATGTTGTTTTATATCTATATCTGTCCATCCATCTATCTGCATATTGTTCTGTTGTTCCATCCATAAATTGTCCTATCATTCTATCCATCCATCTATCCATCTGCATATTGTTCTGTTGTTCCATCCATCCATCCATCTATCCATCCATCCATCCAGCTGAATATTGTTCTATAGTTCCATCCATCTGTATATTAGCCTATCATTCCAGTCATCCATCCATACAGCCATCCATCCATCCATCTGTATATTGTTCTGTTGTTCTATCATCCATCCGTCCACCCATTCATCCATTATTATCCTTCCATCTATTTTAAATTGTTCTGTTGTTCCATCCATCCATCCGTAGATTGTCCTATCATTCTATCATAGTTCTGTTGTTCCATCTATTCATTCATCCATTCATCCATCAGCAGTAATTATTTATTGTTCCATCCATCTGTATATTGTCCTATCATTCTAGTCATCCATATATCCATGAATCATCCATCTGTACATTCTTCTGTTGTTCTATCATCCATCCATCCATCCTTATATTGCCCTATCATTCTATCCATTAATCCGTCGATCAGGCCATTAACTTTTGGAACTTACCCGTCTGATTATTTCAACGAGAAATGAATGATCAATAAATCTGAACGTAATGTTACTCATCAGATATCCTCTTACAAAATGGATGAGTCAGAAAAACTCTCTTTCTCGTTAGAGACCTTGGCAAATCTGTTTAACATTATGTTTCTGTTTAGCATTAAACATTTATGCTCCCCACTAATTCTTTGTAAGTCCTTCATAGGCTACAAAAGAGCTGCTATGTAATCATCTCTACTGCAGTTTGCTTAAATCCCGTCTCTAAACCATCTGCTCTGCTTACTCAAGCATAGTAAAGGATTATGGCACTGGATTATGGGGGTCTTGTTAAAAACCATGATACTACAGAGAAAGCTTAGATAAACATGTATAGCTGAATTTTTACGATGCAAGGCTGCAGTTCTGGACCTCTGCTCATATGGTCCTCTTTAACCATTCACATCACTCTTGGTCTGAAGTCAAAAAATGTCAGCATTAATAACTCCGAGATGGTGCAGAAGAGAAGCAGTGTAGGGGAAGAAGGCCAAACACCTGACACACAGAGAGAAATGGAGAGAGAGAGGCACTAATGGGATATTAATAAGCCCTTTATGAGGCTGAAACTACATTACTGGGCTGGCAACAAAGTCCTCTATTGTTATGAAAGCAGAGCTGAGGTGTTTAAAATGACTTTTGAAAAATAATCTTTGAACTAAATTGTGCAAACCACAAAGAAGCAGAATGATGTGCTTGAACATTTACGAATTCCATTGCGCTTGTTGTAGAACAAATTGCTCCTATCATTACTTGCCAGGTCAAATGTAGTGGGTCAGTGGCCATGGGCAAGTCAGGTATGAAGCATATATTTAGAGTTTGCTTTACTCTTCAGGCAGATCGATGTACAATCTAATGTATGGACACATAACTGGCAAGGCTCCACAATGAAATGAAGGGGTCCATTAACACATTCCATGTACAGAGGCCCTAAATGCTGTTTGGACAATTAAGACAATGTCTTATGTTCTTATATCCGATGATTATTTTAAACAGATTAGATTACATGACAGTTTTATCAGACCTTTTATTTTTTCTACTTTTCAAATGCATGTGTATAGATTTGTTTTTTTTCTACCAATGTCCCAGATCCAGACTTAAAATCTTTAAATAGTAAAAACCTCATAAACATCATAAAAATTAATTATTGCAATTAAACTATGCTAATTTAAACAAAGAGTGAAATACAGCATATTTATTGACAAAATAAATGTAGTATTATTCATTATTAATATAGTTTATTTACTCATTTAACTAGAAGACAGCAGTGAAATATGAGACGTGATGTGCAAAAAAAGAAAGAAAATCAAGGTAAAAATCATAAATGAACAACATATTGTGCATCATTTTAAATGGAAATTTTGTCAAATTACACAAAAAGTGTTCTCTTATTTAACTGTGTGTATTTAAAATTTGTAAAATACTAACTGTAGCCTTGACAAAAATCTAATTAATTTATTATTCATTTAAGCATTATTTCCTCCACGGTAATTTTCATCACAAAATTCTGTCAAACTTATACATACATAATTTGAGATGTTGTGTAAAAGGACACTGTGGTGAGAGTTTTCATGATTTTCAGAATATATTCCAAAATTAGAGATTGTTCTATTGAATCATCTTGTGAGAGTGGGAAAAGTGATGTTTTAAGAGAGTTTTTAAAGTGAAAGTGACATGACATTCAGCAAAGTATGGTGACCCATACTCAGAATTTGTGCTCTGCATTTAACCCATCCAAAGTGCACACACACAGAGCAGTGAACACACACACACACTGTGAACACACACCCGGAGCAGTGGGCAGCCATTTATGCTGCGGCGTCCGGGGAGCAGTTGGGGGTTCGGTGCCTTGCTCAAGGGCACCTAAGTCATGGTATTGAAGGTGGAGAGAGAAATGTACATGCAGTCCCCCCAACTACAATTCCTGCCAGCCCGAGACTCAAACTCACAACCTTTCGATTGCCAATCCGATTCTCTAACCATTTGGCCACGACTTGCCCTTTTGAAAGCCCATAGGGTCAAAAGTGTTCGTAGCGGAGCATAAATGTATAAATACAATTTTGCATTAGATAACACAATATTTAAAAAATAAATAAATAAAATAAAATGTTATTAGAAGACACAATGTAACAGAAGGGTTTTTTCTGTATCATGATGAAAAGAATGTAATGTATATTACCACATCCCAACACTGCACATTTTGTATGTCTCCATATAGCTGACACACCCACTTCAGCTCTTGCAGTCTCCACTAATGAGCTGATGAGTTAAATCAGGTGTGATAGATTCGGGGGACATACAAAATATGGAAAGCAGGGGGTACTCCAGGACAGGTTTGAGAACCACTGGTCTACAGCAATAATTCCAGTTGGTTTGATATTTCATTTTTCTGTTACAGAGACTTTCATACATGGGTGCCCAAATACTTTTTTAACACCTGAATACCTAAAACAAATCAAGGTGTAACATTCTTAAAGTGAAGTGAAAGAAATGTGTATTTTTATCTGTTGTTTGCAGCACCCTCTGAGTTTCTTACCCAAATTCTGCCAATTAAAAACTGTAGTTTATGTATTTGGGCAGCTCTGCATCACAATGTTTACAGGCAGCTCATTCACATTCCTTGCTGTGCGTAATGGATTTTTTCAATTTCTTCTTCACCTTGAACCACCATTGTTAATGCTCAAGGACATTTGCATCTGACGTTGCCATCCCTGGCCTGGTGAACCAACACCATTCATAGTTTCCCTTCTTCAGTTTTTTTTTTCCCTCACCATTTTTTTTGCATTTCATTAGAGCAAATACTGTATAAATAAAAAAGATACCGGGAGTGAATTTTTTTTAAAATCATTTTGTGTGGTACACATCAGTTTTGACTGATTCGTGATTTGGGTCCAAACAGATTTGGAATCTTTGGGAAATTTTGTAGGTTGTGCAAGTCAAATTATTATATTTTAACGTAACAATAATTAGCAAATTATGTGCACAAGGACTTTGCAATTAATCAAGATTTTCTAATTGCATATTATTGTTTTAAATGCATATAATATATTCATTTAAATGGCAATGAACCAGGACAATAGAAAATATATTATTAGGTATAAGGGAATGTTATAATTTGGAATTGAGGTGCGGGTGTGGGTTCAACTGCATTGCCTTGAATTTCTTTGTTCCTCTCTTTCGTACTCCATCTCTTTCACGTATGAAGACGTGACTCACTGATAACTCTGAATGAAGGACAGTGCTTATAAATCATCCGTCCCTCATCAGAACAACTGACAAGCTGCCTCTCTTCACATTTTGGAGAACACAATATATATACACTCACATATTACGTGAAAGCCCTTTGTACCTGTGGGACATTGGCATCTGAAGAAAAACTATACTTTAGTTTTAAGTCTGTTTTTGGTGTGTCTGAGCAGAAGGCAGTTTGTAGTACTTGGAACTCCCTCTTCAGGGGAGAGAAACCTGTGGCACTAGCATTTGAAGACCATGACATCCAACATTTCTGTTTTTCTCTGCCTGGTGCTGGTGTCTTGTGGTTCGACTGCAGTCATCACTGGGGTGAGTAACCCTTACAACTTCAAGAGCCAGTCTAGTGAAGTGGATTGTATACATAACAATACATTATTATTATTTTTATTATTATTATTATTATTATTATTGACGGTGTTTTATTTTATTGAATTATTGAAATTCTTTTCAGTTATTTACTGCATCTGTCTTTGTGGCATTTGTGTAAGTTTTCTATAGACCTTTTTTCCCACTTATGGCATTATGTTGAAAAAATTACAGTGTATTTATCAGCAATTTGCAATTTTATCTGCTCATGTGTTTACATACTCTTTGCAGAATATGCTAGATGTTAACAATTGTAAAAAAAAAAAAAAAAAGGGCATGCATAAAATTATCCATGTTATTTTTTTTATTTAGCATTCTCCTGAATAAGCGGTTTCACATAACAACAATCATATTAATAATACATCACTCTCAACGTCACAACAGTGACCGACGAATTGGGATCTCGCTTAAAGAGACCAATCTACTTCACGTGTAAACGAAATGAGCCAATGCATCATTATATCAGATCCATGCATCAGGTCTTAAAGGCTGAGGGGGCCATACTGCTGTTGTCATTAATGATCATCAAACAACATAAATATATGTATTTAATTCATACAGTGAACACTCTGTAGTGTTATTTTCCCTAATTATTACATTTCTGTATTTGATACTACCAAACCTTATTTTTTTGTAACATATTCTGTTTATTCTATTTATCTATGCTTGTTATTTGTTCTTATTTTTACTGGCTGTTCTCTTGCCTCTTTAACCATGTTTAAACTTAGTTAATTTAGTAGTATTTGCTGTGGTATCAAAGAAGTACTTTGCTAAGTAATAAATGGAAAGCAAGTTAAATTTAATTATTTTTATTTTCTTGCTGATCCAAAATATTATCCGATCCATGGATCAAAAACTATATTGTGATCTGAACTATGAGAGTTGTGATCCATTTAACCACTAGTACAGAGCAGTTTTAGCAAGCCCACATTAAACTGGCGCCTACTTGTGCCTCTGCCCATTTGAGGTGAGAAAACAGGAGGATACCAGCTCCACTCGAAGGCTATATAATCTAGCGAACGTGTTGGGGGTCTCCGAGCCCGCAGCTCTACAAATATCTGTCAGCAAGGTGCCACGAGCCAGCACCCAGGAGGATGAAACACTTCTAGTGAAGTGAGCTCGCAACAAGAGCAGGGAGGGCACACTCTGTGCCTGATAAGCCAGGTTGATGGCATCCACAATCCAGTGGGCCATCCTCTGCTTAGAGATGGCCTTCCCCTTCTGCTAGTCTCTGTAACAGACACAGGTCTGAGGTCCTAAAGCTTTGTGTTCGATCTGTGTACCATCTCAAGGCTCAGACACGGACAAGGCAAGGCTATGGCTTGGTCTGCCTCCTTTTCTGGGGCAGCACTTGCAGGTTCACTAGCCAATTCCTGAAGGTGGTAATAGGAACCTTGGGCACATAGCTGGGCTGGGGCCTCAGGATTACCTGGGAGTCAGCCGAAACCAAACTCTAGGCATGAATTGTCAACTGAAAATGCATGCAGGTCCCCTACCCTCTTGATGGACGCCAATGCAGGCTGGAGCAGAGTTTTTATTGAAAGAAACATAAGCTCGACTGACTGCAAAGGCTCAAATGGGCATTACTGTAGTGCTTTGAGCACTAGAATCAGGTCCCTAACAGGGTATAGAGGGGGTCGGGGAGGATTTCGCTTTCTCGCCCCCCTTAAGAACCCTGATGACCAGGTCATGCTTCCCTACCAACTTGCCTTCCATTGGGGTCATGGTTAGCAGCAATCGCAGCAACATAGACTTTAAAGGTGGAGAGAGACAGCCTTTTCTCCAACCCTTGCAGCAAAAAGGAAAGTACGACCCTGATCAGGCATATCCAGGGGTCTTCCTAGTGAGAAAAACACTGCACACTGAACAAGATGCTACTATTTCTCATAGATGGTGCTCTCACCGAAGTGATGGTGTCAACTACCTCCTGGGGTAGGTCACCTAGAGCCTCCACGTCCCATCAACGGACCAGACGTGAAGTTTCCAGAAGTCTGGATGGAGGTGCCACAGGGTGCACTGTCTCTGAGTCAGTAGATCCTTCCTCAGAGGAATCTTCCAAGGAGGGGCTGTCAAGAGGATGATTAGTTCCGGGAACCAGGTCCGAGTGGACCTATAAGGCACCGTGAGCATGACCTGCTCCTCATCCTTCCTGATCTTGCACAGTGTCTGTGCGAGATGGCTCCCTGGGGGAAACACATACTTGTGAAGGCCCCGCAGCGAGCTGTGTGCCATTGTGTCCATGCCGAGTGTTCCATCAGTCAGAAAGTAAAACAACTGGCAGTGACAAGTCTATGAAGATGCAAACAGGTCTACCTGTGTGGCTCTGAAATGTCTCTAAATCAGCTGGACTGTCTGGGGATATAGTCTCCATTCTACTGGGAGCATAGCTCATGACAGATCATCGGCCATACAGTTGTGCAGACCCGGAATCTGAATGACACAATGTGACCTCACAACCTTCCGATTCCAAAGGAGGTGGAGGCTGGTGAGTTGTGACATGCAATGGGAATGCAGACCACCTTGTCGTTCGATGTACACAACGGTCGCCGTGTTGTCCGTTCAGACCAGCTTGTGCTTGCCTCGTAAGCAGTGTTGCCACAGTTACTTTGAAAAAGTAACTTAGTTACTTTACAGATTACTTGATTTAAAAAGTAACTTAGTTACTTTACAGATTACTTGATTTTAAAAGTAACTAAGTTACTTTACAAGTTACCTTATTAGTTACATTCAGCAGCTGCCGACAACATAAAAATAACAACCGGTTTTGCCAACGCTGACTTTATTGGAAGTGTATTTTTAACAGTAACATCCACAATCTATCTCCTGACAAAGTTGAACTTAAAAATTATTTTCTGAAAAAATACATGTTTTTACAAAAAATAAAGGCAGTCTTTCTTGACTTAACATAAATACTATTAAAATATTAAATATTAAAATATTAGATTTCTCTCTATCACTGAATACTCCTCCTTCATGTAAGAAAAAAAAAGCTGTTCTGTGAGGCAGCGCGGCATTGACAGTGGTAGGGATCTTGTTTATTATGGCATGAAATGAGGGCGAGTCAACCGTATTTAATGGCATTTCCTCCACAACAAACTGCCCGACTAACTTCTTCAACTGTCCCCCACTTACTGATTTTGCACCGAAGTCCAGCTTTTGTTGTTTAGGTGGTCGGGTACCTCCTGCTCCCTGCTTCTCATCACCTGGTGTGACTTTGACTGTGCAGTGCTGCGACTCCAAATGTTTTTTTCAAATTCGACATAGTTTTTTTGTAGCTAGATAACACTTTATCGCCGCCAGCACAGAGTGTACAACGGACCTTAATGTTGTCATCTTTAGCTGACACAAACTCAAAATAGCGACTATCTCCATCTAGAAAACGCACATCTCTCGCCTCCCTCCATTGTTTACGTTTGTGTCGCTGCGTGGCACGTACACATGACGTGAACTTCATGCATGCTGAAAACGTGACTTGTCGCATACGTGACTTCACTCCCCGAGATGCAAGAAGAAATAAATATTTTTATTAAGGAAAATGACAAAAATAGTAACGCACAGTGACTTGGTTAAGTAACTTTAATCTGATTACTGGTTTGGAAATAGTAATGCGTTAGATTACTCGTTACTGAAAAAAGTGGTCAGATTAGAATAACGCGTTACTAAGTAATGCGTTACCGGCATCACTGCTCATAAGTGCTCTTTGAGACGGTTCAAGACCAGTTCTGAAGTAGTCTCATATGAAGCAGCTCTAGTGGTGTAACTGCTGCTGCAGCTACCATATGCCCCAGGAGCTGAACTCTGAAACTGTTTCAGTGGGACCTCTGTCCTACCCTTGATTGAATTCAAGCAGTTCAGCACTGGCCGTGCACGTTCCTTTGTGAGGCGTGCTGTCTGTGCCACTGAATCCAACTCCAAACCAAGAAAATAGATCCTCTGCATCGGGTAGAGTTTGCTCTTTTCTCAGTTGACCCGAAGACCCAACTGGCTAAAGTGCCGGAGCACCAGGTCTCTGTGCACACACAACTGAACCTGAGACTGTGCTAGTATAAGCCAATCATCAAGAAAGTTGAGGATGTGAACACCCTGCTATCTGAGGGGAACAAGAGTCTACTCCACATCTTTTGTGAAGACACGGGGAGACAGGGCAGGACCTTGTACTGATATGCACGTCCTTCGAACGTGAACTGCAGAAATGGTCTGTGGCGCGGAAGAATCGACACATGAAAGTACGCATCCTTCAGGTCGATAGCTGCAAACCAATCTCGGGGACAGAACTGAAGATGCGTGTCTGGGTCAATATCTAGAATGGTATCTGGTAAAGGGCCCAGTTCAAGACACCCAGATCCAAGATTGGTTGTAACCCACAACCTTTCTTGGGTACAGTGAAGTAAAGGCTGTAAAACCCGTCCCCATATCGGCTGGAGGGACCGGCTCTATCACATCCATCGCTAGTAGGACTGCGATCTCAGCACACAAGATGGGAGCATCGGTCACTTTCACTGCCGTGAAGTGGATGCAACTGAACTTGGGGCGACACCGGGTGAACTGAATTGCATAGTCGTGGCTAATGGCAAGCAAGTGTACGCGAGACCACCACCGTACCAGCAGTGGGGCAGCAAGGTGGAATCCAAGGACCCAACTCGGGCAGCTTGTGGGCGGACCGAAGAGAGGTCTGAGTGTGTGGTGCAACACTTAACTGGTTCCACAGTTTGGCAGAGGGTGGATGAGTAGGGCCTTTGTTGATGCTCTCTGACCACCCTCTGCTGCCTGCTGACACTGAAGGAGGATGAGGGGGATCTGGTGTCCACCTGCCTACGCCCAGATACACATCTGCAGCACAATTGAACGCTCTACCAGGGGGATCGCGGTATACCCCCTAACTGCACCTCCATCAAGGGTGGTGAGGGAGGAGGAACCAGTTTCCACCAGTAAATGTGCTGTCCGTGACATGGTGAGCTCCCAATGCACCCCCAAGAAGAAAGGCACCGAGGTGGGGTGCTGAGAACCAGCGCGAGCTACCCCGAGAAGCCAGTTGTCCAACCTTGAGGGCTTGGGACACGGTGGAGGTTTCCACTCGAGCCGTGCCCTCTTGGTGGACCGGGAAAGCATAGCCGACATCTCCTGATCTGATTCAGGCATTGCCACCATCCTGGTGGGTGGCCATAGAGCAGCCTGAAGTGCCGGAATGACCACAGCTGAAGCACCGTCCGGCAACACAAGAAGCTTGATAGAGTGTGCTAGACTTGTCACACATGAAGCAGAACGTGGATGTCGCTCGGCTCCGAAGCAGAAGTGACCGACTAAAAGGAAAATCGTGTTATTTTAATTCTCTTAATTTTTTCTCTTAAGTTTGGTTATTGTTTTTAATCTATGAGAATAGTTAAGCCATTCATTGCTGTCAAGCCTCAACAAAAGTTTTAACGTGTTAATTGCATGGCAGATTAATTTATAAAATGCACAAAACAATCTTTTTTAAATCTTGAATGCTTCAATAAACCTGTCTTAATTTAAATTTTTCCAAAAATATGTTGGCCATTATAGGGAAAGGTCACCAAGAAATGAAAATTCTTTCAAATTTACTTGCCCTCATGTGATTCAAATCTGGATGCATTTTCTGCAGAGCACAAAAGCAGATACTTTGGTAATTAAGTAGTTATGATTCCATTGATTTTCATTGTATTTTTATCCAAATTCAAAATACCTTCTTTTATGTTCCATTGAAGAAAAAAAAATCAAAGGTTTGGGACAACATGAGGTGAGTAAATGATGACAGATTTTTTCATTTTTGACAATTTTTCCCTTTAACTAATACATTACCATTAAGGGTGTAATTGATATATTAGGCACACTGTTAATTCTGAATTATTACACAACAAATCAAAGCTCTGTGTTTTTTATTTTTTAAAATGACACGTCTACAGATTTTAGCACACACAAATAATGTGATGGAATAAAATGACAAGTGTAATGTTTTAAAGATTCAAGCATGCATAGATTTGTTCTTTAACATGGTAACGCTCTCTCAGAGCATTTCTTAGGGTCAGCAGAGATGCTGTGCTGTTTGACATGAATGTGTTGGGATGCTCAAATGCATTTCCTTCACACCTGACAGGACAGTAAAGCCTACAGCACTGACAAAATATGTGAGTGCTGTCAGAACACCCCAGGCCTAATGGAGACGGAGGCATGGTGTTTTCAAACACATCGAGTCCGTCATCCTACATGGTCTGTCAGGGCAAATCAGTAGTCTGGATCTACAAGAGAAAATCCTATGCCACTTTTGGGGTCCAACTCGATATACATAGCTTTCAAAAATGCTTCAGGGTGGTTGTGTGATGCTATTTTATTGCATGAGGTGGATGCACTGAACATTTCATCACCGATGTTTTCTCACTAGAGGTGAATGTGGACGTTGATGTATTTATAATGAGAAAGAGCCCTAAGATGTGTGTGTGTGTGTGTGTGTGTGTGTGTGTGCAGGCATGTGAGAAGGACTCTCAGTGTGGAGGTGGCATGTGTTGTGCAGTCAGCCTGTGGATCCGGAGCCTGCGAATGTGCATCCCAATGGGTCATGTGGGCGAAGAATGTCATCCAATGAGCCACAAGGTTTATTTTCTCACTTACCTCCTCGTATTCATTCTGATTTTTTCGTGTCTTCTTGTTTTTTAATCTTTCATTTCTACTTAGGTGCCGTTCTTTGGCAAGAGACTTCATCATACATGCCCTTGTCTGCCTAACCTCGCCTGCATTGCCATAGCTGATGCCAAGTCCAAATGCCTCCCACCATTTCCATTCCAGGATCAGTACCTCTGATGAAGATATTTGCCTGTGTGTACCTTGCAAAATGTCTGTATAAAGTGTATAGATGTAAAAGTGTTTTCTTGACTGTTTTTCAGATTTATTTTATTTATTTAATCTCTATGGACAATATCAAATAAATGATAAGTTATATATGGGAATGAGGTCATAAAATGTTAACGCTAAATGCAAAATGTCAGAATATGACCAAAATGAATATTAAAATTATTCTTAAGCTTGTTTAAAATATTATACACTAAAGTAGGTACTGTAAGTATATTAGCCATTACCAAAAAATGTTTATTATTATTGTTTTTTTTTGCAGTGTTGAGTAATACAGGAAAAGCATTTTATCAATGTTTTTATTTTATTTTATTTCCTGACTGTCTTGAATTCTGCTACTTTACTGTATTTTTAAAGGGAAAAATGAGAATGAAGAGATGTAGGCCTCGGAAGATTTGATTTAGAGGTGGTAATAGCTATTTGAACCTGAAATGCTACTTAAAGTATACAAGCATGGTCAGCGTGTTGTGGTTGTTATCAGAGCGGTGTGTGACAACTATTTGACAGTTCATTAGTCAAGAACTATAGCACAATCATTCCTTGATCAAACTCACCTACCTGTGATATTCTAATGATCTAGAAGACATTGATTAGAATGCTCAGGTATGTTTGATTAGATTTAGAGCTCTCTTTGCATCTCTTTGATTTGAGATTTGAGGATCCCTGATTTAAAGTCATAGTTCACCCCCCAAAAATTTAAATTATTTCATTTATAACTCACCCTTGTGTCCTCCATTCATCTTTGGAACACAAGTTAAGATATTTTTGATAAAAAAGATACCAAGATCAAGATAGCTTTAATAATTATGATTTCATGCCAAAACATGGAATTTAATTTCACTCAAGAATATGCTTTTAAAAGCTATGTTATAATTTAGAAGCAGTTTTAGCTCTGCTGTTTACTTGGGGTTCTGAAATCCTGCTGCAGAGCAGGATTAGCAATGATTCTGTGGTATATTGGTATGAAACATATGCAAAAATATGCATGTAAAAAAAAAAAGAAATAGCCTGATATATAAAAGGCTACTTTATTTTGTTGGTGCGCTTGAATGTATTAAATACAAATAAATATCTACTGTATTATTTATTTCCTGCTATCACAAAGAAGCCTAAAAAAAGCTTTTTTATAAAAAAAAAATGTGTATTCAACTGGTCCAATATCCAAAAAGGCACTGGCATATAGATTATTGTGTGGGTCTATGTAGAGGACAGGTCAAAGTACACTGACAGAACTATTCTTAAAATCTTACTACAGTATTCTTTTCACACTTCACTATGTCACAGTGAAGAAACTGTCCTGGGAAAAGGGCCACTATCACTTTATTTAACCTCCATTGCAGTACCGAAGAACATTGAGAATGCTGGAGCTGGAACACTGTGCAGAGAGCTATTTTGTCACTGTTAAATAAAAGACGTGTTTCTAGAGCAATTATACAAATTCTTCTAAAAGGTTTAAATAGGCTTTCTCTTTTGAAAAAACATCTGAGTCTGTGAAAATACAAGTAATCTATCTATAGTATTGCTTTGTGCAGTAAAAAATAAGTAATCTCTGAATCATAAGAAAATATGCACAGATCATCCACGGTTTAAATCTTTCTAAACAGATACATTGGGTTTTTATGTGAGAAGACAACAGGGGATTTGATTATTTCAAATGAGGTAGTGTTATTATGGATTATGGACTTGATTCTGGCTGAAAGCAACAGTTTAAAGTTAAAACAACTTAATGTTAATAGATGGACAGCTATTTTATGGATTATGTATTATGTTTTTATCAGCTGTTTGAACCATGGGACCCATTCACTTCAATGGTGAGCAAACAATGTACTTTCATGCTTAATTTCTCCAAATCTGTTTCAATGAAGAAACAAACTCATCTGCATTTCATCTGGGAGTGAGTACATTTTCAGCAAATATTTTATTTTTCGGTGAATTCTTCCTTTAAATATATATATTTTAAATATCTTACAATTCTTTATTAGCATTTAAGGAACTAAAACCCAAGATTGGAGGATTTAGATAATTTTTGATAATTTCAGAACTGTAAACAGAAAAGTTTTGGTTGATTGCTAGACTAAAGGTGATGATGCACAGGGCAAATTTTTTGAGCAATGTTGCTTGTGCAATTTCCCATTGAGAATGGGCAACACATTTCTGTCTGGATACTTCAGATTGGGCGTGGGCCCTGTTTCACCTTTTTTCTCCCCTGTTGCTCAAAAAGTTGCCTTAATGATACAAAATGATGATACAAAAAGTATCATCACCTTAAATATTATGACACCATGTCACCTTCAGCTATGGTGGCTACTGTCTTTTCTCTTGTCAGGGTTAACCAGAAATATTTTCTATCTTTAGGTTTGTCCTGTTTTTACATAGAAAGCAGCTAAACAGTATGTCCTGTCCACATTTATTGAAGACAAATAATTTTATTCCACATCTCTAGTGGCCTGCATTCATTCTGTCAGTGCAACGCACCAGATCACATTAATGTAGTGCTGGAGTTGTGCTGAAAAAAGGGCTCTGTGTTATATAATTGTCTGTAGGAAGGGTGGGGGGATGGAAAAGCAGCCAAAAGCCAAAAATTCCTCCCTGGATGAGTGTGTCTGAAACATCACATTATGTCTCATGCCCCCCCACAACATCTAACAGCAAGTAATGAGATGGAGGCTTAACAAAATATGCACAAAAGCCTGATGTTTTACATCAGTTTAGTCTGACACGACAACAAAATCCCCTATTTTAATGCCTTGTTGGCCTTTTGCTAACATTTGTCCTAACATTTGATTTTTGTATTGCTGTAGCACACCAACAGTGAATTCATAATCATTTATTTTAATTTAACAAATCATAGTCTTCTCAACACTGACCCATCAAATTTGCTTGTGTCCATTGAAAACTGATTTCCATTAACAATTTAAAGGGACTGTGAGAGGGACTTGGTTTATTCACATTTAGCCCATGTGATAGTAAAAAAAGCCACTTGCCATTTAATTCACACAAAAAGTCATAGCAAATATATTACATATCAGTTACAAAGAGGCTCCAGAATATAAATAAATCATCTTTTTACATTATTAACATTGATATGTGGATTGCATAAATGTGGATATGGATCTTCTGATATGCAACATTGGAACAGGTCTGAGATTTCACCTCTGAATGAAGGAAAATATCACATGCTACAGTGGCTCCAAAAAGTCAGGACACAGAAAAATAAAAAAATCAGGATACAGAAATAAAAATGAACACTATTGCATTAGATATCAAAATATGAAGTGGCATTCGTTTAAAATGTAATTGATTTACAAATCTTTTAATATATACACAAATAAAAGATTTATTAGGGAAAAACAATTTTGACATGAGAAAGTTTTGAACAAATTAATAGATGCTAAATGATAGAACAGTTGTCAATTTTTTATGTAATGTGTGTGTGTGTGTGTGTGTGTGTGTGTGTGTGTGTGTGTTATTTTTTTATTTCAATTAAATTGGCATTTTCTGAATATGGTTGCTTGTTACAGCAGCACTTTTTGTGAAATATGTTGTTTAGTAAACCGAATTATAAATGGCTTTATTTTGAAGCAGACAAATATAAGATACGTTTGAACACTCCCAGGTCTTTTCTTTACTTTTTAGGGCCACTGTATGCTATGACAAGCAGGCAGAGCAGGTGAAAACAAGTGAGCAAAACACTTCAAATCACGCAGTAGGGCTCCATGGGTGTTTGTGTAGTCAGGCAACACGGCAAACAGGCTCTGAACCTCATCCTCAGCTCCTTATTGAATATGAAACATATGATAGGATTGGCCCCCGCCTGGGCGAACGTCAGCCACACGGCCGCGGTCAGGTACACCTGAGGAAGAGTGTTTCCCTTCACAAACACCCGGATGTAGCACGAGACGATGTATGGCGCCCAGAACAGCAGAAACGCCAGCGTGATCATGTAATACATCTTCCCTATCCGTTTCTCCATCTTGAACTCGTCCAGCACGAGCAGCCTCCGGCTGGCGTTGTGTGACGCCTGTCTGATGCCCACTAACGTCGGCGGCGTCGGACCGCGTCCAAACCCCGCGATCCAGTTGGCAGCGGCCTGGCCCGTCGCGCCCGGTCCGTGGAAGGTCCAGTTTTGGCTGATAGCCGGAACCAGCTGCGCGGGCTTCATTTTGCGGTGGTCGTAAACAAAGCACAGCATTTTGACATACACGACATGCGTCGTGGCCACAATCACGACCAGCATGAGCATGAAGCCTAGCGTGTCGTTGGCTTTCACGTATCTGTGCTCGAATATGCATTGCTCTTCCTCGCGGATAAATTTGTAGGTCCCGACGTCGAAGACCGGGGGAAACGCCATGGCGACCGAGAGCGTCCACACCATACATATGACCGCGACGCATGTCCAAAGCGTCATGCGTTTGGAGTAGAACCGGTGGTGCGCGATGGCCATGTAGCGCGTTACGCTGACGCAGAAAAGGAGGAAGGCAATATGGAAGCAGAACAAGACGGCCATGAACGCGATGATCTTGCAGCTGATGATGCCGTAGCTCCATACGGAGCCGCTGTTGATGGAGATCATCACGAACGGGAAGCACACGGCCGAGCGGATGATGTCTGCCAAGCACAGGTCGAGAAGAAAGTAATACGGAGCCTTGTGGAGAGAGCTGTCTTTCAGCACCAGCACCGAGAGCACAGTATTTCCGAGCAGGCTGATGCAGGTGATGAGACCCAAAGACGCCAGTTTGACCGCAGACGCAGTGATGGCATAATTCTGGAGCGAGGGGTTGCTTCCCCCTGGATCACTTGTGTTCGCCATCTGTGCAAGCGCAACCCAGCCTGGGCTTTGTAATCCGACATTAAGCAGTCCTGGTCCCCCAGTTTGATGTACAAAATATCAGCCTTTAATAATTAGTTGAGTCTTTTATATAACGATACCTCGAGCCTTTTTGAGATCCAAGACATCGTGATCGCGCGTCGTTTTGACCATAACGGCTTCGTACGGTTGGTTCTTCATGCTTCAAACCAGATGCTGGGTAATCCATTATTTGTCGAAGAAGAACGACGTGTATTACACACTAATAAACACGTATCTGTCTCCATTGATCCGATCGCGTATAGGCCGAAAACAACCCAAGACGCTTAATCTAAACATATATTTTTTTATAAATACCAGCCTATATAGGAACGCATCCAGTCAGTCTATTGAGGAGAACGCGTCGGAGCACGTAGCCGTCTTGTCTAGTGCATTCTTGTTTTGGGGGGGGGGGGGTGAAGGGGGAGTATAATGGGAACCTCCGGTGACAGCAACGGTGGGTCCGTCTAAAGGAAAGCGGTGCGATTCTGACACCGAGTCTGCACTGGAAACGAACGATGACGCCTCGCGACGCGTCGCAACGCGGCTTGAGGCTGTCTACACTGAAGCTGCCCGTCATCTTAAAACGTTTGCTAACGCAGACCAATCAGCTGTAAACGCGATGACTTTAGCAACGCTTAATGGGTGAATATCTATATCTACAACTGCATATGTATATGAATAAGCTATATGTAGCTCATAAAAAAAGCCATTTGAGAAGGTTTGTGGTTTTAATATTTCGACCGCCATATATATATATATATGGAGACTTAAATTACACGTGGTAGCTTAGAGCTTTTCTCAGAACTAACTTCACTTTTAAAATTACGTTTAACAAACTGGTTCCAAAATAAAATTTTAGTGGATGTACACCTATTAGTGTATTTACATCGACATTTACTACATAGTCCGTGGTGGCCGTCCATGAGTTCCGCTCTGGTGTGTCATTTAAGGTAAGCGAAGCGCTGTCCGTGGTGCTGAAGTGACTAATCATGACTGATAGCATGACTGATGTCAATCTATGTTGATCTGATAAAATCACCCAGCCTGAGAAACAGCATTGAAAGAAAGTAACACGGTTATATGAGGCTTTGTATTGTAACACATATCAACTGCAGTGTGCGTGCCTGAATCAATGGTACTTTCATTTCCTGTCGATAAGCAGCACCAGTCAATTTTGTGATGAATAGCGTCCTCTAGTGTTCAGTTATGGTCATGTAATTAAGCAAAATACCAACTACTTGTGTATTTGCTGATAGTGTACAAACACTGTAGTGGCATAAAGGCATATTAGATTAACTATATCTAATGCATAGCAATCCTGTTACTATAAAGTGACACAAAATATTAAATAATTGACAATAAAGATATGTATTTAATGAGAATGACAATATTTAGACACTTTCTGTATTTAGACACTTCATACTGTAATGCATGTAAAAGTAGGCTAAATGAAAGATACATTCTGGGGTAATCAGACATGAAAAAAGGGGGAAATAACCTTGGATTCAAACAAAACATAAATCCTGGCCTTGGAAGAGTAAAGGCAAAAAAAAAAAAAAAAAAAAAAGCATAAATAAATACAAAAACACACACCAATGACCAGATGACCAAGGAAAGATAATTATATGATCAATACAAAAGTGAAACATAACTATTTAAATTCTGTATGCAAGCAGTTGAACGAGAGCCCCTTATTCCTGACCAAAAATGGTAAATGGAGTGACATAAATGTGAAAGGCCAAGTTTTTCTTTGAATAGCTGGTCCTTCAACACAGGTTTGGACTCTTATGAAGCAATTCAACAGGTATCTCACAAGAAATTCTTAATAAACGATGGTTAAACTTGTTTTGTCTGTGTGCTTATTTGAAACAGTTTAAAACCATTATAAAGTATATAGATTGTGTAGCACTACATTTAGCAGAATAAATCAAACAGTTGGTGGTTCCATTCAGTGGAATGTTAATTATGAATTAAATGTGCAGTGCATTTTTATGTTATGCATTCATTTAAATTCACCATTCTTTAAAAAAATCTAACAAAACAAATACATAAACAAATGTTGGAAAGTTAGATCTGAGAAAATCTTGCTCGCAGATGCCTCTTGGTTTAAAGTGTTATCTAATGCAATAAAAAGATATTCATACAATAATTGTGTCTAAAGTGTGCTTTTAGGCCACTGTGATAACAGATTTATAATGTGCTTTATTTTTATGAATGTGTTTATTAATTACAAATATTGAATTAATTTATATTGCAGCAACGATAACCTAATACACTATGCTTTCTGATTCACATAACTTTTTATGTAGTATGTATGTATGCATTTTGCATTGAATTAAAACTTTGTAATTTTAATTTAGGTCAAATTAGTTCACTGTAAACTCTTTGCATTAGCACTTATATTTTGTTTGAGATTTAAAAGACTCCCAAGAACAATGTAATAGCTCAAAAACATACATAAGGTACATTTTCAGTGGATTCTTTATGGCATTTCCTAGTCTGTGTAAAACGTATTATAAATAAATAAATAACTTTATAAAATGACTGAATGATTGCATATTATAAAAGTTGCATAAACCATGAAAAAATGCTGAAAAGTTTTGACCAGAAATAGCTTATATGCTATCTACCTATTTAGATTAGTTCAAAGCAACATTATAGATAGATAGATAGATAGATAGATAGATAGATAGATAGATAGATAGATAGATAGATAGATAGATAGTCACTGCTGCTTTCACAGGTTTGCTTTTTGTATTGATATTTGGCTCCACCTGGTGGTTAATGTCGGAAAGAGCGTAACCGCTATTTAAGGTAGTTCACATAAATATCATATGTATATTTACTCACCCACTCACTCACTCAAAAATAAATAAATAAACAGGTAGATGACTGGCTACAGTATAACTACACACTTTCCCTTACATATGCATATACATCATAAACTAAAATGTTGGTTGTTTCTGGTGTTCTCTTCAGTGTTACATGATAATTATCATATTGAGGTATGGTATTAAATAACTATTCTTTTAAATGGCAAAATGTTTATACGTTAATACTTTCCATTAATTTTTTTAGAGTAGATTAGGTGTATTGTTGGTTCTGTTTGTTGTTATATTGCGTTGTAATTAGTATGCTAACAGGGATGCCCTTTTGTACACTGCATTCTTATTAGGTATAGATAATTTAAAAATTCATCTTATTTTTTTAAAGGTCAGTAGTGAAAATATATGAAATTGTTCTACCTGGGTCATAACAGAATGAGATAGAGAGCTCTTTGTTTTTTATACAATAGGCAAATATCAGCTATTGTTCCTTTGTGTCTCAATTGTGATTTGAGCTGCAGGGACGGATATCGCTTACCAGCCTTAAAAAGAACAGAGTTGTCTCGTTTCATTTGCTTAATTACCTAATTAACACAACTCTAATTACTCCCTTTTTGAGCATGAGTGCATATTGAGAAGATGTTACATAACGAATAGTAATCCTCAATTAATTTTTTTGAGTGCCACTTTATCACAACAAGACCAAATCCATAGAGCATCAGTCAAGCCACATCTACGTGATGTTAACACAATCCACATTTTATTTGACAAACAAACCACATGTCAGTCTTGTGCAAATGGCTCAGATTTTCCTGGAGAAGGAATTTGTATTAAAGTTCTTCAGCCAATTACTGATGAATGTAAGGTTTTTTTTTTTTCTTCTTCTTCTTTTTACATTGGGGAGGTTTTGACCTCAAAGGAAATATTATATAATCTAATATTATCATCTTAAAAAGACCAAATTCACAAAGAAAATGTCTGAATGTGAAAATGTTTAAAACCTGACATTAAAATGACACAGATGATAAAAGTGTTATACAGTATAGTATCACAATAAATATTTAATGTAAATTATTAATGACAGACTGTACTTATATACAGGTCATAATTTTTTTATAAACAAAATACTGATGTTATTGACCAAAATTACCAAGATTGTTTGGATGTTAAATGTTGCTTTTACGTAGTTCAGTAGATGTCCATCTCTTTGTTAAAAGTATTCTTGGTTAACGGCAGTGGACACAAAGTAGAAAAATAAGTCAAAATTGGAGTATATCTCCATGAAGGGTGTGTCTGTGATTGATGTATCCGTCTCATGCCTGCAGGCGTGTAGTTTTTCCGGATAAGAATATAGGCCAGTGACGCCCCTTGACATTAGATTTCATACTGTTAGCAATATATCCAGGGACAAAAGCATTGCAATGCCCCTCCTTGTGCCCTGCAAATGTCAAAACAGTGTTTATGGAGGTACAAGGATGTTTTTTTTTTTTTTTTTTTTTTTTTTGAAGATCTCTAAGATGATCAAAAATGTTATTGCAACAATTAATTAAACAAATAAAGATTCTATAACATATCTGGGAATGACTAGTGTAAATTCAGCAGGGCCAGCTTGGCTGCACATATGTGCATATTTTGTTATTTTAAGTCTATGTTAACATTACTGTATTCTAGTTGGCATGTCAGGTGGTTGAAGTGTTTTATGCATTTATTTGGTCTGGTCTATAATGCACTGGATGATTAAATTTTTTTTACCTTTTTTATTCTTTTATACAAATATTTTGATAATTAAAATATTTTTAAACTTGTAATAAGCTTAAATAAACTGTTGTTACTTTCACTATAACTATTAATATTTGCTGTTAATAATGTTAATCGTCTGGTTGACTACGTCTTGTATGCATTTTTCTGAAAAATCCTGTCATATGTACACAAACTGACAGTCACCACTTAGAAGCATCTACTAAACATTGTAGAAACGTAATTTTCTGTAAAGTTGTTTTGTAATGATTTGTATCGTAAAAAGCGCTATGCAAATGAACTTGAATTGAACTTGAATTTTATTTGTTTATCTTTAGCAACAATTTTTAGTCGACTTTTTTTAATGCGTAGAATTTATTTCATGACTTTTTTTTTAATCAGCTCCACATGTCTGCAGGAGACACAATAGTCCAGAGGGTGGCGCTCTATATCCGTGAAACACATCTACTTGGGCCCATAAAGATGCACCGTCTTTTACTGTTACTTCGGTGTATTGTCCCTTACTGTCCCTTCCTCCAAAATCTGAGATTAATACTTTTCACACCCAGCAGTAATCATCTTATTGACCCGAACAAAAATTATGCTCTTTTTTCTTTTCTTTTCTTATTATTGTTTAGTCTTTTTTATAATCTAATTATATTTGCAGTTAGAGTTAGAGTACAGTACAGTTCACTACATACAGATTTAACTGAAAATTACCTTTTGGCTTTTGGGATTCTTCTTGAAATATATTGTGACTAGCTGATATGACATATTTTTGGGAAGCTGGTTGGAACATGCTGTTTTAAACAGCATTCTTAAAAATATAATTGCTGCTTTTATGACCTATTTTTTAACTGAGACATTTATCACATCAGTTAATTTAATGAGAAACAGCTCATTTAGATCTATCTATCTATCTATCTATCTATCTATCTATCTATCTATCTATCTATCTATCTATCTATCTATCTATCTATCTATCTATCTATCTATCTATCTATCTGTTTGTCTCTCTGCCTATGAGAAATGTTTTTAAATATATATATTTATATTTATAAACATACACACAAACAAACACACACACACACACACACACACACACACACACACACACACACACACACACACACACACACACACACACACACACACACACACACACACACACAGGTATGTGTGGTTTATAGGGACTCTCCATAGGCGTAATGGGTTTTATTCTGTACAAACTGTATTTTCTATTGCCCTACCCCAACCCTACACCTAAACCTAACCCTCACAGGAAACTTTGTGCATTTTTTGATTTTCAAAATAACTAATTCTGTATGATTTATAAGCGTTTTGAATTACGGGGACACTAATATGTATATATATATATATATATATATATATATATATATATATATATATATATATATATATATATATATATATATATATATATATACATATATATATATATGAACAAAATATTTTTCTTAAATATATACATGCATGTGTGTGTATTTTTATATACATAATAAATACACTCATATATTGTGTAAACAAAAACGTTTATTTTGGATGCAATTAATTGTGAATAATCACGATTAATTGTTTGACAGCACTAGTTTCTAGCAACAGTAATTAAGTACACTACTAGTTCAATTACTTTTTCTTTACGCCCCACAGAAGTTGTAACTGTGTATCTTCCACATAAAATTCTTCTAGACTGTTGCTAACAACATATTTATGCCTCATCATTTGAGCAAAATCCACATTGGTTCCCAGTGAGTAGTTATTACAAACACTCAATAGTGATCAATAGTGACATTCAAGTCATCAATTGTCATGCTTGTAGCTTGAAGCTAATTGTAATTTCTCCGTTACCCATATATGATTATTTTTCATTATGTATTTTATCAAATCACATAAGTTTGTCAGAAACTGTTTAATTTTCCAAAAAATTTTTTAATTATAGTAATATAATGTACTAGATGATGATGAGAGGGATGTGGGTGGGATGTAATGCTAGAGTAAAGTAAAGCCGCATTTACACAATAATCAGATCATCTTTTTTTCCTGACAAAATCAATATAATGCAATATTTCTATCTGCTGAATGTAAGCTTTTCCATATTCCAAGCTTGCCTGCTGCACTGGGGACATCACATGCATGTGCGAGTTGTGAAAATTATGAAAATAAAGCTAGAAATGATTTGATTGTTGGATTTTAAATCAGCAGTCTTGAGGCATCAAAAGTAACTAACTGTGGGCTAATATAATTACTGAAATCTCATTAGCAATTAGTTACACAACTAGTTACTGTAAAAAATAATATTATTATAGTAACTAAGTTACTAGTAACTAATTACTGCCCAACACTGACACACACACACACACACACACAAGCACACATTACCATATATTATACATAATACAAGATTTTACATTTAATGTTAAAACTTGATATTTATTTATGTCAACTACACTTATTTATTTGGCCAGAGAAAGTTAAGTGAATATGGAAGTACACTATAGTATTAAGTGAGTTTAGTTAAGACTAAATCTAGTTATAGATAGAGTTATAGATAGGCAGTGAGTGGTTACTGGACTCTCGACTTCTATCAGAATTTTCACTCTAACTGCACTTCCTTTCTTATGGGATGTTCTTTTCCTTAACTGTCACTGCCACCTTGTCTTGCTACATTGGACATTTTTTGGAAAAAATAAATAAATAAATTCTGTACTAAGCCTTCATTAGTTGCAATTACCATACTAGCAAAGAAATTATTCATAATTACGTCGTCTGGCAAAAAGAGAATCTCCTATCTCTAAGCCAACTTATGTATCCGTGACTTTTTGACACTTTTGTTTTGCAGCGCAAAGATCTGCATGAATGTTGTTTACCCAGCAGGTGGATGTGACGTCACGGGCGTAGAACACTAAAAAATAACAACATCCAAATCCGCGATTCTCTCTCTTTTTTTGTGTGCAAGGGGCAATAAAGTGAAATTTCATCCGAAGCAGCTCCGTGGAGAAAGGCGGCGTAAACCGGGCTCGAAACGGCGGCGTTGCTGCTCCCAGTACAGTGTTTGCAGCTGAAGTTAGTACCGGTGGCGGAGTGATATATTTGTTGGTTATTTACAGTACGTTTTATAGCACGCGTTCGTGGTATACAAGATCGCGTGAAGAGTTGAATTTGTTATCGCTCACAAATTTCCGCGTTTATCTCGTCTCTGTCAAACCCCGGTAAGTTCATTCTCTTCCAGCATTCTGTAACATTTTAGGGCATATGGACAGTTTTTCTTTGTTATCTAAGGTTAATTGTTGCCTTGTTGTTTTTAACGGCGTAATAAGCAAATTAACAAACAGTATTATTGCTCGCGCGTCTAATAACTGCTGTCTGGGGGATTAATTCTATTTTCAGTCTTCAAGTACTTTTTCATAAGTTAGCTCTGTGGCTAGCAAGTTGTTACACTGTTCATGTTTGTTTGTGGAAACAACATTGTATCGCTACATGTGTGTGACAGTTCTAGTGTGACGTGATGCGTAAAAACGATGTATTGAAATCTCTGTGCGTTCGATATCGATGGCGTAAAAGTTTGCAAGCCGAGATTTCTTTCGGTGATACAGTATTGTATAGGGGACTTTTCCCCACGTGTTCCCTCAACCACAAAAAACTTCTACTGGTGCATCTCTTCACAATTAACGTGTACGAAAACCCGTTCCGAATATCGCAACAATTTTTCAGTGCATTTAAAAAAAAAGTTCAGTGCAGTCTATCATCCGGTTGGGCTATGGAGTTGAGAACAGAAGCTTTCAGAATTAAGCTTTACTTCAGCAAGAACAGGCTGTGTTTCAAAACCTAGTGAGCTGCCTAACTAGACAGCATTTTTGAGCATCATGTGGATATCGAACGTTCGAACGCGCCTGTCAATTCTATAAATGCTGTCACATCTGAGGGTTTGAGACACAGCCCAAGTGTAGTTCGAGTGAAATTGCTTTTTCAACATGATTCTGTTGTAACAAGTGTCAAGAGTTAAATTGACCTTAACTGCTTGTACTTTCGGAGTTTGGTACACGTAACAAGTGGACACATACATTTACTACAAATACAATAATAAAAGTCGAGAAAAGTTAGCTTACAAAAAGTGGAAAAAAAGGAACTCTTAAACTGCATGCAGTTCTTGTGCACTTAATCAGAATAAAAGTAGCACTGTTCTTTTTCTCTTAAAATGTCAGTTGAAGTTTTACAGTATACATTTATTTATAAAATAATAGATTATAGTCCTCTTAACAATGCCATGTTTGGTCCCACTATTGTTCATCTCTCTTTTGAAATATATATTTGGTTGTTTTTTAACATTTACAAATTAAACAGAAAAAATATACCATATATAGAATATACATAATTTTTTTTTAGATACATTACAATGTTGTACTTCATGTCCTTTATATTTAATCAAAATTTGTATACACACACAAAATGGATCCGTGTTTTTTTTTTTTTTTTTTTTTTTTGGAAAATGGCTAGGTACAAGAAATGTTGCTTTTTCCGTGTGTGTGTGTGTGTGAGTGTTTATTAGTATTATGGGTGTAATAAAAAGAGTACAAGCTGAAATTACTAATCAATAATTGTAATATTTACCATTAACATTATTATTTTTTTCTTATTGATTCACATAAGTGTAACTTTTTTTAAAAAATCACACTTTAAAATGAGAGCAGCAGCAGTTTTAACACCCAGTGTTGGTGCGGCTCAGTTCTTTGGATTAGTCATTGTCTGAGGGAAGGAGAAGACAAAAAAAAAAAAAAAAAAAAAAGAATGCTTTTTTTGGGGGGTAGGAGAAGTAAAGTAAACAGCCTCCAACAAGTGAACCTTGACAACCCAGATTAAGGAAAACATTGGAGATCAAACAGTGCTGCTGCTGGGCCGTTGTCATGAGCTGCCTGAGAGGGAGAGACAAAGAGAAGGAGGGAGGGAGAGAGAAAGAGACTGTTTGAACAGGCACTGGAGTTTGTGTGCTCATTTATGCAGAAATGGACCTCTGCAAATGCAGACTGACCCAGGATTAAAAGCACTGGCTGAACTTTTCTTTGCAACTTTTTGGCCTTGGCGTTCAGTAGCAGGAGAGCCTGGGTTATTTCTCACGTTACTTCACTACTGTGCTCACCAACTACCTGTATGTAGTGAGAAATCAACTCTTGCGCCTCCATTTTGTATTTTTTCAAATAAAGTTTCCAAAAATAGATTTGGGCAAAATATAACTTCGTCAGGCTATTACAGGAAAAGCGTGCAAATTTTGCATTCTAGAAGTGGTATTTTCAGATTTACTCGCAATCGTGCAAAAGAGCTTGATGACTCAGATGTGTGCGGTGGTTATAGCACAGAAAGGTTATAAACATGTTAATTTGCTGAGGTAAAGTTCACTTAAATGAACTGTAATCTGAGAATCGTAGAGGTTATAGACAGCCTGCCGAATAATGCATGAAGTTGTGATGTCTGGAACATAACGTGGGAGAGAGGTTGCTGCGTCCCGTTTCTTGCTGTGTGTTCGGGCAGCTGTTGTCCCTCTTTACTGAGTGGCTTTCATGATGGGTTTCCTGGCTTGAAAGGAAGGCCCCTGGCCAGACGCTGGTTGGCTCAGGTTGAGGATGCAGCCAGCTTCTTGTTTCTATGGCAACACTGGACGCTGTCAGTTTGCGGCAGTACATTGCTTAGAGTTAATTATAGCTTGTTGTTTGTCACACCAACCCAAGTACTTTAGCATTTGCGTACTTGAAGGCAGTTGAAAATTATACAAGTTGACTGGAAATTGACACTTTTTCTTTTTAAATATCTCTCACCCAGATAATTTAAACAGAATGTTGTTTTTCTCATTTTTTGCTACAAATGTGTAGATGGATGTAAACTGAAATGAAATTGATAAGGAACATGCCATTTTAGTATTATACAGTACAAGTTATAAGTTTGGACACATCGATTTGTGATTTATTTATACACTACTAGTCAAAAGTTCAGGCACATCTATTTATGAATTATTTAATTAATTATTTATTTATGCACTACTAGTCAAAGTTTTGGCCACCTGTTTAGGAATTATTTATTTATTTTTACACTTCCAATCAAAAGTTTTTACGTATTTATTTATTTATTTATTTATCTATATATCTATGACATTTTAGAATAAAAGTGAAATCTTACTATTTAACTATTAAAAACACTAATGGAAGTATTGGATTGTACAGTGTCCAAAAATGTTAACTTATATTTAAGAATCTTCAAAGTTACTACTCTTTGTTTTTCCTCCACTGCCTGCTAATTTATAAAAAATGCACATACTTTTTTTGTGTAACATAATTTCAGTCATTTAACTGTGAGCCTTTAGATCAAATATTTTTAAGATCATGAGAAATTAAAATTAATTCAAGTGTGTTTGACTGGTGGTGTATGTCTATTCAAAACAGTGTACTAAAATTAAATGTAAAGAGTTTGAATCAATGTCAAGACTTTCTGTACAGTAAGAGTTCACGGATTTGTTACCATTGAAATTGTTGATTTATAGCCAGTCATCTTGGATGTCATCTTTTTATTGGATTGTAAATTCAAATGGATTGGATTAGATGCTGGATTAAATGTTGAAATGGTGTGATTCTCACAAGTCCCTTTATGCCAGCTGTGAAGTTGACAGCTGAGCTGGGATCAGCTCGTTGGATCAGTTTCTCACTGATCTAGCCCCGAAGAGCTGAAGAGCAGCAGCCAATGCCTGGATTCCTGAATTCTACAGCAAATCCTTAAGCAATAGTACTTTCCAGAAATTTGAATCACTGCATTTGTAGACCTTTATGTCATGTATAATGTGCAAAGATTCTTCCCAGCCTTTTTTTATCTTTGTAAAAAATGGCATTGGTATTGTTCATTCAGTTAAAAAGAAATGAACAGAAAAACATGCAAGAACTCCATGCAGTAGTTTTCTTTTCTTTTGTGATTTCTCGTGTGCTGCAGTATGCAAAAGGTAGGGCTCAATCATATCATTTATTTTCTGCTGGACCAGTTGATCCAGTAACTCAAACTTTGACCTAAATCAATCAATTAATAATAATAATAATAATAATAATAATAAAATTTATACCATTTTTAATTTTTTTACTTTTATTTTTTTTTACTTATATTGATATCTGGAAATATTATAATAGTCCATTAAATAAAATGTATTCATATTTTCCATGTTTAAAATATTTTGTACTATTTTATGTGATATTTTTAAGACTGTCACTGAAGATTTTGATAAAACTACTTCAGTTTGATAACATCACCTTGGCATTTAAATTATGAACTCAGCTGGCTATGGGGACCTTCACACTAGTGTTTTTCTCAGAGTCAGTTCAGAATTTAGTCATTGTAACCTCTTTGGTACTCAGTCTTGTCCTTCTGAAATTAAAGCAGTGTTGCTAGTTAGTGTTGCTGAAACTATTGCTGGCTGCTTAAAATTTAGCTTAGACATTTTCATTTCTAACATATTACCGTTCATATAGTATATTTGACCAAATAAATGCAACATAGGTGAGCATAAGAAACTTTTTTTTTTTTTTACTTTTTATTTATTTATTCTTCAACACTTAACATTAGAGTAACAAGTTTTGAACAAGTTCTGAGTTGAACATATTCATTAAGAAGGATTGTTTATAGTGGAGAAACGTGTACAAATAAGGATAGAGTAGTTGCCGATATTGTTGACTGGTAATTAATGTGCATTTTGTCCCAGCCTTTGAGTCGTTTTGTCTCTGCTTATTTGTTTGTGAAAGGGACATCGTTTAAGTGCCCTCTGAGGGAATAGAGTTTTTCCTCCCTCTCAATAGCAGCATGCTCTCAATTAGAGTATGTTTAATCAGGAAACCAGCTCGAGTACTAATTACCTTATCTTAGCATGCATGTTAATTAGTTTTGCGAGAAGGTTTCTTTTTTCCAATTGAATGTTCAAATGAATTCAAAGGCGAAAAAACGATGGAACTTTTCTTTGATCTTCTGTTTACATCTGTATGTGTGTTTATACCAAAATGTGGCCTATTTGCCAGTTTGAACTTCGAAGCAATTTGGGTGGTCTTAATTGACGTGTTGTTGCTTGTTTACTTGATATATGTAAGGTCTTATCGGATGGATCATTATGAAAGCACGGTAATTATCTTAAAACGCTCAACTCAGTAGCAAACCTGCCTCATTCACATGAAAGCTCACACGTACAGCCTTTTTTGCTTGCCTGTTTGATAAAGCAACTGAAAGTGAATCGGTTTGAGTCATTGTCACCTCACTTCAAGAAGCTGTTTAAAAGATGCTCCTCGCAAGCTCTTGGACGCAGCCCAGTCTGAGCTTGATGCACTCTCAAGGCTGGGAAACGTAGAGTTTTGTGCTTCTGAAGAGCTGTTATATCCAGGAGTTGCTATACAGGTGGTTTTGCTCTTTGTGCGCCAGTTTACACAAGCAAATTGAAATGTTTATTGAAATGCCATGACAACATTATTTTAGGTCCAGAAAGTTCCTGACAAAAATCCAAGCTCTGTACTTAGTCAAACAGGTGGTGATATCCAAGCTCTGTAACAATAAAGCACCATTTGTTGGGTCTTTGTTTTTCCTAGTGCAGAGAAAAGCTTTGTGAGTGTTGAGAAAGGCCTGAGAAGTGTACTTGGGGATTACTGGATATTTCTCTAAAAGCATTTTGATGTTATGAATAAACTTAAAGTAGGATCTTCTGAGGTGTGGATTGATCAACTTGCCATTGCCGAGTGAATTTCTAAGTTTGAAAATGAGAGAATCAATCTTTTGATTTAATATTATAGAGCGGTGAGATGGGAATTTTGAGTGCATTTCTGTGTACTTGATATGCAGTTGTTTACATTGATTGAATGGATACTTTCTGGAGGGTTTATCGCTTGCAGTTTATTGGTATAATACACTTTTGTGTTTTCTTTGATGTATTGCAACGGGTACCGCAAATTAAACTTTGATTCATGAAAAATAGATACACATTTAAATGAAAATGTCATGAAACCAGTTGCATGAAAGCTATTTATTTGTTCTTAATTTATAGTAAAGTAACAAAATGTTTGTCTCCATAACACCTGCCACACTGACTGTTGACATATGTATATTTGTGATTTCAGGCACTTCAACAAGACTAGAGTGATTCATGCTTACAGGTTTACCTCCTGATACAGTAAGGAACTTCATACATTTACCTTTTGCACCCTCTTTTTTCATTGAAAAGGGATCACAATGCTAATTGTTTTTGGTTGGTTTTTTTTTTGGTAACGACTGATATATCAGCCCATACTAGATGATAATCTTTGATACTTTTCTATAACATACAAGACTTGTATTGTTATTATATGGGCAGTCGGTTACAGCACTCTTTAGTTACCCATATCTGTCATTAAAAACTCATTTTCTTACACTCAATCAGCATTACTTTTAAAAGTTAAATGTGGAGGAAGCAGCAAAAATGGAGGAGAATTTCAACAGTCAAATACAAATGCAACCAAGTGAATTCAGAAGCATCTAAAGAGTCAACATCTAAGTTATAAAGCGTAAGAATTACTGTTCCATTCTGTTCATTGTTTATTCTGGGTGAAGTTTGGTACTCCAATCACAATTTCTGAACCGCTTTCTTGGATAAACATGAGTTAGTTGTCATAATTGTAATGGGACCATTCTGGAAGGAGTCTTTAGTTAAAATAGACTGATGGTTGTAAATATGCTTACAGTGATGCGTTTTCGCTTGCTTAAACATCAGAGGCTTGTCCTTTATCAGTGCGTTTGACAGTCTTGCCGTGTGTCGCCTGCATCGCACAATTTGGATGACAGTGGTAACTGGCAGTCGAATAACCAAATTATTTAGTCATGGGTTTTAAATGGGCACGACGGCAAATGGATGTCAAGTAAATGATGCAATTTATTCCCCCTTTCCTCCTCCTCGCCAGGCGGGCTGCCACGGGACTTCTGCCAGCCTTAAATAAGTGTTACCCAGATGGCACTCACATGACGCCCACTTGGTTACAGAATTGTTCCGTGGGAATAACTCGGCTTGCCACAACAAGCAATAGGTCAAATGAGCAGCGAGTGCCTGTTGCTTGACCTGTTTTGCATATGCAAATCTGCTAATGTTGTGTCATTTCGGTAAATTCCAGGGGAAGGGAGGCTCTCGGGGCTTCCTAAATGAATTGGAAAGGAGCCCAGTTAATGAGGGCGGAGGGGAGAGAGGTAAAAAAGAGGAGATGCTCTCTTCCTCCACTCACTTCCTTTTGTGAGTACACCACTTCCAAGTGCCTCTGCTCGTGGTAAAGGGAAATGTCTGTAGTTGGTCTTTCGTGGTAATGGGATAGTCCAGCAGGTACTAGGATAAGTGGTTTTTCACCCCTCTCTCTCGCTCTATGGTCTTTTAGGAAGTGTTGAAGACAGCTGTGATGTTTTCTATGTCTTTTCACTCCCTCAAGATCTCTGCATCTTTTGATATATATTTATTCCGCTCTCTTTTTCTTTCCCTCTCTTTCTGTCCATCCTTTTCTCACTTTCACCTTTCAACCCAACCTCTTTTATTTTCTGCCACACTTCATGGCATGTAAGTGGTCCGCACTATGGCTGTGCAGCTTGTGAGATGGTATGAAATGAACTTCGTGAAATCTTTCATAATGGCCTTGGCTTTTCAATGTATATCTTTGCAGACATTGGTCACACTTGCCATTCTACATAACGTTTTGACATCCTTGTTGACAAAGTTGAAACAGTTCAGGAATATTATTGGCAATGTCAGAAAAGTGTTGTATATTATCAAAACTTTTGCTCAGTGACTTCATAAGCGATCTCTTATGATTCTTGAAATTTGTTTCAACAGCAAAATTGTGGCAAAACTCTTACAAGCGTGCGCCCTGGCTTAAGTGAACTGTGTCCTCTGCATTTCCGTAACGTGCTACAGCTGCAATCGATGCTGCCCAGGGCTGACAGCAGGAGCAGGACAATGTGGAGATGATTTTCTGCTGCCAAGACTTAAGTAAACAATCCAACAATCCATAGCCCTCCCAACCTTCCCAATTCAAGCTCAGCTTACAACAATCCAAAGACCTTGTTTTAATTTTGCATGCTTTTTACTAAACATATGCTCACCCCATAAGAAGCGGCAAGTCACAGTTTTTTTTTTTTTTTTTTTTTGGCAATCTGTTACATTTTGTAATGTTATAGCATAACAAACAGAACATTTTTGGTTGCTTTTTTGGTTGCCAAAATTATGTACAATTCATAATGGAATCGAGAAATTCGTCTGTTTCGTCTGTCTGATTTGAATGCTTATTAACTTAAAAGGAATTTGGAATTACAATTTTTACAAAGATAGATTAGTTTATATATTTCAACATATTTAATAATTGGACCATGATGGAGTAATGCTTCATTTTGCACAATGCATTGCATGTGTTGATATTCGTTAAATTTTAAGTAAATTACTTTTTCATTTAAGTAAATTGAATTTCATTCAAATTCCAACTCATGAAGTGAAAGAGAGACAACTTTTCAATTCTTAATTTTCTATCTTGTTTTTAATAGGCTACTTTATCAAAAGTGTGTTTTCTCAAAAAACTAAGAGAGTATGCGGGTGGAGATATTTTTGTTGGTTAAGATGTCTTCTTGTCATTGGTGTTATATTAAAAATCGATTAGAAATGGAAGAATAATAAAGCTGACTCTGAATTTGTCTAGAATATTTTAAAAATATTTGGTAAGCGTAAAAGTCGAGGGAGGTTTGAATCGGAGTCCTCTGTACTGGAAGATGCCAGTGTGTAAAATCAAGCCAGATATGTTTTTTTTATTTATATATATATATTTTTAAACAGGCAGTAAAAATGATTGTTTAGCACCTTACAAATAACAGGTATAATTGGATGTGCATATAACCTCAATCATCAAAATGTAAATGCTACGGATTCTCCTTTGGAATTTAATTATATCGCAGCTTGTAATCGACTATAAACCCAAACAAAACAATCAAAATACATATTAACAGGCTCAGCGTGATGAGGAAACAATCTTCTAAACTGAGATAAACCATCTCACGGATTCCTCCAGCAACCCCCTCACCTTGTATTTGCTCTTGTGTGATCTCTTTGAAAGCATCAAAAGATGCAAGCACTCTCTAATGTTTCTCTTCCTCATGCCCAGAGAATAACCCCTCGATCACACTGCCAACATTCTTTTTTTAAAAGCGCAAAGAAAGATGAATTTGGGCCATAAAGGCGCGTATCACAAGGGCTTTTTATCCTAAATGGTCCTTAGAATTGTTATCTATAGGGATGGTGCATTCCCAGCACTGTCGTGTTCAATCAAGTGTCCACTTAGCTGCGGCCAGGAGTAATTGTCCCCAAGTGGGCCACACACTGACCTGTTAATGTCTGTGTTGACCCTCTAACCTTGTCAGCACGTCTAAGAGAAGAGCTCTAAATCATCTCGATCTCCTCCAGCTCTTCTCGTGCTGCCAGGTCAAATGGGAGAATGCCGCAAGCAGACCACTCCCTTAAATTGTCCCTTCTTGGGTAGGTCATTGTCTTCAGGATGAGGTCCAGCTTCAGGATTCACTCTTCTTTATTGCTGCACAATCATGGTGGTGGCACATGTGTTCAATGCTGGGGAGTGCAATAGCAGCTGAAACACATACAAACAGCACAGTAAGGAATTGTATAACAATGTGCAGCAAAGCAGCACATTATAGAGAGTATAACATATTATAAAGAGTATTTACTGTGAGCAGAAGACTTATAATTTCATTATTAGTGTGACTGGCACTTGCTTGTGCAAAACTTGCCGTGACATTGGTAGTTTTTGTGGTTGAATGCAATAGCATTGCTGTGTGGTTGCTAAGGTGTGGCTAATGTTTACGCACTGATATTTAATATTTAAGGGTTAGGGGTTTTGAAAAACCACTGGCACCACTAATAAACATTCTCCTGTGGTTCTTTTCAAAACATGAGTAATTGTCTTTTTAATCACAAAATATTGTTCACCTTATAGGCCAGAGGATTTATAAGATGAGGAGATGGTCCAATATATATATATATATATATTTTTTTTTTAAATAATTTAAAAATAATATTGTGCATTATCGGAGTATAAGAAGCACCGCTTACACCATTATTTTTAGATTATATTTTATTTTAGATTATTATTAGATTTAAATTTCGAAGTGTGCATACAATAGACACTTCACTATCCCATGAGAACACGGTAGAGGACGCATTTGACGCTGGTAGGTCTTTTTAAGTGAGTCTTTGAATTGTTCATTCAAATGAGTCATTGAATAATTCAAGCAAATTAATTCAGAAATGCTGATTTATTCAGAAATCAAACTCAACCACTGTGTGTTTGTTCAGAGAAGCACAACATTATTTTGCCGTGACTTTATTTGAAACTCATTTGTTGGCAGAAAATAAGTAACAGGGCAGGCAGGAATGTACCTAAAATGAAAGTTTCTATGTATTCTCTTTTTGTTTACTGCGTAAAAGCAATATTATATGTGCAATCATGCTGAGACTCAGGACACAGCATATTGGTTGGCATTCTAAGATAAAATAATTCCTCTTTTGCAGGTTTATGCAAATATATGCAGAGGAATAAGCAATTTCTAGGTTAATTTCCTAGAAGTTTAACATTTCTGTGACTTTGCTGATTCCTGATTGGCCTAGCATAGCAACAGCATCAGCCAGTTTGGGTTGGGACTATATGTTGTTGTAATGGCAGCCGAGGAGGATTATTTTGAAAGATTTATGTGAAAATAGTAATTTATTTGATATGTTGCTGAATGATCTGAATTAGAATGGAGAGGTTTTTGTTATTGTGTTGTGTGAAATATAAGGTTGCTGGTATAAATTGCTCTGAATTATCTTTTTTTTTTTTTTAGATTAGGTGTTTCATTGTGATGGATGGTAGACCACATCTTTGATATAAAGCAGAAACAATACCATGAGTTATAGTGTTTTTTATCACAGTGTGATTTTTCACTAGTCTTTTCACGGTTATGTGAAACTTGACACACAAATAAGTGGCAATTATCTAACTACTCTAAAGTGGCTTGTAACTTGTTTCTGTCTGAGACTGACAGGGACGGCAATTTGAGTGAAATGTGTGGATTAAAACCACATGTTGGAGATGCCGAGGGGTGTTGTATTGAGCAGCTGGTATGCCACCAAAATGAAATAGCTGAGTCAAACCTGTGTGAGTTCTTGCATGCCCCGAGGAAGACATTATTGCTTTAAGGTTTCTCGTTCATACACTGAAAATACATTTATCAACATTTGTCCTTTGTGTTCCTTTTAAAATCCCTTTGGAATTTTACAGTTGCTTCTTTGCTTATTGTCTGTATACTGTCAGGATTGGACCTGTTGTCATGTGTGTCAGTTCCTGTTTTTCCTTATTTGGTCTGTTTCCTGTCCTTGATTAGTTTGATTATAATTGATTCCCTGCACCTGTCTGTTCCTTGTTATCCTGCCTTTTTAAGCCCATGTCCTTTCTGTTCAGTTTTGATGGGTCTACAAGTTACGTACGTGTGTCTTCCTTCTGTTCTCCCTGTTGGCTTTACCCCTGTGTTGGATTAATAAAGACTCTTTTGATTATTCTCGGCTCTCTGTTCCTCCTGGCAGCGTAGTGTGGCAAAAGACTGGACTGAAACAGTGTAAATTGCATGTTTGTTTTCCATGTTTTTTCCTCAGTCCTTTTTCTTTCTGCTGTGTTGTATGGTTCCCCTCCTTCTCCCAGAATACCTCCTCCTCATGCTGGAGCAGGGGGAGAATTTGCTCAGGGCACACACCAGAAGTACTGCACCATAGCATGTATCACCAACTACACGGACAACATGTACAGAGCACCATCGTCTGAGGACGGTCCCCGAGTGAATTTCTTGGCCTTTGTGGAGTGGACACTGGCGTTCCCCACCTGTTCCCAGAGGCCAGCCCACCATGTCCCCATGGTACGTCGCATAAGCCCGAGCCTGCTGATGATGGAGAGCCTGAGCCCAACCCGTCAGACCAGGTGTGAGAGCCTGCTACAGTGCTCACTGAAAGGGAGAGCCGCGGACGGTGTGAGTGAGGAGTGGAGCTCCGCCCCCTGCATCACGGCTGAGGGTGAGCATACTTTGGTACACCAAAAGGGCCAAAATGAGGAGGAGGAGGATCTTATCGATTGGGAATCGGAACTGGAAGTTGTATTGCCCCCTCTCCTCTCTCCATCGTTTACGCTTGTCCTGTCCAGCCCTCCTTCATCCTTGGTTTCCTCATCCAGCCCTGACTTCCGATTCTCCGGTGCCAGCTCCTAGAATGTGTCCTCCAGTACCAGCTCCTAGAATGTGCCCTCCAGTGGCTGCTCCTGACTCCTCCTCCACTGTCATCTAGCAGCCCCTCTGCTCGCACTCTGTCCATCATCTGTGTGGTGCAAGCCATCTGCTCCAGCTTTGCCTTGCACTGCCATCCTCCAGAATTGCCTTGGTTGGAGTCTCTCTCACCTCTGCCTCCAGCCTCTGAGGCCCGGACTCCACCTCGGCTCATAGCTCCTTTTGCCTCCACCGTCAACCATCGATCCATCAGCTCCACCAGGGTCCCTTGTTCCTCCTGCTCTGCCTTGGTCGGGCATTGAACCATCACCGCCTCTGGACTCTTCTCCACTGGATGCTCCTATTTGTTCTGTCCCACCAGCTCCGTTAAGCTCCTTCCTCCCGCCAGCTCCACCTTGGTCCTCAGTCACTCTGTGGATCTCCGCCACGGTTGCCAGAGCCCTCAGCCCCACCCTGGCCCCCTGGATCCTCTGCATCCCCCTAGCTTGTTGACTCACCATCTCTGTCACCTGCTCCGCTGCCCTTGGTCGGCCTCCTGGAGTCTACCTTGGGCCGTCATTATAGCTGTGGCCTGGGTGAAATGTCACGATTGGACCTGTTGTCATGTTTTCCTGTTCTTGTTATTCCTTATTTGGTCTTTTTCCTGTACTTGTTTAGTTTGATTATAATTGATTCCCTGCATCTGTCTGTTCCTCTTTACCCTACCTTATAAGCCCACATCCTTTCTGTTCAGTTTACAAGTCTACAAGTTACATACATGTGTCTTCCTTCTGTTCTCCATGTTGGATTTACCCCTGTGATGGATTAATAAAGACTCTTAGATTATTCTAGATTATTAGATTATTCTCTGCTCCATGTTCCTTCCAGCAGTATAGTGTGACCCCTTAGTTTTAGAATTTTATGTTACAGAAACTAAATGCTTTAAAAAAATTCCTGCACTCTATACCCTATAATGACGAACCAAAATCCAGATTTGTGAGAACTGCAAATTTATAAATGTTTTTATTGTATAGGAGACTAGAAGTTCCCTGCATGATTTTAGATCTGATTTTCACTCACCGGCAGGTTTTGCGCAATCACAGACAAATACCTGAAATCGGAGGCGAATCGGTGCTCATTTACGCAAGTGACAATGCATTGTGAATTATCAAAGACTTGATCTGAGAGAATTGCCGACACATTACGGACACCCGAGAAATATTTGGCATGCTAAATATCTGGACCTATTCAAAATTCTGTTGTGTGAAATGAGTTTTCAAACTGGCATAAGATGAAAGAAACAGCTGAGACAAACTGGATACTTGCTTGAAATGTAAGTTAGGAATCTATTAAATGTCATTTGTTGCTACAGTAGGAAGGAAAATACATTGTAAAATTATATACAATAAGAGTTTAGAACTATACAGTTAATGTATATTTACACTGGTTGACTAGTCATTCAGAAATTCGATTAGTGAGTGAGACTAATTTATATAGGTTTTTTAAATGTTCTTGACAGCCATACACATTCAGATGGATGTCTTTAGTTGTGTTTTGCAGCATCTTCCTGCCACAAGATCACATTTGTTTTTCTTTTATTCTCCTTCCTGTTGGTAAAGATGACATTTTAAAGGTTAATGTAAATGTGGCTGTTTCTTATTCTTATTTTGTCACTTTCTCTTTTTCAAAGAAGATCAGATCATCCATCTCTATCATGGAGTAGTTTCCACCTCTCTTTCACTTTCATGTGCCCTAGCTGCTCTTTAAATACTACAGTAATTCTCTCACTCTCTCTCTTTCTCTCTGCCTCTTTTTACCTGTAGCTATTTCCTCTCGCCCCTTTTATACTTCCTATTTTTGGAGTTCAGTGATGTGAGAGTCATAAATACCAGCGAGGGTGCAGAGGGGTCTTTTGGGATTGTGTATTTTTTGCAGCAATGACAAGAACGCGGGCAGCTAATCAGAGCGGCTCTTATCTGAAGCTGCTCAGCGCCGACGTGGAACAGAGGAATGCTAAGGGGGTTAGCGCTAGCTGAATTCCACACTGAGGAATTACATGGAGATGAGCTGTAATGCAAGGGTTGATTTTATTGGGTCTGTTGGGGATATACTGTGAATATTTGGCCTCTAGGAGGGGACAGGTCTGAGCTTGTATGTACTTGACAGATTTGGAATATTGAATTTGTACCATTTTGTTCTGATGTGAGAGATATAGCTAAATATTTTTGAAACTTAATATATATTGAACATTTGAATATTTATGTGGTAGTTTGTAAAAAGCATATTTTTTAACCATCAGACATTGTTGTAAAGTTGATTAAAAATGTTTAAGGTTTGGAATAAAATACAGAAAATGTGTATAAACGTAATCAGGGTGAGCTGTTTTTCAGTGAATGAGAAGAGGTAAATATTTGTAAATAATTTATATACAAATGATCAAAATAACTATTTTTATATTATTATTTATATAATTTTTGCATTTAATATAATTAAAAATATATATTATAATTTTTATTTATGCACTAATATAAAATGCAGACCAAAACAGATATAAATAATAAATAAACAGTAATATTAATAAACAAATATATAAAATAGCATCATTAATAAACACCATGTATTTTACTAAACATTTTATAAGCATTTGAAATCTTATCCAGGGACATCTGTAAACATTTTTGGAATGAGTCAATGAACTGATTTATAAAAATGAACAGAAGAAATAATTAGCAGAAATTACCCGACTGGCTACTCATGTTTAAGCACTATTAAGATATCTCTCATTGTGACACACACAAGTAGCCGGTATGCTGCCATCGTTTGAAAAGTTAATAGGCAAATAAAAAGTAAATTAATATCTTTGCAATATTCATGATGTTGGTTCAGTTTTTAAACTGGCATTAAAATACTTCCAATACATTGTAAATATTCAGTCTATCGGCCAACCTTCTGTTGAATAATATGGAGCTAAGCGATTTACCATCGTACTATTAAAACTCCATCCAGACCTGTGGCGGGTCAGTGAATGATAGACACTCCTCACTGTCTTTATCACTTTCTGTTTCTGTCTTCATCTCACCTTCTTTAACCTTCCGGATTCTTTTAGCTCCTCCTTTTTCTGTCACTCTCTCTTTTTGTCTCCCTTTCACCTTAATGAGAACACACTCAAGTAAATGCTGACCTCTGTAATAAGCATTTTACTACGCAAATCACCACCACCGATGCTGATTGATCACAGTCACATGTCACAGACTTACGGGATCTGACTAAATGTTCCAGAGAATTCTGTCACAAGTAGTGTGTGGCCGCAGCATTTCCTTAGATGAGTCGTCCCTCGAGTCACTACCATTCATCAGAACAGCAATGCAGATTTGTGCTGATTATTATCTGATGCTCTGTGTAAATATCACATGTGTCAGAAATGCTTGCTGTTGAAAATCTGAAAATGTGTTAAGATGCATTTAGGTCAGTTCTGGAATTAATTTGTCACCAAATTAAGCATTTGTGGTCGGATTTCATCACGTTTTTGCCTTTTTCCTTTCTCATTTGAGTCATCATCCAGGTTTATGTGGGTTGAGTGAATTTAAGGGACTTCCCCCACCTTTAGAGAACGGTATCAATTCCTGTTTGGTATCAATTTTGCTGATGTTAATATGCACTTGTCTCTCTCTCTTGTCTTTTTTACTCATTTTGTATTTCAGATTGAGGTGGCTCCACCGTATCCAGTAGCTCCGCCCCTTTGTTCCCTTTTCTGAATTCTGATTGGAACAATGGAACGTCAATCCTGTCCAAACAAGTGACTGTGGTATGTTGTCTTCAGAATTTTTCCTTGAAACCACACAAATGTACGCTTTCTACTGTGCTACTTTTGCATAGTAGTAAAAATGGTCTACAGTATGTATTGTACGTACATGTATTTGACTACAATTTTTTTTTTTTTTATCTCTCAGAGGTTGGTCTTTCCTACCTCTGACGATTGGATTATTTTGTCGTGTATTTCATTGATGTATGAACTTTGTCTTGGAACTTTCTCATAAAATTCCCTAGCAGAAATGTGATAGAAATAAAGCTGGTGTTTACACGTAGTAATGTGTTTTGGTAGAATTTGTTAAGAAATGTCCTGAATTCATACTGAGACCTTGTTGAGATGTTTTCTGAAACTGTAGACGTCAACAGAGTCTCTGTTTGATCTCCTTAAATGATTATCTGTGAAACAAATCATATCCAGCAAATCCGAGTGCAGTTTGAGGCATTGCTGAGCTCTATTCCTGAAACTCTAGAGGCTATTTAGGGTCTTTTTTTCTCTGGAGATTTTTAGTCTCCATTTGCACAGCCTTTAACCTTGTGAGAATTTACTATCTGCCCACTTTGAAACATTGAGCTCTTTTATACTTCAGACATGCTAGATAATTTTTTTTTTTTAAGAAATGTCAGAGAAGACAGAAGCAAGACCTCTGTTTATCTGACCCTTTTTCAATTGTTTTTCTCCTAGACGGCAAAGAGATCTGCTTTTTCTTGTCTACGAGAACACTCATCCTGAAACCCCAAACTTGCTAAAGATCTTTTTTATCTGGGTTGGGTTTGTTCTCTTTACCCAATGGTTGATACTTCTGCCCATTTGCCTTTGACCCATTTTTAGTGTCACTGTCCCTTCACACTTATGTATAGCAGACATTGACTAGTCTTCCTGTCATCACTTTGCAGCTTTGCGTGAGCGTGCTTGTATATTTGCAACTGGCAGAACACTTTTCTGTGCCATAGATCTGGCACAGTGCCAGTCCACGCCTTTCCCCCCGATCAGAAGCAAACGTGACATTTGTGCCGAGGTAATGGAATCCTTGCGCAATTAAATCCCCGACTGGGAAGTGAAGCTGCTCTTTCCATCCCTCCATCCCTCTGCTTTCCTTTCATCCGCAGGAGGGAAGGCCATGATGATGAGACCATCTCAGCACGTTGCCCCTTTATTCTGCTCTCCGTGCCACTTTTTGTTTTTAACTTCTCCACATAAACATCTCTCCGCCTGGCAATTAATTACCACAAATGCCAATTAACCCCCTCCTTTTAAAAAATAATATTGTAGGAGAATTAAATATCAATTATAAAAATTATGTTGGAAGGCGGCAACATTAAATTGCTTTAATGAGTTGTGCTGAAGGTGACAGTTGTTATTTTGTAGCCCGTCATGGCAGGGGACCTTCTGCCTGCTCTGATACAATGTGAAGTGGAGGATGAATCATTGTTCTGTGCTACTGCCAGCCAAAGAGAAGCACTTAGGGGTCTCTTTTTCTCTCTATATATATTCTCTCTTCCTTATTTGACTTGCACAACTGCTGATGGTGCGTTTGCCCACCGGTTGTGCTCCAGGACCATTCTTCCATACATTATCATATTTAAAGAAATAGTTCATGCAAAAATGAAAATTTGGTCATAATTTACTCGTCTTTATGTCATTCCAAAGCAGTTTGGTTTTGTTTCTTCATTGTACTAGTTTTTTTCCATGCAAATAGTTCACATGGGGGCTGACACTTTCGAGTTTCAAAAAGGTTGCAAAGAAAGGTGAAAGTATCAAAAACATGGTCCTTATGACTCAAGCACTTTAATTCAAGCCTTTTGAATTCATACGATTGGTTTATGTGAGGAACAGGCCAAAATATACGTCATTAAAAAAACTTCCTGTGCAGTGAGTGTTCATCTAATTGCGTTGAGTTTGAGAACTGAACGAGCAAAGTCTTTCAGACCAGTTCTGAGAACTAGATAAACCGATTCTGATTCAAAAGACTGAATCCTTCACAAAAGGAGGAGATTTTATGGTCTCCCAGAGTATAAAATGGCTGAAAAAGTATCTCATAGACTTTCATTGTGACTTGGTGGTGGGCTCTTTTGACTTGGACCATATTTTATCAGAAATTGTGTGTTCAGAAGCTTTACTCTTACATACATTCAACATTTATTTATTCATTTAGCAGACACTTTTAGCCAAAGTGACTTAAAAAAGAGGAATACAACAAATTATCAAAAAGAGGCGATAAACAAAAGAAGTGACAGTAAATGCCGCTAGGGTCACTCAAGTCTTTTTACAGTGTGACGTTTTATATGTGTTATTGCACCCTTTGTATCTCTGAAAGGTCACTTAACAAAATTATATGCATATCTGTGTGTATGTGGGGAGGCATAAATAACAGCTCACAAAATAGAGAGGTCACCCAACGTTTTTTTTTCTCTCTTGAGTTGAACGTTAATTTGAAGCAACAATAAAACGGATGTAACCATTTCCTAATCAACTTTTGTGGGTAATAAACTTTGGTCTGCATACCCCTGCACTGGAGTTGGACTAGTCTAAGACATCTCCATCTATTCTCACCTTCAGTGATTAACATCTCACTTTGCTGACGATGATGTTCCTTGTTCAGCTGATTGTAAGGTGATAGAGAAAATGTTAAATTGGACCTTGATGCTCATCTGAAGCCAATTTTAACATATAGGAAGAAGAAATCGCAAATGAGATCTCTATAACATCTCTCTTTTTTTTTTTTTTTTTTTATTGCAATGGAAATGGAAAGGGTCGTTTGACTCCTGATTGTCAGGCTTTTCTCTGAATAAACACCCCAGAAGTCTCACATGTTCAGTTTCTATTCTATAGCATTGGCTTTTAACCTTTTGAACATAATATTTTTAGGCACCCCGAATCAGACAATATATTTCTTCTCATATTTCATTCTGCAATTATGACAATAATGCTTGTTTTCAAACTTTTTATTAACATAAAATTTATTTTGTGAGTTTTTCCAATAAAAATAATATTTATTGAGAGTGAAATATGTATAAAATTGAAAATATATATATATTTTTACATCCATTTATTAAATTTTTTATGTTTTAAGCATTTAGGTGTGAAGTCATTTATACATTTGAGGCCCTGTCCCCTGTTTGAGAACCGCTGTTCTAGAGTTTCCAAATAGTGTCTCAAACTTTTGCCCGGATTTATTAACATACCAACATTTGCAATTAAAAATCCATCTCATAAAACCCTCCCTAAACTAAGTATCTGCTCCTTTCTATTAACATTCATGTTTTAGCTTTCTACATTTACTGCATGATGACAAATTGTGTCTATTTTCCTTCTAAGAGGAAAATTTGAAACTTTGAAGTTGAACTTTGATTGAAGCAAACTCCTGAGCTAAAAAAGATCAACCCTTGAGCAATAAAATTATCCTCTGGGACTGGTTTGACAGATAGATGAAGCAAATTATTGTAATTATACCACTGCCTATCAGTCAGCTGGGCAGAAAAATGCTGTTTAGTGAATTGAGAGTAGATTGAATCATGTTTTGGCCATTTGCTTATTTGTGGCAGTGCAATTAACAACAGCCTAGCAGATTTGCACATAGGTCGAGACCACCCCAACAGGCATGGAAATTCAAGTACTGTGTGATGTTTTCCTTTTTCCAAGCATCTGCTCAATGACTGCCATCCACAGGGCCTGACACACACGCATGCATTTAGAATGGGCCTGCAGCCCTCTGACCGGGAGACTGAAACTCAACACTCATTTAGCAGTGGCTCAACATACGGCCCACTTCACAACTTCACACAGCACACACACAAACGCTTAAAAGTTCATTAGATCAGTATCCTGTCTAAATTGCCTCTGTGTAACACACACCACAGGCTAATGCAGGGGGTCTCAATGCTGGATATGTCCACCTTTCTCAGGGCTGCTTTTGTGCGCCCTTGTTTTTACAGCAAGTTTGTTTCCCATTCTGTCATATTACACTTTATCATTTAATTTCACTTTTCATTTTAGTAAGACTTCAGATGATTGATAAACAAATCTGCTTATGCTCATTTTTAAATATGTGTCATTTCTTAGAAAAGGTCAGCGCTGAGTCATTTAATTATCCTTCGCATTTTCATAGATTAACAATAATTTCATGGAAAATGACATTGCTCAGAAGGTAGTCTTGAATATCTCAGGAGACTTAAAACATTGAGAACTTAATTTAACTTTGTTGGCATCTTTTCCATGAAAAATATTTAACATCCATGGAACTTCTCCATTCTATTTTTTTTTTAACAGGAAAAGGATTTGATCATTAAATGTTCTTCACACTAAACAAAAAAAAAAAAATGGTTCTGCTTACTATTTGCTGAAAGGATTTGGGGAACCAATACCAGTTCTTCTATGGCATCACTGTGAAAACCCCCTTAAGGTTTGAGCATCTTTATTCGCTCTCATTTTAACCTCACAAATGAGAAATCATTTGTGACTTTTCTTTTCTTTGGGTGTGTTTAGAGCAGGTCTGTATTATAACGCAATACAGACCTACTTTAGTGGAGTTTATTCAGTCTTATTCACTGTCCCTTTTCCGTTTTCACAAAAGCTTTCAGTTACACCTAGCTTCCTAACTTCCTGTTTCGCTGGGTGTCTGGCCGGCGGTGGGCTGATGTCGTAACTGCGATCAGGAAAGGAACACAAGTCCAGGATGGAGTCCCAGGCAGCTGGCCCAGTGTGTGTGTAGGAAACAGCAGAGCAACTTGCAGCGAGCAGCAAATTACAGTCCGTATCTCCTATCTCTCTCCTCTCTTTTCACTTTCCTGTTTGGACTCTAAGGTGATTGGAGGCACAGGCTGTGACATTTGACGGAAGGAGAGAGAGAGAGAGAGAGAGAGAGAGAGAGAGCAAATAAAAGAGAAAGTATTTATTTACAGTGTGATGATGCTAGTTAAGGATGCGGTTTCACACAGGATGTGCCCCCCTGCTTCGATCTGATAGGGGGCAGGCTGGAGCTCGAGGTGGTGGCCTGTATTGTGGAGCCGGTCTGGATTTTGGGCTGGACCCACTAGCACACCCTCAACGCTGTTTCCTGTCTAGGCGCAGAGAGATGAGAGCAGGTCAGCACAGGTCACTGGGAAAGAGAGCGGAGGGGAAGGACAGTCGAGGGTGTGTGATTGTGGGAGGTGTGTAATTGTCTGAGATATGTAGAAAGGTCATGTGTTGTGTTTTTTGAGGCCCTTTACCTCTGTCATCACCGCAGTGAACCAAATGCAGTCCCACAAGCAGAATCAAACATCCTACCGCTGCTGTATAGCGTTGAATCAGCGATTAACATATACCGCCCATAGTCATTTGAGGTGTTTGTAATTTACAAACTATAAAATATATCAAAAGGCTGATGTAAATCAAATAGGCCTTTTTTTTCCCCCTAAAAGCTTCTTCATTTCATATTTCTGTTTAGGACACAAATTTTAACATTATTTTACATGTCAGATATATGTGTTTGTTCTTAAAAATGTGAATAGTGAGTGTAACTGTTAAAAGTGTGTGTGTGTGTGTGTGTGTGTATATATATATATATATATATATATATATATATATATATGTATGTATGTATATATATATATATATGTATGTATATATATATATATATATATGTATGTATGTATGTATGTATGTATGTATATATATATATATATATATGTATATGTATATATATGTATATGTATATGTATATATATGTATATGTATATATATGTATGTGTGTGTATATGTATGTGTATGTGTGACTTTGACATTAACATCCTCCATCTAATAATATAAGGTTAATGGCCTTAATGAGGCCTAAAAACGCAATGAGACATTGGATCTACTTTTTATTCACGGATCGCTTGTCTAAATAGGGGAAGTGGCGCACTGACCGTTTAGCCTTGCGCTAATGACGAATGCTGAGAAGTTTGAGCTGAGAGAGCAGACTATGGGTAATGATGAAAGCTTTAGTATGGAGATATGCTACTTTGATTCAAGGTGTTATGATTTGTCCTTGTTAAACAACATTCTGTTTGCTTGCAGTGGATGATGTTCTGTGTTTGATGTAACCACTAATTTGACATTTACATCTACAGAATAGTGTTTTTCATAGTTATGAAATTTAAAAATGTATGGTTAGTAACATTTTATGATTTTAAAAAGTCTCTTATGCAAAAACTTTGAATTTGTTTGACTAAAATAAAAAAATAAAAAAATATAATTACAGTTTGACAATAATTGTTTCATATTTTTATGTTTTAAATAATTACTTTTGGGAGGTCCTTTGATGTATAGAAAATGTAAAAGAACAGCATTTATTTGAAATATAAATATTTGTAAGATTATAAATGTCTATACTGTCTTTTTAAAAAACTATTTTAGGTGTCCTTGCTAAATAAAAACATCAGTTTCTTGAAAAAAATATCACTGACCCTGAACTTTAGTGTATGTGCATATATTACAAAAAAAAATACTTTGTTGCAAATGTGTATCCTTAAATACTAATCTGCATCTTAACTATACAATGAATCCAGTCAGTATGGTTTAAGTTTAAACAAGTTCAGTTACTCTATCAGATTTTGATTCAGAAATGCTCTGACTGGTTTAGTGAGTTCATAAAGTGAAGGATTTGTCAAACTGATTCAACCAGTAACTTTGTAAGTATTTCTGAATGATACATGTAGAGAAGCGGTTTGCTCGTGAATCGGTAAACACTGGTCATACTGTATTCACAGTTTGTGTAATTTTTTTTTTTTGCCTATATATTTATAACGATCTGTTTTATACTATTATATATATATATGAATTAATAATTTTATTCAGCAAGGATGCATAAAATTGATCAAAAGTGAAGTTAAGACTTTTATATTGTTATAAAAATATATTTCAAACTGTTTTACAAGTTTTATTTAATTATTCTTTTTTAGAGACTTCTTTAAAAAAAAAAAAAAAAAAAATCATACCCAAATTTTAAAAGGTGTTGTAATTTTATTTAATAAAATATAAGTGCTTTATGTAATTAAAATATTATTTTATCTAATTTTAAGGTATCATTACATCAGGTATCATTACATGTTCATTTTTGACATTTAATTTTGAAAGGTTCACTAGGAAGTTCACTAGGTTCACTAGGCTCAAACGTACAGTGCCCCAATGTGTGAGAACAAGCGGACTAACCTCTATGCTATGGCTCCACTAGAGCTTCATGTAGCTGACGTGTTCATGCCTGTCCCCTGGAGAGCAGGAACAGGAATCTGTCCATTAAAGCAGTCTCTGAAAACACTAGTGTACACTAGGCCAGGGGGGACAGGAGCAGTAAATCTGTGAAAGTGGATCTAGACCTGACAAACATGTGCAGAGCTGAGAAATACAAACAAACAACAGGCCTGTTTGTCTCCCTGTTGGGTTACAGAAATACACACTAACGTACACCCACCCACACACACAAAACACTACAGCTTATGCTTCCTGAGTAGAGTCGTAGCAGTCTTGTGGCTCTTTAGTTTCTTCTTTTGTAAACACAATTCACGCCTCTGTGTTTTTGAGTCCATTATCTAACAGACAAGTCAGTCAATACAGTCTTGCGGTCGCACCATTCTGCATTGATGTATGTATTTATGTGCTATATGCAGAAAAGAGCTTCTCTTTTGTGAACATGGTGTAAACAGGCATGTCAATAAACCCATAAGCCGTATCAAGCTACAGTAGCTATTAAAAAAGGCTTATATCTGCTGTGGATTTTTTTTTCTCCCTCTTTTTTAAAAATAATGTTAACGTGGCATTGTAAAAGAGATGGATGATCTATGTGGCAGATTGATCAGCGGGTAGAGACCCCATTATCTCTTTCCGTGTTAATTACAGTGTGCTCAGCTTGTGTGTCAAAAGACGGATAACTGACGAAGGTAAAAGACCTTATTTATGCTTTTGTACTCAGCTGGCGGCAGCTTTCCCCTCTCTTTCTTTTTTTTCGCCTTCTCAGCGCTGAATATTTATCGTCCAGTAATATTACTCTGTCAAAGATGATCATCTCTGCGGAGATATTATTCACTATCGTCACCTTCACAGGCATCCATTTGGACCTGCTCCTTCTCAAGTTACAGACTCTTCCTCTACACGCGGAGTGGCTGAGCAAATTTGCGCAGAGATTTTTGGTCGTCCCCCGGGATGCCAGAAAGGTAATTCGGGTTGGGTAAATCAATATGTGGACAGCCCAGTCATACCACAACGCAGAGACATGGCACCAATCTCAGAATGCCCTGACATTTTGTGGCTTTTAGTGGGGTCACATTTTGCTAACGGAATAACAAAAGAAGAAAAAAGCAGGGAAAAATTTCAGTCGCAAGCATCCAGATGAAGTCGATGCTCATCTGAATAGTTTTAAACTAAAATATCATTTTGAACTAGTTCTGAATTGAATCATCATCCGTTCATATATATTTGGGCCATTGTTATGAAAAAAAAAGCAGAATGTGTAAATTTTTGCGATGAATAAAATAAATCAATTTAGCCAACGTCATTCTGCTCAGGTTTGCCCACTTTAAAAAATTTGTAATGTCTACAGAAAAAAGACTAAAATATGACCGTAAAGTTACCTTACTGTATGTGGGGTGAAAAACTATTAATGGTTTAACATTTAATGTACCTAAATTTAAGCTTTATAAAAGTGAAAAAAATTATTTACTATATGATTTATGGTAAAAAAAAAAAAAAAATCTTACCAGGACATTCCAAGAGGTAAAATAGGTTTTAGTTTCTGTCGTTTTTCTTATTAATGATGTACATTGATCGTTTTTATTTAAAATTTTATCTGATTTAGTTAACGTTTATTGCATTTTGTAGTGTTGTGTTACCCTGATGGTGTTTTGTCTTTGTGTGTATGACTCAATCTAAATAAGGCCTATATAAGCTTCCAGAAGAGGTAAGTTCTTGTGCGTTATTCAGGTTCGGTTGAGCTGCTGCTTCTGTCCACTGATCAATGTTAACATCTGAGTAAAAGCCTAAATTAAATCTGAAAAATTGAACTAAACCGTTTGATTCATATGGATTAGTTTTCCGATCTCTTTATGAAGATTTTGAATTGTCAAAGTGGTAGTTACAAAGACAGTCAATGGAAGGAAATCTGACTGCACCCTGTCATCAAAAATATCTTAATTTGTGTTCCGAAGATGAACAAAGGTCTTATGGGTGCGGATCGACATGAGGGAGAGCAATTGATGACAGAATTTTCATATTGGGGTGAACTAACCCTTTAATACAGTTACTTTTACATACAGTATGGTTATTTACGGGTGTGACAACCGCATTCTGTAACCGAACTCACACCTGTACATTTTCAGGACTAACAACCACATTCTCGGAAAGCAAGTGCTGTGTGAATGGAACACGACTGGACAACTCTGTCACATCATACAGTGCGAGAGAGCTGTTCTGCGGTGTCTTTTTTTTATTTTATTTTTTTTATTACATTTTATTTTTATTAGAATTTTGTATACAAGTAACAAAAGAAAAACAGACAGGAAAAAATATACAGAATATAAACCACAAGCAAAACAGAACACAGACACCAAAAAAAAAAAAAAAAAAAAAAACCGCATATTTAAAAACAACTAATTAAGTACACTGCTGCACCACTGACATTAGAATCTCAACACAAATACTAAACGGAGATGGTAAAGGTGGTTGGCACTCTATGAACTCCCTTGCTGGTCCAACTCAGTGTTATATTTGTCAAGGTGAGCCAAAAATGGCTCCCAAATATCTGAAAATTTATTAAGATTGCTGTTCTGCGGTGTCTAAAGTGTGCTGCATGTTTTAATTTGTGGTTTCGGTAACTTACAGTGACGGAGAAGTGAGCTGTATCATCAGAAAGTTTTCGATTCAGATTCAGTTTTTCTCCAACGGAGCCGCTCCTGTCAGTTTTGTGTTCTGAGTGTGACTCAGATGCACCGCTCTCCACCCAAATAAAAGCTGCTGTCATTTAATGAAGGTTTGGTGGATGAACTCGTGGCTCAGCTGGACTCTTGTTGTGTCTGTAAGTGATAAGACTTTTTTCGGTTTTATGGACGTCGCCATCTTTGATATTACTTCAGTCACTGTTGCCATGGTTACTGGTAAAGAAAATGTGCTTGACTCCTGTTGCGTGTTCATACAGACAGTATTCCAAATACAACTATAAGTTGCTGTGTGAACGGAACATTTCAAAACTCACACCTGTGTGTAAATGACAGTGTGAATGTATTGCCATTTTTATGGATGGGCCACATGCAGCGAACTCTGATTCATCATGTGGCTTTCTGTGTTACCACCTATTATTATAGTGGTTATTAGTCAGTTTTACAGTAAAAAGCAGATTTTAGTAGTTCAGATGGATTATTTTAACAATCATATAGTTTTATACAGCCACCAATATGTCATTCTGTAATACTAGGAACATTGTATTTTTAATGTAGAATTCTGCCAGTTTTAGCAGGTAATTTAACAGGATGTTGTTTTGCTCTTTGAAATTAACCCAGGTACATCAAAACAAAGCTTAGTCTAAAAATAATGCTAAAAATAACAATTAAAAAACATCCGTGGAGGATTTTATGTAGCTAGCGTTTAATTTGCTGACTAGATAGCATTTAATGTTTAATGCGCTAATGTTTTTAGATTTTATTTCTCAAGTACATTAGATACAGTATGTTAGATGTCAACAAGCAAAAAACGAGATGTGTGATGTTGAGATTTGACAAAATCACCTTACACTACTTACACTAGGGTAGACCTTACACCGAGATCATGCAGCGTGTTTATTGTTTGCGCTGTGTGCCGAAGGGCCCCTTCTTCTGAAACACACAGCAGTGAAACCCCCATGAAGGGACTTTTCAACTGTGTTACAGATCTTTTTTTTCCTTTTTTCTTTCTTCTTATCACTGAGCGTGTGGTGTGAGAGGTAACATCACAGCAGTCTTTCCTGTGGTTTCATCTGTCAGACCTGATCCTCAGGCCTGTGTTTTTACCTCGCACCAGAAACAACACACTGTTATGAACCCTCACATACACGCGCATTCTCTCGCTCTCCCTTTCAAAACCATTTATTCTTTTCATCACTTCCTGTCTGTTGACCAGACTGAAACAGCTTTCTGAAAGGCTGTCTGGAGTCAAGCTTGAGAAACTGAATTGGGTAAACAACAAAAAAATGTAGATTCATTTGGTTTTCTTTGTGCAAACAGGTTGTTCTGCCCAGGATTGTTTGCAATTTAATATTGTGCAAGGTGAATGTTATGTTATTGTTTTGTCATTCCTGCGTTGATAACGTTATCTCTCATCGCTACACCAAGTCTGAATGAGAGATATTATGTGTGTTTTGCAAAGGAATTTTTTTTTTTTTTTTTGTGTGTATCTGTGTGTGCGAGTGCATTGAGTGTTATAATGGCTATCATGTCAGGAGTCAGACGTTACGGTAAGATGTCAGAGCATCACCTGGTGGACTAGCACAGAAAATAGGCTCTCGTGCAAATAGCAGACACCCACATACAGTATAACTATGAGAAATCCTTTCACGCCACATATTGACACATCTCTGAATTGATTCCAGCTCAGTTTGTCTCCTTAATTATTATTATTTTATTTTTTTTATTTACAGCTGATTTTAGTTGTATCACATAAAAGCTTGTTTTTGCCCTAGAGGAAAAAATGACTTTTTATGTCATTGTGACTTTGTATCTCATAAAAAAATAATAATAATGCAACTTTTTAGATTCTTAATATATTTTATTTCTGTCAAATGTATCTTATAATGTGTAAAAAAAATTCAACTTTATTTTACCATTACCTTCTTTACTTGTGAACTTTAAAGCAAAACAATGATTATTTCCAAACAGATTGGCAGACCACTCCCCCTCATCTTCTATTGGTCAGCCAAATGGGTAGTCCTGCTCCCAAATCCAAGCTATTGTTTGAAAGCAAAGTTGACTTAACTCAGTGTTTTGAAATGGCTATGAGTGAATGTGTTTAAAATTTTAGAAAAAACTTCTACTTAACTTTCTAGTATACAATAAAGACTCTTGTCTGTGTTGTAAAACTATATTTAGATATATGTACATTGTTTTAAATTAATGTTGTTGTGTATTTACAAATTTTATTAATAATTACACATCAAGTTTAACTATAATCAGTTTTTTTTTAAATAGCAACCCCATATATACATCTCCAACATTAAAGGGATAGTTCACTCAAATATATATATATATATATATATATATATATATATATATATATATAAACATTAATATTGATTGGACAAAAAATATCACTTGAAACACTTCTCAAAATTTCTTCTTTTATGTTCCACAGAAGACAAAGTCGCTCGGGTCTGGAATGACACGAGGGTGAGTAAAAGATGACAGAATTTTTATATTTGGATGAACTTTCTCTTTAATAGGAGCATTCTAATATCTTCTCAATCTGTATTTTTGCAAACTAATCACTCTTCATAAGTGTCTCTCTAATAATATTGAGGTAGTTCAAGCTTAGAAAGAGAGTATGTGACAGAGAGTAGGTTTGGTGGGGCCAAGAAGGGTCGTGATCTTAACAGATGTCACCTCACATGTCACCTCACCATCTACACGGTTGCCACAAACCACCATCCAAGTGTACTCAAGCGCAGCACACTATAAAAACACTCACAGTCACCTCTTATCAGATTACCATGCCTTATGATTGGCCTTCCATTGGCCTCTTTATTTAATAGAAGGTTCCTTTCTTCTTTGAGATGCCATAGAGTGTTACATCACTGCGCTTGAGCCCTGTTATCTATGTTGAGGCCTGTTCTTGTAATGGGCTTTATTGATCTAAACAACATCAGGCTGGCCGTGATGTTATTAAGGTGAAGATAACTTCACTGTAACTTCCACTCAAACAATGTATTAGTGTTTTATTGGGTTTAAATAACTTTGGCTTTTAGACGCTAATGTAGCCGGTTAGTCACCCTGCTCTTTTATGGCTGCAGGATCTTAATAAAGCTTTCCTCTTTACATCCTGCTGTGTGTGAGTGTGTTTGTGTGTGAGAGAGGACAGGAGATGCCAAGTGCTTGCTGGGAAGTTTCTGCATCTTTAGTAAACAGCAGGAACTCTAAATAATCGGAGTAATAATATGTTGGCGGTATCCGTATTAAGCAACGCATTATCTAGCAGTGGTTCATTCCGACCCGGACCTTTAAACTCGATCCACAATGCTGCCTTTTTTCTTTGTCAAATTAACATATGTGGTAAGAATTATTTGTGGGTTTAGAGTCATTTGTTAACTGCATTTTGCAGTGAACTGTTAAAATGGATGTTCGGATGTGTTTTTTTTGTCTTCCAAGGGCACACTGAATCCAATATTTATGAAATAATGATCTCATTCATCTACAGGCATATTTTCTGTGGGAAATTTAATTTGCAGCTATTTAAAGCCATGCGTTTGGTAATGAATTATTTTGTCATCCTGCCTCTGATGAGATTCATCTTTAATAACTGTAACAATTATTTTATTAAAAAAGAGGAGCCATGCATTATGGCTATCTCAGCAAGGTCTAGAGCGTGCAAGGATTCTCATTAGGAGGGTATTATTACCCCTGCTGGGCTTTCATTCACACTACCCAACTTAAATTACATTATGTGTCAACAATGTTTGCATTAAATTTAAGCAGTCATATTTACCAATTTTTCCCTCTCTCTCGCTCCCTACTACTGACACATTTAGATGTATTAAAAAGATAAAACACAGTTCTAGATCTGATAGGATGGCTTATTGAACGTTTACCTCAGTGCTGACTTTTAATAACGCAATGAAATTGAATTTGTATGCCAGTTGTTTTTTATTAAAATGTTTTTGAAAGCTATAGCCGGCCATATTGTTGTCTGAGAAGTTGAAAACTGTCTTTAAAACAACTTTTGTGTTACACAGAATGAAGAAAGTTGTGAAAGTTTGTAGGTTTGTAGATTTTGTCTAGCAGCAAATGAGCTAAATATCAAATAAACATTAGACCAATGCAGCATCACCTTCTTTTTTAAGAAGGGGCTTTTTGATGGAAAATTATCTAAAGGTGCATCATGACAAAAATCACAGCTGTACTAAAAAAAGAAATATGTTTTGCATATTAAAGGCATGACCAGCAATACTCTATGACAAATGTTGCAATTTCTGTTCATCAGCCTCTCAAGGAAGTTAGAACGTTCCAATCGGAAACAAATACTGTGTAATACCTATTTTAATGCTTCCCCAGTTTTTTTGCTGATGCCTATAAAAAGTTCCACAGCACATGGAACCATCTGCCAACATGGAAACCAAATGTTGTAGCCTCTGTTCCGCATTTTACCTCGACGCACTGTACACAAACAAAATGTTTATGGCTCACTGAGCTGAACCTATCCTGGCCCAAGACAGAAGCGAAATTGCTGAATGTGAGGTAATCGTTATTTCAGTTTGACCACTTCCTTAAACTCCTGCTATTACTCATAGTGATACTTTTCCAAAGAAAACCTCTGACTCTCCTGTAGGCATAACGGTTTGGTCGATTTATGTAAATCAAATATTTAGCTGGACTTTAGAAGTAAAGTGGAGACTATGATTATCTGTACCTGGAAATTGCAGTGTCTGGGAGAGGGCACTGTGATGGAGTGGCAGAGCAGTTTGTCTTTAATGTCAGCCATTCTTCAGTGTCTTGTTTAGTTCTTTTGCAACATTGAGAGACTTGAATATTAAAGAACGGTGTTTGCCTGAGTTTTACAATGTTTGAGCTTTTGATTATGAGAGCACCAAGATGCTTCAACAGTGTCTTTGCTTTATTTACTGTATATTCCAAATTCTGTCATGAAACTCTAGAGGGCGCAGGCTGATGGGTCTTTAATGCAAACTGATGATATTCACAGAGTTTAACTACTTGGCACATGCTGACCGATTCATGTTCAATACATAGCCAATGCTTACTGCTTAACATAAGTGGCTGGCTAGCATTCACTAAAGCAGTTTGCGGCATGCTTTCAGAGTTCCTCTGAAACCCTCCACCTTCCCCAGCTCCACCTGTTTAGTTCTGCTATGGGTTATTATATATGCTATTTGTGCTGCAGCAGTATGTCTTAAATACTCACAGCACCGTATCATTGTATGATTCAGCACTAGCAAGCTGTTGTACTTGCCTTGCAGCAGTAGGAATAATCTAAGACAGCAGCAGATCTATTCCACCAAGACCAAATACATTAACATTGTCATATCCATCACCATGCAAAAATCTTTAGAGAATTGCAATGATGGAACTATTGTAATGAATTAAATCATTTCTTAAAAATGGTTTATTAGTAAAATGTATAATACTTTATTCTTTATTTTAAAAGGGATAATGCACATGAATTAAGATAAGCACTCAAAGTTTGTTATATAAATGTGCCAGATTTAGCCATACAGGCTGTTTTTCATCTGAAGTCCCTGACAGGTTGATGGTAAAGCCCACGAGTACATAAACAACAAACATTCCAGCAAACATTGCCACAAACATAAAATACTTTACCTATAAAACCCAGAAGCAAGAAATAAACCACTACTTCAAAACACATGTTTGATTATCCAATAACCAACCTTTTTATAGATTTAAAAAGAAATGAGCAAAAATGTAATATTATTTTTACTTCTATAGGTATAGTATTCCAGGCATTAAACATTTTGAATCTACTTGACTGTAATTTATGGTAGAGCCTATAATTTAATGTTCTGCAGAAGACAATTGTGAATAAAATCACAATTTTATTTTATTTATTTTTTTTTTTTTAGCAAAAACATAAATATTAAGATTATTGAATACTAGCAAAAGGCTTTCAGCTACATAATCTAATACCCAATTTTTTTTTCAATGTCATTTATTTTACCCCATTGGAAAAGTGTCTTGTTTTAAGCATAAACCATTTATATTTTAACAGAAAATCAAAACAAAAATACTGATTAAAAAAAATAGTGTTGTCACATGTCATGTATCTACACTTTTATTAACTCTCGACACAGGTTGTCAAATGATCTTCATTATCATCACTCCATCAGAGTGACGTAATCTGCTAGATGTAGCCACCTCTTCCAGCATATTACTTGGATTTTTAACCCTTGTTTTCCTTCAAGGACAAACAGTGTACGTGATGGCAGATCTCTTTGCGAAAGTCCCTGAGCTCTCCTGAAGAAGCAGATCCCTTTTCAGTGCCAGCTGTTCTTCCAGATAAACTCTGCTGTGTGCTCGCAGATTCTCTTAATATGATTCCGCAGGGTTGGGCTCAGGAGAATAGACGCAAAACAAGCGTGCCAGGAGAAAGAGCGTTGAATTTTTAATCAGCAGGCCCTCGTAGTGCACCAGCACTTTTTTAGTAGGCAGCCGGCTCATTCATGAGCAGATGTTCAGCGCAGGTCCAAGCTGCAGTTAGCATGAACTCTGCTGCCCTCTCAGCCGTTGGCTGCAAGGACGTTGGCAGTGACCCCGGCATCTGAGAATTCATTCCCGGCAAAAAGCACCGAGCGCCGCTTCGCCCAGACCCTTTTTTTAGCCACGTTGCCCAGCCCAGGAGCTGGCCAGAAATGGAGGAGGGCTTTTCATTTGACAGGCCATCAGTCTTCGCTCTGACACTGATGAAAGACTCGCCCGGGTCAACTCAGGGGACCGGCCCCAAAAATTCCTGAAGACAATTTTGCTCAAGTTTATCATTAATTTTTATGACGTCCTCTGTATGAAAATAAGCCACCTGGCACGAAAACCAAAACAGAATCTTGGAAAACAAAAGCGACCTTTTTTGCGTCATTTGGTTGAAGGTACCCTTGAAATGGGGAATTGCTATATCAGATTAACGTAGGTGGTTTAAGAGAACACGCTGGTCAGGTTGGTCGCTATGCTCGAGCCCAGCTGCTGCTGTGGTTAGCCAGGTGGTTCGGTTAGCGTGGTGACCTCAATACACCTCAAGAGACTCGAATAACAACCAATACAGATGAAGCATTATCGTGTTTCATTTACATAACACCGTTATGTTGCAGTACGTCCATGTAGCCCTTTCCCATCAAACGACAAATATGCCAAACTGGCATATGTTCTGCACGGAAAGTGTGAAATGTTATTCTTTTTCGTTGCGGTGCATGTGAGGCTGTAATTGAAGGATGATGAGGTTTTAAGTTCTTTTTTTTTTTTCTCCCTTCAAGCACTTGTTTCTTCAGCACGTCTCCTACTTCACACTATCTAATTGGCCGTTTTCAGGTTGGGTTTATGAGAGCAAAACTAATTAGTGTTTCTAAATTCAGAGAGCAAGAAAGAAGGAGAAAAAAAAAAGGAAAACATGGTTGAATGGATTGTTCTGGTTTCCTCTCTGGTGTCAGGCTCATAACAATGAAATAAAGAGTCTAATCACTTTCAAACTGCTTGTTTTTTTTTTTTTTTAAACCAGCACTGAATGTCACTTTCTCTCCTGGCATTTTGTTTGGCACCATCACAGGCCCGGGAATAAAGCGAGTGCTTGCCCTCTTTACAAACTTTTTCCTTTGTAATTCGTGGGAAGGTTTTGCAGGGCAAAAACAATGCACGTGTTGTTAGGTGGGGTTGTTTCTTCTTTTGATTTGGAACGTCCTGGTGAAAGACGGGTGGAGGGTGGAGAGTTTACAGTAGCGTTGACTTTTCGCCTGTTACCTTTATTCAGAGCTCCAGCTGCAGCGCGCCCTCAGGAAGGCCACCACGGGAGCACACACACACACACACGCCATCCCCCGTGTGAAAGCAAGCACTGTTTGAGTTGGCATGCATAACTTTTGCTGCCTATGCAAGAAAGACACCAGCGGCGGCCACGCTAGCCAGACGGGCTGTCGTTCTTCTAATCAGGATGTACCTTTTCCACCTCTCTCAGGAAACACATTTCTGCCTCTCCCTCCCCTCAGCGGCAAAAAAGCGTGGGTTGGACGGGAGGGAGAAAGTCGGTGAAGATGAGTGACAGGATCAGAGTCCGGAGGGGATTGGGCTAATCTGAGTTTAGTAGCACTCCCTCAACACCTCACCCTCCCTACCTCCACTGGGCCTTCATTTATATTGAATAAAAAAGTTTATAGGTCAGTTTAACAATGTGCCGTAAAACTCGCACTATTTTTATTTTTCCACCTCTCCGCCGGAGGGATTCGCATGGAGAGGGCCAGTAATTAAGAAGCTGTGAATCCAGGGTTAGGGAGGAAGAGTGTTTAAATGCAATTAGAGCATCTGCTCGAATCAATTTGAACCCAATTACAGTTTTCTTGAATGTGCTATTATTTGTTTAATCAAGGGAATTTTGCCCTTTTAAGATGCTAAAAATGTATTGTGAGATTATTTAAACGCGGAGAGACAATAAACTCGGCGGAAGCGGGTAATGAACAATTGTTTCAAAGTGACCTCTCTCGTTGTGCCCTCCCTCGTTACCTTGTTCTTCTCTGAAAGGAAAACTCCATTTGATTTGTCTGGAGATAAAGCTATCACAATATCGGCTGGATAATTAGCCCAAAATCCGCATCAGTTTTTTTTTGGGAACTGGATGTGGAACAGCAGTCTCTGATGATTCGAAGTTTCAGTAGATTTCCTCATTTCTCACTGATGTTTTTTCTTGTCTGTCCTTCTCTCCTTTCTGTCTTCCTTCTCTTCCACCAATCTTTCTACCTGCTGTCTGTCCTGCAGGAAGGAGAGTGCAGTGGTCCAGCCCTGTGGATGCTGAAGGGTATGCCTCGTTTTTAACAGTGTATGTGTGTGCCTAGCCACACTTTTGAATGAATTTCATTGCAACAGATAACGAAATATTAAACCAAGTGGAATTTGCAAGCAAATGATGCTAGGCCTTCTCAAAACTGCACTTTGTAATTACGTTTAACCAACTGGTCCCAAAACCATTTTTAGTAGATATGTGAAGTCAGTTCAGCTCTAGTTACCTTCTTTGTTATCCGTTCACGTCAGTTCATAAAAATGCAAATTTAGGAGATGTGTGGTAGTTTACTCTTTTTAGTCTTAACAGTAATTCTATAAAGCCCAACAAACATTTTTATTTATTTATTTATTTGAAATAAATGTTACTTGGTTTAACATTGAATACATACCTAATGCAGTTTTTATTCATTCATTCATTTATATTTTATTTTAATGCAGTTTTTTTTTTTGTATGTTTACTTATATATATATATTTTAATTACCACAAATTTTACATGGCTTGATATTTATTTTGAATAGATTCTATGTTGAATATTTATTTATTTATTTTTAGAATAAATTCCACATGGTTTACTTTTTTATGCAGTATAAATGTTTAGTTTAATAATGAATGAACGAATTTGGTTTAACACTTGGTTTAATATTTTATTTGTGTGTAATGCAGTAACATTCCTATATTTGTGTAGAAGTGTGAATTGATTGACCCATTCAGACACTTTCAAAACACATCTGTTAGAATTTGCTCACAGTTTAGATGGCTTGATCAGCACGTACACAAGGTCCGTTCCAGATATTCTGAATTCTAAGATTTTACACAGTTTGACTAATATACCTCCAAAGTCCTTTTTGATCCATATCTCTTGTGGCCTTCACTTCCTATGTGATGTGTAAACACAACAAACAAACCATGAGACTGCCCACATGTCACAGTGCCAGTCTGTGTTCAAATTCTGTTGTTTACAGTAAACATTAATATATATTCATGACCTTGAGTTATATAAGCATCCTTTTGCGGCATATGCCATGCCATATTAGTGCTTATTATCATATTGTCTCTAAAACAGGTGCTCAACAAACATTAACCTATATATATAAAGATATATATATATATATATATATATATATATATATATATATATATATATATATATATGGAGTGTTTCTAAATGTCTCAACTCTGTCATCAGTGTTTGATTTTAATTATGTATTTTATAAAAAGAATTGCATTGTGAGATTAATGGAGCTTTGCAATGTCTGTATTCCTACCAGCCTGGCCAGGCGACGTTTTAGAGAAGTGCCTCTAACAGTTACGCCCGCTTGCAAAACTGTGTACGTTACAGATTGATAGTAAATGGAAAACATGAATGTAAATTGTGTCATTTGATAATGTAAATGGAGAGCCTAGCTATTTTCCCCCACCCCCATAAAGAAATCAGCCCTATTTACATAGTCAGTTGTGCTTATGAGACTTATGGAAATCAATCTCTTGTCATTTTCCAACTACACAATTTCACGTTAGTTCAGAGATCACATATTTGAAAGTCAATATTGTGACATTGGCTCAGCTCCATGTTGGCAACATGAATTAAACATAACAAACAAAACAACACACTCTTCTGACAAACTTTTAGATGAGCTTTAATGCATTAATAAAATGCATGATTATTTCCTCTTGAATATTGATTTTTCAGCGGGTTTTACGGAAATGTTGCACTTATGAAAGTCCAAACTTTTGGCGATCCGAGTTGAAAAGCACTCCAAATACGTTTAAGTGCAGGTTATTATTTAGTTATTCAGATTTATGACCATAACAGAAAGTAAAAGCAGGTGGATTCGAGTCTCTCCATTAAAGTGTACTTTCCAGGGTCCGGTTTTAAAGTGGCCAGCAAGGTGGCTGTGACAAGAGTTATTGAGGAGGGTCTTCGCTTAAACGTCTTGCACATGGTTTACCACTTTCTTTAAAAGCACTTTTAGGACTCATAATTGCTACTTAAATGTTGCAGATGGGTTATGACTAATGAGAGGACTACATTTATGAATCTGCATGAGTACATGAAAGCTCTCCTTGCTGTTGAATTTAACCTTTTCAATATTGACTAATTATTTAGGTTGGAAAAGATCTTAAGACACACCGCAGTACTTTAATACATTCCATTAGTTACATTAGTCGACACCTTTCAGAGCTTTCTACCTCATTTTTTAAATATCTTGATTGTGAAGCCTTTGACTGAGGCTTTGCACTCTTGTGCAGAGTATGACATTTAATAATTGAACCGTGCAGGTCGGTTGGCTGTTTAACAAGACCTTTGAGCTTCGTTTACACCGTTGCTGAATGTGGCACAAATCTTTTTTTGTTTCCTTAGTGATATGTGAACATTGTAATATTAAACTAATACCTGATTTTTATTTGTATTTTTTTGGACAGAACTACGATGTTAGGTGTGATGCCTGTTGCCTGATTAGTTTTTGTGTTTTAGCTTTTCGTCCACGCTTGTTGGCTTTGAGGTCATATATATACATATATACAGTACAGACCAAAAGTTTGGACACACCTTCTCATTCAAAGAGTTTTCTTTATTTTCATGACTATGAAAATTGTAGATTCACGCTGAAGGCATCAAAACTATGAATTAACACATGTGGAATTATATATGGAATTATATACATAACAAAAAAGTGTGAAACAACTGAAAATATGTCATATTGTAGGTTCTTCAAAGTAGCCACCTTCTGCTTTGATTACTGCTTTGCACACTCTTGGCTTCTCTTGATGAGCTTCAAGAGGTAGTCACCTGAAATGGTCTTCCAACAGTCTTGAAGGAGTTCCCCGAGAGATGCTTAGCACTTGTTGACCCTTTTGCCTTCTGTCTGCGATCCAGCTCACCCCTAAACTATCTCGATTGGGTTCAGGTCTGGTGACTGTGGAGGCCAGGTCATCTGGCGCAGCCCCCCATCACTCTCCTTCTTGGTCAAATAGCCCTCGATGCCTTCAGTGTGACTCTACAATTTTCATAGTCATGGAAATAAAGAAAACTCTTTGAATGAGAAGGTGTGTCCAAACTTTTGGTCTGTACTGTATATATGTATGTATGTATGTATATTCAGATGTATGAGTGTATGAGTTCAGAATGCAAAAGATGACATTTTCATCTAAAATTAGGATTTTTATCAGGCTCCTATATTTATGTTCAGTTATTTCACTTTAATAGCCTGGAAAAGGACCTGCACATTGTCATTAAAGTAAAATGACTCAATGACTAGGAATGACTAGGAGCTTGATAAAAATCCTAATTTTAGATGAAAATTTCAGATGGCACTCAGAGGCTTTTGCATCTGAACTCTTCATATGTATACATATATATATACTCCTAAAAGCAGACAATACAGTCTTTTAAAATCTATTGGCCGTAAAAAAAAAAAAAAAGGTTTGCTTCGTTATGTTCCACCCCAACTTCCTGTGTAAATAGGAAATACCTCAGCACAGGAAAGAAAACTTTGCTCGGCAAGCTATTTCTTTAAAAGATCATGTGAACAACCTTACAAAAAAGAAACTGAGCAGATAATTGGACTTGCACACTGTGGTTTGTGTTACCAACATAACTTTGGTTTCACATATACAGAGTATTATTTTTCAGTTTTTGTTGTAGTCATTTACACTACCGTCCAAAAGTTTGGAGTAGGTAAGGTTTTTTTTTTTTTTTTTATGTTTTTTGAAATATTGCTCAACAAGGCTGCATTTATTTGATCAAAAATACAGTAAAACAGCAATATTGTGCAATATTACAATTCAGAATAACTGTTTTCTTTTAATATATTTTTAAGTTGTAATTATGTGACTTTACTCCAGTCTTCAGTGTCACATGATCCTTCTGAAATCAGTTTAATATGCTGATTTGGTGTTAAAGAAACATTTCTTATTGTTATTATCAATGTTGAAAAATTTGTGCTGCTTAATATTTTTGTGGAAACCGCAATATTTTTTTTTTTTCAGGATTTTTTTTTGAAAGTGCAAAGATTTATTTGAAATGGAAATGTTTTGTAGCATTCTAAATGTATTTACTGTCACTTTTAATCAGTTGACTGTATCCTTAAAGGTGTCCTATTATGATTTTTCACTTTTTCAACTTTAGTCAGTCTGCGATGTTGCTGTTTGAGCATAAAAAAAGATCTGTAAAGTTACAAAGCTCAAAGTCCACTTCAAAACGAGAAATGACTTTTCAAAAACTACAATGAATGACTCGTTTGGACTACAACGCATATTTTCCGGGATTTTTGACATCACAAATACTGATGAATGGGACGAGACCTGGTTGAGCTGCACTAGAGAAGTCAACGAGTGTTATCCCTGTGTCGGAGACATGCTAGGTTTCCCAAGGCAGATGAACTTAGAGTGGTTACAATCATCCGGGTTTATATCGTGCTCAAATTGATTTGATTTACACTGAAGCTCACAGCTCACTATGAAGCTCATTATGGTAAGGGACATGACATTTCCCGACCAGGCACCAAGTGCTGCCAATCACAACACACATTGGCCTGGCTAACCAATCACAGCACATTTTGTGTTTCAGAAGGAGGGCCTTCATTTGATACAGGAAGTATTCGAGCCGTTCATGCCAGACTAGGGAAAGAGGTGTTTTTCGAGCAAACTAGTATGAGAGCCTGTTCTAGTACATCCCCAAAACAAAATCAAGACTTTGTAAAAGAGCATAATAGGACCCCTTTAATGAAAAAAATCTTACTGACCTTTTAAACTTTTGAACGGTGAATATGTTTGCTATATGAATGTGTGTGTTTAAGGGAGCTGTGTAATTAAGTAATTCTAACTGGAATTACTTTTTTTGTATGTCTTATAGTGTATTGTTTTTTAAAAACATTTTGGTTTAACACACTGCCTTTTAATTAACAATTAATAATTTAATTTAATTATAAGGCGTATTGCCTTATCTTTTAATAATTTTGTGCTTTAAAACTCCAGATCCAGTCTGTTTTATGCACACACACACATTGGCAATGTCATATTGTTCAGAATGGTGACATAAGGGTCAATCCCATCTGTCCTCCCCCTCTCTCCCTCTGCTCGGTGGTGTTATACGCTCCTGCTTCACACAGATCTGCCAAAGCGACTCACCCCAGCCTGTTTGTGCCCTGTCTCTGTTTGTAAATACACAGACGGAGGACACGGGTGCCGCTCGGGGTCATGGCTGCCTCGCGGACGCTCCAAACCCAATGTGACAAGCAACAGATGAGTCACAGCACCCCGAATCTAAAGAAGCCGACAGTTTCTCTCTCTGTCTCGCACTCTCTCCCCTTGGGTCACATGAAGATTAGTGACACCTTCGCTGGCATCCTATAGGCCTCTGCCGAACCCTGCCATATCATCCTGCCTCAGTGCCATTACCCTCCCCCTTCCCTTTCTTCTGTTTATCTTTTTCTTTTCTCGCCCCGTCATATTCAGTGCTGTGTTCTCTTTTAAAGGTCTGGCTCCTTCTCTCCATGCCAGCTAAACACAAGGCATGTTTCTTTGGATCAGTTTATATAAATGGTGATGGCTTTTCTTTGAATATTTGTATATTATTTTATTTATATTTGAATTATAAAAAAATGAGCAATACATGCACACAGTACATACACAGATACAAAAATATAAATATAAAATTGTAATTAGAGTTCTACTTAATTATATATATGAAATTAACCTTGTCTGTGTGTATAATTAAAACATTTGAAGAATTTCTAAAGATGCTTTTTTTGTCACTTTAAATACACAGTATGGTAGAACATGAGAAATAAATCTTTCTTTCTTTATTATGGCACATTTGAAGAGCCGTATCTTTTCACTGCTTGTTCCTAAAAAATACGTTCATCATGTTCACACACTTATACTTGACATTTTTGTAAGATATTCAGACATATTTTTTCTTTAGAGAGATAGACAGCACCGAGTCAGCATCTCCCTCTCAAAGTCAAAAGATCAAAGCATCTCTCATCTTGTCCTTCTCAAAAGCTGAAAATCCAGCTTGTCTTTTTTTTTTTTTCAGCCACACAAAGTAACAAACGCTAGCCGGTGTGCTCGGCCCCATGATTACCATCCTTCCACCGTAATCTGTCCATCTTTTTAAGCAAATAGCATGACCTTGCATAACCGAGGAGAACAACCTAGTTCTCTGACCCGATGAGGGTGTTTAAATGCTAAGCTGGATGGGATGATGAGCCCGGAAACTATTTGCCAACTTTAAACGGTAGTTTGACCCTGCAGTGATGACCCACGTGTTAGATTTCTTTCCCATGTGCTCTTGCAAGCAACCTGTGATTTTAAGTTCATGTGTGTCTCTAGGCTGGTTTTTGACTACAGTCGCTCAGAGCTGTGCAGTTATGTTATATGTAAATGTAATATTATCAACACATCCAATTTGGTTAAATGCTGTAGTGTAGGCGGCTGTTTTGATCTTTGTACCCACAACACTTAATTCAGACTTTGGGCACTTATTGCGGTAGTTCGGTGACTCTGTGTTTCTAAAAAATAATGCTGCAGTGATAGGAATGTGAGTGTTTAGTATGTATCTGATTGATCTTTGTCAGGCAGGAAAAAAAAAGACAAACCGCTATCATGTAGTTTGTGTGTGTGTGTACCTGTTTCAGACTCGTATGAAAATTGCTGCCATATATCAAGATCTAAAGTGAAGCATTTCAATATTCAAATACAGATCCAAAACAATTTGCAGGCATTACTTTGCATAGAGTGTTATTTGTTGACTCGGAGAGTGTTGGAACAAAGAGCGAACGCTGGCCGATGGGAAGCAGAAAAAGATACAGCCTTTTTTCAGAATAGCGGGAGATAAAGGTGTGGAAGCGTTGAGTCTACAAGTACATAAACATACTGGTAAGTTATTTAAAGAAAAAAATACATTGACTTGTGCTTTGATAGTTTATTTTTTTAAATAACATTTTATTTTTATTGCTGGGCATTAATTAATCGCATCCAAAATAAACGTTTTTGTGTAGATAATATGTTTGTGTGTACTGTGTATATGTATAATGTATATATAAATACACACACATGCTTGTATACATTTAAGAAAAATTTTATGTTTAGATATAAAATATATTTATATATAATATAAATGATATGATTATAAATATATACATGTAAATATTTTGAAAATATATACTGTGTGTGTGTGTCTTTATGTATAAATAATAAATATACACAGCACACACACATGTATTATATAAACAAAAACTTTTATTATGGATGCAATTAATCACGATTAATCATTGCCCAGCACTAGTTATTTAAAAAGAAAAAAAGTTTTGTGGGATTTCGCTTCTGTTGCATGTCTTCCTCAAAACATAAAGACATTTTGAGGACTGTTTCCATGCACATTATGGTATAAATGTTCAGTTTCTCACACTAATAATACAGCTCATTGATCATACTCTGTAGGCAACTTTTGTGATGCTCATGGTGCTTTTGCATTCTTTTCAAAGCTCGAATGTCCTTGCACTGTAATTGCATTGACAAGTCTGACCAGCACAGACTTCCGAATATCTCCTATCCTGTTCTGTAGAAAAAAAGAACTACATACAGGTTTGCAGCGACATGAGGGTGACTAAATGAAGGTGGAATTATCATTTTTGAGTGAACAAACCTGTTTGAGAGTTCTCATGTTGAGTCCACGCCGTTGCCGAGCTGAAAATGGCCCTTAAAACATCATAATTTCTCTCCACATTTCAACACAAAAGACTCTATTGTGACCATGCTGTGCAGATGTTTATTTAAAGTCTCCTCTCTCACACAGTAACGTACATTTCACCCAAAGAAAACACACCACCCCCCTTCTAGCTGTGTATGTGAGAGTGTGTGTCCATGAGTGGGAGGCAAGGAGAGGGAGAGAAAGAGTGGAATAAATTAAGAAACAAGTGGTGATTTAGTGGGAGAGATAGAGACAAGACCGAATGTGGCGGGGATGGGACAGATAGACAAGCGGGAGAAATAGATGGGGTTAAGAGGCGCGAGATGGAGAGACTGGAAAAAAATAGACCGCCTGAATGTTTGACAGGGTTAAACACAGTGAAAGATTACCAGAGAAATCTAAGACATCTGTAGCGAGTATCAGCAAGAGCATTAATTAGGAGGAATCAGCGGTTTTTAATTCTTTTCTATGTGCTCGGCAGTAATGAAAGAGATGAATAATTGAAGGGAAGAAGCAGCCTTAGAACACTGTTTAAATGTAGCTAATGTCACTTGATTTATTCATTTATCGTATCAACATAATTTCAATAAAATACTTGTTTACATTTTTTTTTTTTTTGTTCTGCAGATGGAATCTCTTACGAGGAAAAAAGCAAAACATTTCATTGCGACACCTCAATGCCACAACGTGGTACACTGCTAATATATATTCACATACTTATATATTTATGCATGTATATGAATTAGGTAGTATAAGAATTAGAAAGAAAAAGCAGAAATTACAGACAGTTTATTGCCTTGTTTTAGTCTGATCATTTTGTGAGAATAGCTTCATGGTTTGAGATTGATACATAGTCATAGCACATCATTCACTCAGAATGAGTTATGAATTGAAGATTAGTATATAGATTTAGGGGTTTAGAATATCCCTAGCCCACACTATGAGCAATAATCATAGTGATTTAGCCTGTTAAAGACAGTAGAAGGAGATGAATCTACCCTAAAGACAGTGTCCAGTGGGGAGGAGACTGTTATTCAAATTAGGGTCTCATTTATTCATGTAATCCATGATAAACCTCAATAGAGGTGCAGCATGTCAGAGTGTGTCAACAAATTGCATTTGATGGTGCTGATCATGTGACCTTAGTGTAACCAGTTTTACTATAGTTTCCATGGGGGTTCAATTATGATTCATGATTTAAGCATGCTGTTATTGTTTTGTTAACCTAATAAACTAATAGCGAGGTACGAGGCTGCTTTAAAAATCCCCTATAAGCTCCACTGATCATTCCTTTTGTTGAATAATTGATTTTTACTCGCATTTTAAGTAAAATTAATATCTGATCAAATTAATATTAACACTGCCTGAAATATTTATGATGAGTGATAAAACTATGAACTATCTGCAAGATGATAAATGGCAAGAAAATTCCAAATTAAGATAGAGCCATTAGTCTGTTTTTCATTTCGAGTTTAAGAAATAAATGAGAGAATTATTTTTTCAGCTACATGCAAATTAGACAAATTGTGCTTGTTGGACAGAATAAGGACTAAATGTTTTCTTAAGTCCACAATAAGGACTAAAGTTTGTAAGGAGACTGCAACTCAAGGGGAGATTAATAATGTTTTCATAAGTGTGTGTTTTTAGCAGTTTATAGCAACTAGGTGTTTCCAATAGAGTATGATGCGACCAAATTAGACTTTTGCAGCATGTTCACAGTTTTGAGAGGTTATGTTCAAATGTAAACGTTTTATAATGCTGGCTTCCCCATCTCCAACCTGTGATTTATGTTTTTGAAATGACTGCAGGCACGAATCATTAGAAAGCTTAATTTATACATAATGACAACCAAAAGAGTTAATGTGCATTCAACAGTATTTCTTTACATCTCAATGTTAGATGTTGTTCTGTATGTCACCCATATGATGCATAGTGGGGTATATGGAAATAAATGAAACCGATAATGTCCTGGGGAAGCGTATTCAAAGCAAGCAGTCAGCCTAAAGCAATGCACAGTTAACATTGAGTTGTTATGAGCAGGGATGCAACGATATCAAAATCCCATGATATGATAATATCTCAATATGAAGTTCACAATACAAAAACCCATGGTCTCAGTCTAAATCACATTCACACTGGTGTTTTAGAAAGCCAAATTAATTAGAATTGAATAATAATAATGATAACAACTAGGGGTCGACCGATTATCAGCGCCGATATTAAGCATTTTTATTGTTATCGTCATCGGCCATTATCAAAACCGATTTGCCGATAAAACCATTTTATTTTGAAATGCGCAATCTGGCACTGATCTAGCCACCTCAGTCAGATCGCACCGCTCTGTGGCCTAGACTAAGCCCCGCCCATCGTCCGTCTGATTTGTTGGGAGTCACGAGCCTGGCCAATCAATACGGCTGGCACGGCTGGAAAATGTTCCGCTCTCACACCGAAAGCACAGGAGCTGCTTTAGTGATCATCATCACACATCAATAAGTTCTCTCTAAAATCTCTCGAAGGTAAGAATGCAGTAAACGTTTCTGAAGTTTTAATAAATCACTACACTGGAGTTGCAAAACACCTAAAATAATCGATTTATGATGACAAGCCCCTTTCAGTTATTATACTGTGAATTCCCGGTCAATGTCCGTCATTGCATTGATATGCTTTAATGGATCATCACATCAGTGCTGAGATAGTGAAACTAAAACCTACTTCTCTCACCATTCGGCCAACTTAACGTTATATTGTGAATAGATTATCAACACGAATTAATTCACTCACGTCTGCCGCGTTTTTTTTTTTTTGTGTGTGTGTTGTTCACATAGCTTCACTGAACAGCGTCCGTTCCGCTAGGGCTCTTAGTCAAAAAAATTGCGCATATTTGGAGAAATATTGCTTTATTCTAACATGATTGCAAAATAATTTATCATACAGATTCAGAATTACCATTATGCAATTTTGAAGAGCTGAAAGGGCATCAAGCGCGAGCTCTGACGCCCTGACGCGACGCGAGCTCCCTATTCCTGATTTAGTTATCTCCGCGGCCGCACTCTCTCATTTGACTAATAACCCTATGCTAATAACGTAAATTGTCAATCTCACATTGCACGTTTCTGGATGACACTGTCCTGTATACTTCCTAGTTTGTATCGCCGTGATAAACAGTCAAACAAACATTTAACACATCAAAAAAACAAAACAAAAAAAAACACTATTACAATATGGGTTGTGTGTAGGGCTGCACGATATTGGGAAAAAATGACATTGTGATATTTTATTTTTCTGTGATATATATTGCAATATTTTTTCTTACAAACAAAAATGGGGTGAGCACACTTACATTCTCATTTTAAATGATTTAAACATCGACACCATCGTGCCAATTGATTAAAATGCGCGAGGGAGAGAGAACAAGACAGCGCTCGTGTTTGAAGACGGATCGCTCTCTCTCTGTATCTCTCACGCGCGCTCTCTATCTGTCTCACTCACGCGCACGCTCTCTCTGTCTCTCTCGCGCACGCTCTCTCTCTGTCTCTCTCGCGCGCGCTCTCTCTCTGCCCTGTTAAACTTGCATGTGTTTTTCAGTCCTGTCAATGATAAACTTTCACTCTATGATGGTTAAGCTGTGCAATTAATCCGCAAATCGCATTCGGATTAACTAAAAAAGCACACACACACGTGTGTGTATGCTTTTTTTAGTTAATCCATTGATGTGCATTAGACTATTAATTGAGTAGTCACCTCTATTATTTTAGACCATGTTTTAGTCATCAGAAAATAATTATGAGAGGTTAAGCTATTGCACATTTCTAACATGTAAATTATTGAAGCCAATACTTCACTTTCCCTAAACTGTTTAGCTGTAGTAAAATATCCGTAGGCTTAATCATGAAACATACTGTGGTCCCACTTTTATTAATATTAATGTTGTTATTATGAACAGTTCTCAGAATTAAAGATGTGTTAAAATAATTTAAAGAGAGTCTTTGTCAGAGGCTTTTTTATTCTTAATTTTTACACTAGACACATATCGGTTCAAAATATCGGTTATCGGTCTCCTTGATCTGTAATAATCGGTATCGGCATCGGCCCTGAAAAAATGCATATCGGTCGATCCCTAATAACAACAATAACAATTTTATATTATTGCTGTTCCTATTACAGTAATAGCCACATATTTGAAAACAGTTGCACTAAAATAAATGAAAATGAATATTTCATAGGTACAGTATTATTGTTTTGAACTACAGTAGGGAAATTACAATACTTTTTTCATAATTTCCACACTTGGAAGAGATATTTTGATTTGGACTGCATTTAAAAGTTTTAAACTTAAGCCCTATTTTGACGAAATCGGCATTAGAGCTTTTATTTTGAAGGACAACTCCTGCTTCATTGAAAACAGTCTCACTACAAATTTCATCAAATGTTGTAATCATCTGCCATGAAAATAAAGCATAATTAGTGCTGTTGCATTCCCAAATGTGCTCTAAACTCACAGCGCATTCGATAACGAGTTAATTGTTTTTAGTTCATTTGACTCAGACTATGTCAAAGCATAATGGCCCAAAACACAACTTTAAAGACCTTTTATGCTAGAACAAGACATTTAAATGTATTTTAAAAACTACACTACATGAGACCTTTCGTTTTATATCATCATGTGACCACAATAATATTGCGATACTACGATATTTATAAAACCGTTATATCGCCAGTTATGAGATCTAGTTAGGCAGCGTGTGATACAGGATGTTCAGCTGTTTGAAGTTTTTGCCTTTGCTTTTCACATTTACTATGTGAACCATAACCAAATCAGAATTCAGTGGGATTTTCAATTGTTGTACACTGTTAAAAATGATATGGTTGATTAGTCATTGCGACGTATGCTTTTCCGTTACTTTAACCTATTTCAACTTCATTTTTATGCTATGAGAGACAAGATTTAAAAAAATTTGAATCCATTTTGATTATGCGCAAAAACTGAAGACTGAACCTTAATTTTTAATTTGACTTTTTTGACAGTGTACGATGTAAATTCAGCTTCCTGTTTCTGTGACTGTTTTGGACACTATTTATGCATTTATGGTGCGGAAACCCTCATTGTGGATATTTTTACATAACAATGTCTTGTCAGAATTAAATATTCATAGTTATCTGAAAACAATCCATGGTTCGGACTGAAATGATAGCTGCTGTAATAAATATAGTCACTTGTAATGATAGTTCTGAATTTTAATGCCGGTTTATGAACATAATAAAGGCAACATGAAAGACTTGCCATTCAATATCAGATAGCCAGGGAGAAGCAAATGATTTCAAATATTTGATATTTAAATTATTTTCAAATGAACAGAGAAGTGAGCAGAGAGAAGGGCGAGGAGTTTCCCCCAGTGGTCCTTCGGGGGCTTTGTTTCTGTGGCGTTGCTCATTAGCGAAGCGAGTCCATAGAACCGGCACACACACACCAAACAGAGACCCTGAGTGTAGCATTGACATATGCACGCTCGCTCACTCTTTGAGGGAAGGCTGACCGAGAAGCTGTCCTGATTAAAATGACAATAGTCTAATTAACTCGACCTCTGTGTCAGTGCACAAAACAGTCGCTTGGCCTGCCAATTTCCTTTTTTCGCACTATTTCTTTGTCTTCTCCGTTCTAGAAGTGAGAGATTTTTCTCTCTCCGTCATGGCGTGGTGCTCCAAACCGTTTCCGAGTTGTGCTAATGGCAATTATTTTCATAAGCTAATTAAATCCAGGGCCTGCTCTGTGTTTCTAGCTGCAAATCCTTGAGGGACTTATCTTAAGGCTAGCGCTGCAAGCACCTTTGAGTAGCAGCCTGTTAGTAATTGAGAAAAAGGGATATACTTAAAAAATGTTTGCGATTTATCTAAATCCAAATCTCAAATTTGAATTTGAGAAATAGCTAGTTTTAGGCAGAACCAGGGCGACTTAGCGGCTAACCTCCCTCACCCTGTTTTTCCTCCAGCCCGTTCCAAAGTCAGCGAAAGAGAGAGAGATAAAGAGGGAAAGAGATGCCAGACGAAAGGAAAGGAAACCATTTCGCTGACAAGTAGAAGAACACTAAGCCAGATAACGTCGAATCTTTAAAGCTCTTAAACAGACACCATTCTGAAAGTTGTATTTTCCTCTTGCCCCCGCAATCTGTTGCCATTATTCGATTGGTTAATCTCATCTGAGGGCGGAGAAGAAAAAACAAGTGGAAAAAAAAGAGAGAGAAGAAAAGAACCGCTTAGATGAGTGGAGTGGAAAGTGCTTTCAGTTCTATTATCCTTCTTTTGGTGATTGCGGCCCATAGGGAGATAATTACGCTTTAGTCTTGAGTTAATGAAACGAAAACTTTCTTTCTTTTCTCTCGACTGAAAAGGAACGGTTGATCTTTTGTGCCACTATCTGAAGACATCTCCCACCCTTGACAGGGGCACATTGAGGATGCGTTTTGTTTTAGGGTGAAAAGGCCCCCCCTCTCCCCGTACGCACACACTTGGGCTGTCAGTTGAGCAGCGATATGACACATCCTTCAGCATATTGAGTTGCCAGTTCCTCTCGCTTCAGATGCTCTTCCCTGTAGCTCCACTGCTAATAAAATACACCCAGAGAAACAAAACAGAGAAATGCTCTCAATATAACACATGGCCTTTACTCAAAGCAAAAGCTCAAAGCAAAAGCAACTAACTTTTTGAAGCAATACAATAATTATACAATAATACAATAATTTCGAGTGAACAAAATACCTCCTATATTGTGAGCAGTTTGGTTTGTGTAATGAGCAAATTACAATTAGTGTAATTCCAGTAACTATGCTTTCAAACTGGAGCCTGTGGCTTACTAGTTAGTACATGCTGTTTATATTTAGCCTGGTTGCTTATGGAGTCCCAATTCTGTTTCTAAATAATAATAATAATAATTATTATTATTATTATTATTTTATAGGTATAATAGCAAACATATAAAATTATTATTAATGTTGGTTATTATGAATTGTTAATGTAGTTTTTTTATATAATAAGATTTTGTTTTTGTGTGAAGCTGAATGTGTCTAGTGCTACTACTACTATTAAAACTAAATATTTGTACACTAATAATAAAATAAATTATTATTGTTGTTGTTATTATTAGTAGTAGTTGTTTTGAAGCTAGGTGTCTGCTGCATATTATATTATATTATATTATATTATATTATATTATATTATATTATATTATATTATATTATATTATATTATATTAATATTTAAACATGTAGCATAATAATTCATTATGTGTATTATTTTTATAAATTTTAATTTTTAGGTGAAACAATACTTTGTTTCTTGTGCCAACAATAGTAATAACAATAATGTGTTGTTTTTGCACTTGACAATTATATCTTGAAGTCATCATCTCATCATGATGTTTGTTAGGTGGTTTTGTTTATTGGTGTTAGTGTTTATTGGTGCTTACAGTATGTGAGAAATGCAGGTTTTAATTCTGATCTTGACCTGATTCCATTCTTGGCCTCTGTTGTTGTCTCTGAACCAAAAAAAAAAAAAAGGTTGTGATGAAAGTTTATGTTTGTGCACTGTCCCTGTAGAAGTCCACATCTGGTGTGTGGTGCTTTAGGACCGGGTTATTCTGACCCCTCCTCCTTTTCCTCCTCTCTCACATTTCATCATCTGTTCTGCAGCTCTCCACTTCTCACTCACTCATTCTTTGGCCTTGCTGGATCCATCTGCTGTTATTATTTGCCTCTGATAATTGGCTTGAACAATGGAATGCCTGTGTGTCCCCCTCGCCTTTGAAACAAGACACCCTGTTTATTTTCTGGAGGTTCTGTCTGTGCTCCCTCTTTCTTTTCCTTTCTCACTCACCTCATCCGTCAATCCTCATCCCTTCCCCTTTTTCTCTCCCCATCTTTCTCCATCTCTCTCTTTCTAAGTTTCTCACTCTCTCCTCCTTTTTTAAGTGAGTTGTTAAAGTCATACATGTTAGTGCGTTTCTGTATGAGTGTCATGCTTGGGATTCTTTGCAGGAATGGGTCGTGATAGCTCAGTTTACCATCGATCATGTGACTTTACATCTCTCTACAGCCACTTTAAGGTCGAAAGAGAGTGAGAGAGATAGGGAGAGTTGCAAGAAATAAAGCACCATATTATTGGACTGCACTGTCCTTTTTACCTCCACCTACATCCTGTTTTTCAAGTTGTTTTCATTCCTAAGTTTTATTAAAGGGGTGGTTCACTGTTTTTGTTTTTTTCTAGACTTGATCATGTTTATGGGGTGCAGTTTAACATGTCTTAATGCTCACGCTTCTCTGAGAAATGTGCTGATCATTTCCTGCTTTTATGAAGCCCCTCCCTCAGAAATAGGCGATGGGATCTGATTGGTTAGCTAGCCCAGTGTGTTGTGATTGGCTAATCAGACTCTAGTGCATGTCTAAAAGTTCCTCCCCTCACCTCAGCGTTATGTGTTCTGGTTTTATTGTAAACAACAGTTTCGTTAATATCGCTTATCAGTTTGAGCCTGATTGAGAAGCACAGAATATTATTGAAAAGGATCACGCAGAAACTGTGCATGAACAGCTTTTATGTTAGGCCTATGTTTTTTGTTTGTTGTTGTCACATACTTTTAGATACGCTTTTAATTGTAGATTCTACTGCTTCTGATAGCTCTTAATATACAGTTTTATTCTCATTAAAGCTTTGAAGGGGTCATATGATGCGATTAAAATGTTTGCTTTTCTTTGGAGTGTTACAAGCTCTTGGTGCATAAAGAAGATCTGTAAAGGCACAAATCCAAAGAGATATTATTTATAAAAGTAAAGACACTGCCATGCCCCCCTAAAACGTCTCATTCAAACACGCCCCCACACGTTTACATCACTATGTGGAAATATCTGCGTAATGCCGCCCAAATGTTCACACAAAGAAAGAAGGCGTGGTTTCAGTAACTGCAGTTAGTGTTGAAGCAGCCATGTCCGAGAGATGCCGTGTGTATCTTGACGAAAGCTAAAGCACTTTATTTCGCCTTCTGAAAGTAGGCCAAATAAACATTTTATGCACACATTTTATGGATGACCGTTTCGTGAACCTAGGAGAGGAGGTAATTCTGACTTTGCTATGACAATATGGTGCTTCTGAGTCAGCTACTGTAAGTATGTTTTGTTATTAGTTTAAGTATTTGCTATTGAAATGCAGAGTTTTGCGTGTTGCGTGTGTGTGTGTGCGCACGTGTGTGTGTGTGTGTGTGTGTGTGTGTGTGTGAGAGAGAGAGAGAGACGTCACAAAGTGCAGTCAACTGTCTTAACCGTCCTTGACTTGTGTACTGCAAACACATACAAGCTTCATCACTGTGTCTGTCACGCAACTCTGTTCCCCTTTCAGGCATGAACTGATGGTAAAACTAAAGACAATATTTTGAAAGATGAATCTCGCTATTATGGAAAGAAGCGTTACATTTCCGACGGGTGCTTGTGGTGATCAGCCTATCACAATGAACTGGGTCAGTTTCCAATCAGAGCAGACTGCTCTTGTTGATGATGTGTAAAGTTAAATGTGCCTAGATAGCATAAACCAAAACAGCCAAAACAAATGAGTATACTTTAATAATATAATATTAAATTATTGTACATGTTGCACTTACTCATTTCTAGTTTATCTCCAGAGTAGTCCGTTTCTCCTCAGCCGTTGTTTGATTCAAGTATTTCAGGGACAGAACAAGACAGGTATGCGTTTCCCAGCAAGCAGTGGTGCGATCGGTGCCAGCCCTTCATTTGCTGAGTGTTTGTGTTTATGCAAACGGAGGCCCTCTTCCTGCATATTCAATCTTCAACTCAGGCTTTTGTTGTGTTTAGACCGCATACCTCCAGCCCCCGAGACGAGAGTGCGTGTGTGTGTGAGCCAGAGAGCGCGAACGGGGCAAGACTGCTGGTTGCATACTGTTCGCACCTCACTTACAACTTTATATAGACGCAGCTGGTGAAGAGAGGACTTTCGTTAAACTGCAGATCAAAGTGTGGGACGCAGAATTTATTTGGAGTTGGCTTGTGGAGCTCTGGGTTATGTTCATGGGTAAGTGTTCACAGACTTTAAGCGATGCATTTACTCTCCCTCTTGCTTGCTGGGCTAAAAATACTGTCTAAACGCTTACGTTTCTGACTGTGCACTTCGGACCCCCTCGCTCTCACTATCTCACTCTCTTTCTGAGGAAACCACACGGTGTCTGCCTCCACTCACTCCTGTCCAATTAGATCTTTGCCTCAAAAGGAGAAGTGAATCTGTATTGAGATATTTTGCACTTTCCTCAGTCACTGCGCTTACTCTCACTCTGTCTCAGTACAAGGAAATGGAATTTGTGGGTTATTGATATTAATAGTTGTGCACAGGATCTGTGGTCAAAGGAGAGAAGTGAACACATGAGAAAAAAAGAGAGAGCCAGAGAAAAAGAAGCCGATTGGTGAGGAGAATGAGGAAACGTGATGTCAGAGGAGACGTTAAAGCATGGTTTAGATCATGCAAAGAAATTAACCATAATTATTAATGATATGTTAAAAAAGAAGTATGTATAATAGTTAGGAAATCTTTAAATGACTTTATTTAGCTCTTCTGCGTCTATCTCTCTATCTATCAGCCACTCTTCTGTCTTCAGTGTCACATGATACTTCCAAAATCATTCTCATATGCCAATTTGCTGAAACATTTTTTATTATTATTGATGTTGAAAGCTGGTTAATGTTTTGTCAGAACAGTGCTATATTATTTTCAGTAATTTTTTTTAATAATTGGAAAAGTTCATAAGAACAGCATTTATTTAAAAAAAAAAATTGAAATACTAGTTTCTCTCAATATTTGAATGGTAACCTATTTGAATGGCCATTTCTTCTGAAATATTTGTAAATGTATAATGCACATTTTATAGTAATAATAATAATTATTATTATTATTATTTTGTAGGTTTTATTTTATTTTTTATTTTTGTTTACAATTTTGTCTTATTATTTTTTTCTTATTTGCTGTGTGTACTGTAAAATTTAACAGCCATATTCTCTAGATATCGGTATTGGCAGCAGCCATAAAAAATGGTCAATGTATAATGCACATGTATAATTTTCTGTTTTTGAGTAGTTTTTGAGTTAATATCTAAATATCATGAAATCATATTTGCTATAATTACATTATATTACATTGCTAACCATAGTCTCAAGATATCTATATTGGTGTTGGACATTAATAAAACTATACTATTTCACTGCTCGTAAAGATAGCATTGCATAACTGGGTTAAACTCCTCTGTTTCAGGGTAAAACGAGTGTTAACCCTCATATCCTTAGTCCTTAGCTGTGTAAATGTCATGTCAGAGAGTAAGAGAAATCACTCTACAGTAGTTCCATACTCTCATGGCACTGGTTTGTACAAAAAAAAAAAAGTGTAATCCAATTACAGAAAAAAGGAAAAGAAAGAAGAGGGGGAGGTGAGTTCAGAAAAGAAAACAAGTGCAGCTTTTTATTTGTCTTTTGCATGATTTCATTAGAACATGTTTTGAAAGTCTGTCTGGACCGTTTCTGGTATCCAGAGTAAAAGAATGTTCTATTCAGCCTGCACTCTTGCCTGTTAACATTTAAATAGTGTAAAGAAATGCACTGCCTTATTTGTTTTGGGATAGGAACAAAATACCGCTGCCTTGGTATTAAGACTGTAAAAGCTATGTGTGTGTGTTGTGTGTGTGTGTGTTTACTCTGTGTACTTTGTTGTTAGCTCAGCAAAACGTGAGGGCAGGTCTGAAAAAAAAAATATCTAGATCAGACAGCCTGACATTCAGCAGACTATGTACCGACTCGCTTGGCCTCCAGAAGCTCAAGTGACCCACGTACAAGCCTAGATAAATTAGGTTTCGCATCTGTTTGCATGTCGGAAACCGCCGTTGTTTACACGAACATGGACGTGCAAAACAATGGGCGAAGCCTGCTTGTAAGCGAATTACAAAAATGACTTTCAGGGTTTTTGGGAATAGTTGAAATGAATCAGGCTCTGGTGAGAGAGTGAGTAGGAGAGAAAGAGAGAGAGACCTCAGTTCAGTCACCTTTTTGTCAGGCCTTTGTAAACAGCTGCATTTGTCTCAAAGTGAGTCATGCAATTTTCCTGTATTTCAGAGCACAGACAGTGACTTGGAAAATCATGTGCACACACCCTAAAAACAAACACAAATGGACTCGATATAGATATCACAGCCTGTCCTCTGCTCGGTCTCTCATTCACGGTCTCTCTTTTTCAGTTTTCTCCTTTTCTGATTGTCCTCTTTTGGTTTAGCATTTAAGGTTTGAAAGTTTAATAGAAATTTATTCGAAAAAAAAACAGACATTTTAAAGAATGTTCACTCTGTTCTTTTCCCTTTTTTGACAGCAGGTCCATACGACTTGCTTGCAATATTCCAAGGGCCAGATTTACTATCAGCTTGCACCAGCGCAAACTCTCCTTTGGCGTGAAAAACTACTGTCAGGATTTACGAAATACACGAAGTGGAAAATTGGCGTTGAAAGGCATAGACACATTTATTTTTGCAACTCACCTTATTAAATATGCATTTGCAGGAGTTTCCTTTTCGATCTGTAAATTTATGAGAGGAGAATATTTAAATGAATAACGCAACGCAATTCACTAAGGTTTATTTACTAAAATACAAAAATTATGTTCGTTTTTGTTTTACAAAGGAACAAAAGGAAACTAATAGTTTTACACAACACCATTCTACAATATTTTTCTGCAGTGCTTGTCAGAGGACACTGGATAGATTTGCTTCCTTGACCAATAGGGGAGAAGAGGAGCTGGTCACAGCCTATGAGCTGCACTCAATCCCTGCATAAATTAATATGCTAATGAAGCATATTCGTAAGCATAAATGTTCATTTATGACCCCACTGCAGAAGAAGCCACAGATATGCTATTTAAGCATTCGCAAACCGATTAATGGAATGGCTTTGCTTGGTGGTAAATATTCATGTGCTCTTGTGTTTTTGGTGAAGTGAGGAAAGAGATGGTCCATTAGACGGACTGAAGAGGCGTTCATAATGACAACCAGGGCCTTTTCCGTTAGGATTGGCTTGGTTTTAGCCAGGAATTGGTTGGAGTGTGTGATTCGACAGCCTGTATGATGTAAATGTGGTCAAATAAGAACAACATTTTGTAGAAGTCCTCTTCAGGTCTGGTTTTATTAATGAGATTGTTGATATTCGTGTGCATGATATCATTTTTAGCCATCATTGTCATGTATGACCAAAGTTTTTACCAGATTCTAGGTAAAACACAATTAGCTTAATATTTTATTAAAATCTAGGTTATTTATCAAAACTTTCTTGTACCATAAGTTTTTCTTTTTTTTCTTTTAAGAAATTAATACTTTTGAGACATTCTTACTGTTTTAGAAATAATTCTTGTTTTGTTGTAATGGCTGCTAAAAATTTATAAAAATATTTATTAAACTATATTAAGAGTATAAATATAATGTCAATAATAATGTCACTTAATGTTACTAAAAGTAGTATAAATGATCTGTAATGAAAACAGAAGCAATTATAAAAAAGTGCCAAAATATTTAATTATGTGTATTTAGGATATATCAACAACATAATCAGGTCCAAAGGTCCAAAATTGTCTGTAGTAGAAGAAACACCTTTACACAAGAACTTGAAGTTGTTGTTTTTCCCCTGTTCTGTCTGTTTCTTCACTATTATCTTCAGACAGTATTTAGCCCATGTGCTCATTTAGTTGTCTCTCTTGCCGTGTTTCCTTCATAACACTCCCATGAAGTCGATCATCTCAGCAAGTTCCCCGAGCACCAGAATGCTGGTTCTTTTCCTTCTCCAGCTGGGTCTAACAGTATGAGCGTATTTATTCACTCCCCAGGCCTCCACCACCCCGCTGCACAAAACACCAGCCTTACCTCCAACTTCATGCATTCAGTCTGCACTGTTATCGATTTAGCAACACATTACGGTGCTAAAAACTGAAAGGTAACTGCTGCTGTGCCCCCTCCCCCCCCCTTCTTCTGTTCTCAATGCAAAACGTTCTCGTCATTAGGATGAGAGAACATTTGTCTAAATGAGCGTTAGGCATTTCAGTAAACTCATTTAGCACCTGAGACCTTAGCAGGTGATTTGAATAAATGATGTTTAGCTTTTTAAGCTGAAAAATTCATCACCTGTCACCAAGAGCCATTGATTCATAACAGCAGGGATGACGTGTTAATTGAAGTCTAATGAATTAGAATGAGACAAAAATGGAATCAGCACAAGATACGTGCAAAAGGCACATGGTTCTTGTGGCGGCTTGTGTTTTTAGTCACTGAAAATGCTGACCACCCACCTTAACAAGGGCATCGAACAGATAATTGATGCAGGAACATGGACCTGCTGTACCAATGTGTTTTATCTGTGCTCACTTTACCTGAGATAAACAGAATCACTCTGCTCAAACGGCCAGCCACTGTTTTGACTGCCAAATGTAAACTGCATATTTTTTCACGTTCGGCTAAGCTTTCATGCTTTTATTCAAATGCCCAAGGGATGCAGGCCTATAGTATCTTTCTCAATAGTCTAGCATGAGAATATGCTCTTAGAGTATATTGAGACTGTAAATGTGAGCTTGTTTGCCTCACTGGCTTTTAGGAGGAAGTACTTTATAAAAAAGCATTGTGGCAGATAATACTATGACACTTTGATATTGAAATTCGTGCATAATGATTTTTATGTTGTATTTCATGATACTTCCAATAATCCCATGGTAATATATATTGGTAGTAGTGTGACACCATGCCCCCCAAAAATCATACTTTTTCAAAAGATTTCTATTTAAAATAAATGCTGTTTTTTTTATGTTTTTCTTATTCATAAAATAATTCAGAAAAAAAAAATGTATCATGGTTTTCCAATAAAATATTAAGCAGCACAACTGTTTTCAATGTTGATAATAATAATAAATGTTTCTTCAGCACCAAATCCGCATATTAAAATGATTTCTGAGGACCATGTTTCCCTGAAGACTGGAGTAATGATGACAATTTCTTGAAGAAATACATTATAATTTCAAATGTATTAAAAATAGAAAATGGACGTACAAAAAAAACAACACCTTTCTTTTTAATTAAATAAATGCAACATTTTGTTCATAAGAGACTTCTTTTAAAAAGTAAACTCTACTGTAAAACATTTGCTAAAGTTAAAGTTTAACCCTGAAAATGAAATGGATTAATAAGGGCGATGAATCACACATTTCCATACTGTAGTTAACAGTTAAAAGATAAAAGTGTGTTTTTCTGTTCTCTCAAGTTCTGTTTAGTAGATGATGTGCTTATTCGGTATGTCCACGATTGAGTCCTCATTAGTTTGTCTGCACCATCAAAATAGCTTAACAAAAATAGCTTACTTTTAATGTAATTTTGTACGCGCAGAGAAGACTGATGGTTTGTGACAGCTGCAGTAATTTTACATCTACAGCTTTTCCTCTGTGCTTGTTGTCTCTGCAGGGCAGGGAGGTTAAACGCAGCGCTGGAACTGAAGACGGCCGCAAATAAGCAAATCCTTAGAGAAGGTAAACAAATGATTAGTTATTAGACTCCAGTGGAGCTGTGTATGAGAGTGGATGCACATGTGCCTGTGTGTTTGTTAACTACAGAGGGCAGGTCTTGTGCTATAATTCTATATCTAGTTTAATGAATCACTTGATTTTTTTTTTTTTTTTTTTTGCAGCTCTTGTGTTTGTATGCTTTTCTCAAGGTTAAGAGAAAATGAGAGGTCGTTTATTTTTGTCAAAGTTTATCGCTAAACAGGACGGCTTATTTGCCTAACTGCACAGGTCTTTTATTCCCTTTGTTTCTCATGTTTCTTGTTTTTGAGAAACGATTTGGTTTTTATCAGTCCCTGTTGAGTTGCTGAGAAATCAACATATTTAAAACAGTCAGTGTTATTAAGAAGACTTTTGGAATTATCCGGATACTATGATGAGGATAATTTAGAGAATAGTGGCACCAAACAATTTGTGAAATGATTCTTGGCTTCCAAACAGGTTTCCCAACCTGTCTACTCCAGAATGGAACAGCCCTATAGCAGCTGACATGGAGACCGGAGCAAACCATAGAACTGAATTAGGGGTGTTCATGTACAGTATTAAGGCACAGAGTGTGAGAGGGATTGAGTTTGTGTGTCTGTTCTGTCTCTAACATAGTGGACAAGGAAGGGACTTCCCAACCTTTCCCATGAGCTCATGCTCACAGACACATTCACACACACCCAAATACACAAACCTAGTTCACTAAGTCTGTTTGTTTTCTCTCGCTGTTTTTCTTACCATATACACCTTCTTAAAAAGCTACCCCTGCCGTCTTTCTGCATCATTAGTCTGTTGACCTCACTCGTTTGTCATTACAAACACCGTAAAAACTATATAGCAACCAGTATCTTTGTCCTTTGTCTTCTTTTTCAGTAAAAGTAATTGGGAGATTGTGATAAGAATGATGCTATGGAATACATTCAACTGATTTTGGATTTTGATACATTTACAAACTTTTTAAACTTTTGATTTATCATACACTTTGTTCTAATGCAAAAAGACTTACTAATATATTTAATTCAGTCCACTTCTCGGCAGAAATACACGTGTTTATTTCTGTATGGATGACTGTTACAGTCCTATCCCCACTCAACCACACTTCTTAAAGTAAGTTTATATCCACTTAAACTCTGAGTACATTTTCAGAGAGCTAAACAGCAGGGGAAAATATTATATTTGCATGCTGTGTGGCGCCTGCCAAGGGCTAAATTGGAATGCCTCTGAAGATCATACACTTGATTATTTACTTTATTTGCCTCATCCTCTCATTTTACGGCAACCACAAAGATGGAAATTCTGAAGTAACACCAAATGAAAAGTTGTATATTGATGCATTTTAGGGCGCAGGGGTGGATTAGGGTCCATGTAATAGCTCTTCCGAGTACATTTTATTGCTTACTACAAAAAAAAAAAAAAGTAATTCTGTGTATCAGCATCAGGTTGAAAATTGCTTTGTATTAGCATTAGCATTTGGTAAGCTCCTAATTCCCCTGTTTCTACAGCTGAGTGTGTTTCTATGCATTTACAAGTGCTTCCGATTCGTAGGAGTTCACTTAAATCTCTTTTTCTGCCAAAGCTATGAACATAATAAACAAGCCAGCATGGCTAAAGCGCCACACGGGAGAGATTGCTAACGAGAAAGTTAAATGCTTACGCTAGTCACACAGTTGTTTATGCGCGTGTGTGCGTAACTCCAGAGAGGTTTATAACTCTGCTGTAATAAAAATAATTTTTAGAGCAGTCACATCTGAAACGAAAGAATCAGCTCCAGCTTCTCTCTCTTTTTTTTAATCATGAAAGTGTCAGCATTTTTCTATATTGTGAAAGTGTGTAATGATCATACCATATAAATACAGTATGGACGCTTACAATAATGACATTGTCATGGTGCTTATTATTTTGGTAATGTTACTGTTAAACAACTGTTGGCTAAATTATGCCAAAATTATGACGTATGATTGGAAACAGTTAAAAAGGACAAAACCTCAGAAGTGGAACATGTCCAAAATATTTTTCCTTCTAGGTTATTTTTATGTTAGATAATATTTTATCCAACATGTCTGTGTGCAGCTAACATAATGCATACTTCTTTGTTTGGACAGTAGCTGATTTCACAATGGCATACTGTATATCAAAGATATTGCTTTGGCTTTTGATTCATGCAAAGGTCTTAATTTTGGACAACTTTTATGGTGCTCGAAGCTAAAAATGTCTGATTCCAAATTCATTGATATTTAGTGAACTGAAAATCTTAAAAAGGAAAAAGTGCTAGGATATTTTATCAAATATATCTAACAGATTTATGTCTCTACTGACTTAATAAAAGTTAGATGCTGTTTATTTAGTAGAAAGTGTGGAATGAGGCTCTTCTCTAAATGCTTATAAGAAAATGACAATTACAAATCCATTATATTTGTCTTGGTATTGATAACTGAATGAATTCTGTTCTCTTAGAGGAGGAAAGGCTTTGATATAGTTGGTCTGCCACTGCGTCGGAGCGAGTCTTCGTGACAGAATCTTTGTACTGAATGGAAGTGATGGCAGTCAGGCAGGCAGAAGTCTCGGCTTCTGTCAGAGGAGTTGTCTTCAGAGAGATGAAAGGGAAATCTGTCCAAAAAAAACGCTCTGCGAGAAGTGTGTGCGAGAGTGTTTGTCACATATATCACAAAGCTCAGTTTGTCTTCTTTTCATCTGAAGACATATTCTGTATGTTCTTTCTTTTTTCGCATCACTTTTCAACTCCTTCATCCAACAGAAAAAAGATGACCGTATTTTAAATGGGTCAAATTGAACAATAGAATGATTATAGACGGTGCTTCCAACATCAAATGAATGCATTTGCTTCTTTTTTTTTCTTAAGGAAGGTTGTGTTTTTTTTCCTCTTTAGTCATTTTGTTTTCTTTGTACTAGCAATGCAAATACACCACATGGTTGAACTCTTTTTGGTAAGACGAAAGTGAAATCATTAGCACATTGTTGAAAATAAGTAGGTAAGCCATACAATATGGGCTTAGTCTTAGCTTGCCTTCCTTAAAAATACACCTTACAATGATCAGATTATGTTCATAAATCATCATAAGCTCCAAGCATTCACTGAAATATAAAGTATATGCCCTTAATGACTCACATAGGTTGATGTTGATTGTTCTCTATCCAACATTTGTTATATTCATGGTCAATATCATTTTGGCAGTGCCTTGCCTTGGTATTTATTTTGAGGAAGCAAAATCCCTTTTAGGGATGAAGCACCTGGGCCTGGCTGCTTAATGGAATAGCTTTAACATTAAGTAAATAAACAGCTTGAATTTGAAAGGTATGAGTGTGTGTGTTTGTGTCTGTGTGTGTGTGTGTGTGTGTGTGAGTGATTGAGAGAGACAAAGAGAGAGGGGGAGTGTATTTGTGCTGTGGGTAGGAAAGGAGATACGCCTACACTGGTTAGCAGAAGTTTTGTTGTGGCTTTTAAACTCCGTAATAAGAGTTTGACTTTGGACTTTGTTAAAGGTGGAGTGTGTCATTTCTGCGCCGCTTTTGGCACCAAATGGAATTACACAAAAATATTGTGTATGCAATAAATTTAATGCACTATGTTCCTTTGTATGGAAAGGTAACAGATTTTTATATATATATATATATATAAACATTGATTTGTTTGATGATTTATTCAAAGGTTTTACTTAAGTACTAATTTAATGGTGCTTTACGCTTTAATCAAACTGAGTCTTAATTTCTGAACTGATTCAAAATTAATTAATTAATTTGGCTCAAAATAAACTGAAAATTGTAAAAAGGTAACCCGTTCATTACAGTAGTGATGCTATAATATTAAACTACTCAGCATAAATAAGTATACAATATAATATACTAGAGTTTTTAATGAAATATTCAAATAATTATAAATATATCTTGTTGAGAATGTATTGAGATATTGAGATTGTATAAGGATTTTGATTGTATAGGTCTGGATCAGTTTGCATCCTTGGATCAAAAAAAGAAAAAAAAAAAAGAAAGAAAAACCCTGCATTAAATGATGCATTATCTAATCTTTTGGGCTAAAATATTGTATAATATGGAAATAACGTCAATTAATGTTATTACATGGACAAAATAGAATGCACTTTACTTATTTATTTATTTTTTTTATTTTCTCACATTAGATTGAAAGCTAATTCAACATATCAAACAAATAAAGTGAACAGGCACGTTAAAGCAGATCTGTTTTACTGTGTGTTTTGCACCAGGTCGTGGACCGGTCGCTTTAGTGGTTATTCATAAACACAGTCCTCCCAAGCTCGGGGGAGGGAGGGGAAAAAAGAAAGAAGATGTGGAAAAAAGAAAAAGAAGCAAAGAGCTTAAGTCCAGGACTGAAAACAGGAATGACAAACACCATTAGCTGAAAAATGTCCATCTCATTGCAACTATGTTATTGTTTACTTTAGCATACACGGCCTAATATGGTTTCATCTCTGTTAAAACAGTGCAGAAGGAAGGCCAGGGGCCTGGTCCAGGGTACAGGCCTTTAAACTGACACTTAGACTGCCTTGCCTCTCATTATTACATTATTCAACCTTACCCACATCTTGGCGTGTGTTTGCTAATGATATTTAGGCTTTTTGCCTTGCTGGGTTCTACAGCCGCTCATATTTCATCCTTCCTTATGAAATGCCTAATATATATACAGTCTAAATTATATTTATATATTTTTTTGCATTTATTTTTATTTTAGTGTTATTATTTAAATTATTCATTAGTCATTATCAATGTTATGGGCAGGTTGACCAGATACTTTAATTTACTTACTTTACTTTTTTTATGTATGTATGTATTTAGTTATTTATTTGCATTATGGAATTTGAGAAGAAATTGTATTAACTGTAATTAAAATATGATTATAAATGTCTTACTAAACTATTGCCTTGTTTATTAAAAATTATTATTCATACTCCGATATTTTTGTCAAATAAAAAAAATATATATATATTTGTTGTATTATAGTTTTATTTTATTTTGCCGTTAGAATTAGGAAGAAATTAGCTTAATTGTCATGACATCATGAACATAAAATTTGGTTTAAAAAAAGTTTTATCTGAAAATTTCTTTAATATCTTTAGTTTTTTGGGGGGAAGCTTAAGGTGCTTTTTAAATTGAGTTTTGTACATTTTACTTTTGTCTTTTTCAACTAAATGCATTTTATAGTACTTCTCTCTTGCGTCTTGTATCTCTCTTTCTCTTTCAGTCTTTGACTCTTTTGTTTGTTGTAGTTGCCTGTTCACTGGTTGCCTGTGTTTGTCTTGTTTAGGTATATATCAGCAGGGGATAAGGGTTGGTGTGTTTCAGAACAGATTAGTGCAGTCACAGGTTGTGTCCCTCCTCTCTCCGCTGCACCCTCATACACGAGACTCCTCGAGCGCTAGCCGACCAATCAAGCTCTTTTATTTTCTTCTCTGATTGGTGAGTATCTTTAGGACTTCATTATGCTCGTGTCTGTAACGCATGTAAGAATCCTTGCGATTTAATGCAGGTTTTCAGAACACATGGCTTATATCGTTAGGTGAAGGAGCCTTCATCAAAGGGACGATGAAGAACGCTAATGCCAAGAGAAATGACAGGACATGGATATGGCTTACAGCAGAGGAAAGGGCCCTTAAAGGGTAGATCTCTCTTCGCCCTCTTCCTTGTAGGTTAAGGATGTGGCCGGCCTCACCTCAATCCTAAAATCCTCATGCTTATGATATTTGCTCAGCGCTATCTGCAGCTGTAGATGAATGGGATTCTGGGACATTGAGGAATGTTGAAGGTCAGCCACTGTAACCTTAGATCTGGATCAGGCAGACACTTCAGTGCAGACTACACCTTATCTATGGGTATATTGTCATAACATGGCTTTAAATCGAGATTAGAATTTTGTGGTGTTATTCCCTGCATTTTACTTACTTTTTTTTAATTACTTTTTTGTCGTTCTTTTTTTTTTTGCAAGTTTGACATGTTGACATTTCTTTATATGGGTGCATCTTCTGGAACAAAGTTATATGAATGTACTTTATAACGAAAAGTAATATTATTTTAAAATAATAAAAACAAATAGCATGTACAATATATTTGATACTATATAAAACATTATAAAAACATGCAAATATTTGAAAATGTATTTTAATGGGAGTTTAATACATTTAAACATTAATAATTGGCTTAGTATCCATCCATACATTAAATAAATAAATAATTACATAAATGAATAAATGAATCTGAAAGACATAAATAGAGAAAAATACAGACTTATGGAGAGATGGATACATTTTTATTTTATCCATCTCTCCATAAGTCTGTGTTTTTTCTCTATCTCTGTCTTTCACATTCATTTATTCATTTGTGTAATTATTTATTTATGAGAACTGGTAAAGAAAGGTGTTTAATTGCCATGAAAATATAAATATAAATTTGTAAGTCATCCAAAAACAGATATGATTTTCTTTAAGAAAATTATAATATATTGTGACATTATAAATTAATATAACTATTTTTTCTTTTTCTTTTTTAGGATTTTATGTTTTTTTTTGTTTGTTTAATTATTTATTTATTTATTTTTTTTGTGACAGTTTTCACTTAAGGATGAGATTTACTCAAACAGCTGCCTTTCTCATGTTCCACAAATGAGTAGTGAAATCAGTGACTATACTTTGCTGTGAAGTGTTTTGCTACTTTCAGGCTAAAATAAATTGCATTGATTAGGTTCGGTTGTGTGGGTAATACCATATGAACAGGGACGCATAGATTGAGTTTTGGTTCTTTATTCCAAACACTGTCTGGCTCAGTCCTTCCTAATAAGTGCAAAGACAGATAAACTATTGTCACCTCGTGGAATGGAGGCGGATAGGACATAAGTAATCCGTATTGATTTTGACATTACAATGTTGTAAGTGATAACTACGTTAACAGCCGCTATAAAACCAAAGCCCTAATTAGGCTGTATTTCACACGAACCATTAGGTAGGCTTTTTAATTCAACGGTGATACCAAAGTGATCAATTTTCCTTGCATTTTGTTCTTTAGAAAAAGCAATGCATAAAGCCAGCTTTGTCTTTCATGCAAAAGGGAACAGCATTGTTTTTAACCTTCTCTTTATGAACTTTGTGTGGCTGTTGTTTGCAGACTTCAAGGTCGAATTCGTAGAACGGCAGCATGCGTTTTGTAAACATGTTTACGTGCAGACATTTGTAAATACAGTAAATGTGCACGGGCTCAGAGAAGCCATACCGGTTTACTCAGTGTTGTTTTTTTTCTGATAGATAGTTTTAGCTCTTCATGTGTGCATTAGTTTGTTTGTGCAAATGTCTGTGTGGCCAGAGGCTCGTGCACCTGCAAAAAACTATAGTTTCACAACCCCATAATGATGCTTCTGCTCACAATGAGCATCTGTTTTGTAATCGTGGGCCACAAGTGATCAAAAAAAGAAGAAAAGAAATAAATAAAAAGGGCAATGAAAGCAAAAAAGAGAAGAATGCTTAAAGAGCCATGGTATTAAATATGAATTAATGGAATGAAGCCTATGCACGGCTGCAACAGCGAGAAGAAAAGAAAAAAAAAACATTAATAAAATTTATGTTACTGGTGCGTAGGTACATTTGGACTTAGTATCCTTTAATTAGAAGTGAGATATTAGCATTTCATAGGGATTTACACAGGGAAGATGCTTCTGCAGACAGGAGCACTTTCATTCCGCTCTGTTCTGCATGTAATGAGCGGTGTCATTAGTTGATGGAGAGGATTCTGCCCCGACTCTACCTTGAAAGGCACGTCATTTACATACTTCTTAGCAATACGTCCTATAATGGATTCCTCAATGAATAAAATAAAATCGCACTTCTTTAAATTTTCAAGAGTAATGTTCACAGGCTCCGATTCGTTTGTTGGTTTGTTTCGGCGAAGTCAATCGAGACCAAGTCCTGGGGGGTTGGTGAGGAGAGATTGACTTATGTCTGAGAGTTAAGACCTCAGATTTTGCTCCAGGAATGGAGAAGTGCGTCATAAATTCGGAATGAGATCAATAATGTGGCGACATGAAAGTCTTAAAGCTTCGGATCAAAAAAAAAAGGGGGAATGCATGACACAAACTGTGTTTTTGTGATCTGTTGAGTCCGAGTTTGAGGGTTTTTTGTGGGATGAATTTGGGTTGCAGTGCTGTAATTTCTGGTGCAGTTGCTTTCGGTAAATGGCAGTATTTAAATATGTCATCATTCATGATAATTCGGCTGGAAAGTGGAGGTGTTTTCCTTCCCCTTTCAAATGTAAGTTTATAAGCCCTCAGATGTCATCCCTCACCCATCTCTCTCACATATTTCTTTCACTCCCCCTCTCCCACCCATCGGATCAGCGGTGAACTGATTTAGTATTTTATTGATGAGCTTGAAAGTGGCAAGTGTAGGAAATGGTACCTTTGATCAGAGCGTCTCAGGGAAATGGAACCTGAGGGTGTGAAGTCCGCCAGGTAAGAAACATCCAGCCTCTGTCAGGTTTGAGCGAGACAAAAGCCCTCCCCTCAGCTTCCCGCCACTCGAAAACACATATTTGTTTTGGCTGTTTTCATTCCGATTTACATGAGCACCGATTACAGCTTTTCATTAGCGAAATTGGGTATTTGTTTTAAACTTTAACCAATCACTTTGATATGCTAATTACGCTGTAATTTAATTTGAGTTCCATAATGATGATGCCGTTATTATGGACATAAATGATGCAGTTAAGCAGAGAGTAATCTCATTTGCATACTGTACATGCCAGTAAATTAAGGCCTTTCCTGCTTGGCTTCAACTTTAATTTTCCACTTCTTTTCACACAGCCTCTCTCCCAGCCCTCCATCTAATAACAGGCCTTTGCGTGTTTGATGTGGAGAGCCGCTGTTACGCTCTGAGTCTAGTCACAATATGTAATACATAAAGGGGGCTCGTTAGCACACTGAGTGTGCCTCTAAGATGCTGCCATTAATAGGAAGAGGTGGGTCTCACTTCAGGCTTTTTTTCGCAGATACTAGTATATTTTTTTTTCTGCCTTGTGTTTTTTTTCTCCTGGACGTCTTTTTGTATTTCTACTTTGTCTCAGCTCAGAAAAGAAAAAAAAAAAAAAGACATTAAAGAACTGAAGCACAATGTCGGTTAGCCGTTCCGTGGCGGGCACTGTTGTTTTGATCATGGAGAAGACTGATTGGTTTAAAGGGCAATTTGTGCGCAGGTGCATGATTCATGGTCACGGGACGAGCAGGGTGCACGTGTTTATTAAATCCCTTTTTACCCTATCACGCTTATGTTGACGGCTCCTTAATGCACTCGCAGTAAATCCTACAGTGCCACCGTCTTAATTCTCGTAATTGATTTTCTGTTATTTATGTATGATTTATGTATTTATGTATTTTCCTATCTACATATTATCTTCAAATATATATATATATATATATATATATATATATATATATATATATATATATATATATATATATATATATATTTGAAGATAATATGTAGATAGGAAAATTGCGTGAGCATTAGAATTGAAGGTAGAAAATTTGTACAAAGACTTATTGGGAAGTAATAAATAAAATACTTTTCCTCTCAAAAAAATATTTTCTGAATGTGATTTCTTTTTGTAATTTTAGAATGATTGCCAAAAAAAGTCCGTCTCTCTCCCTTTCACTGGGTGGAGGGGATATTTTATGGACTTAATGCTGACAATACAATTGCCCTTCAGCGCGAATGCTTTTCCATTTTGTACCATAAAGAATATTATTTTCCTGCCAGCCAATTTTCTCTGTTAGTCCCTAATTGGCTCCATAAATCTGGTGGCGTGGAGGGTGAGGAATGTTTCGGTGTCGCAGAGTGTAATCCTCACCCTTATTTACCAATTCATTAAGATTCATTGATGCAGGATAGGGTGAGAGGAAATGACAGCATAAATCAGGGTTCCAACATAATGACCCTAATCAGCTGGGAATTGCAGAAAATGGCATGATGAACTATGTCCTTGCGTTAGTGCCCACTGTGCGTTGTCATTGCGCTTGCTTTATGGGTGGGACGCATCTCCCTGACATGGACTGTATTTAACACAAAAAAAGAGCTGTTAAAAAGCCGATTCCATTAAAGCGCTCGTCGGTTTCACGCAAGGTCTTCTGCCGTTTACCCCCAGCATGCCCTTTACCTTTGGTTTATCTGCTTAATGGAAGACCTGGGACTCAACCCTTTCTTTTTAACCCTTTCAGTATTTAAAAATGGTTATGCCTCTTAAGCACAAACCTGGTGGCTGACATCAGCATGACAGAACGGATGCCGTATGTTCGCTCATTTTGCAACACACATTTTGTAGTAAACATTCAGAAAGATATTTCGCTTTTGAGCATAACTACAATTTGGCACCGGCACCTCACAGCTGTGCAATATCCCTTTCTCGATATTGGCTAAGTATGCAGCATGGAAACTGTACCAAGTGATGTTGTGGTTGATTGCGGTGAGGAATCTTTGTTGTATAAAACTATAGAGAGGCCATGTGATTTCTAAATGTTGCAAAGTAGTCTTTCGGGGTTCCCCTATGGTTTTTGCTTTTGTTCACAGACATGAGCTGCGAAGTCTAATGTTTTTGTGCAGAAATTAGGTTTGGTGCATGCAAGCTCGGAAAATCGCGGAGATCTACAGCATGTTTATGCCTGATAAAGCCAAACAAATGTCGATCAGCGTGACCTATTGTGTGTAATCAACGCTGTAAGCATTTAAAAAAGTTTGTTTATAGAGGGATTGTGTTAACATTTTCTTGTCATGTATTGACAAATCAGAAGGCAATTATGGTTGTTATTAGAGCTTTTGATAATAATTTCTCATGTAAAGACTTCATAAACAGCAACACAGACCTGATCTTTTATTTGTACAATCACAGTTGATAATTCATTTTTTGATTTATTTTGCTTTCCTTATTCCTTATTTCCAACTTCAGGCACTTTTATGCCCTAAAGGTTTTTATTAGAAGGTCACTTTAAAACTATCTTAGAAACTTTTATCTATGCCTTATCGTTGTTATTTTTTTTTATTTAATTTATTTCTGCTTTCTAAATGCTTTTTATTTAAAATAAATTCTGTTCACTGTCCCAGTCCAAAGTTAATTTTGTAATTTTGTCAAATTATGCACTATAATTTGCATTATAAATTGTGAAAATATTAATTATTTTTTAAGATTTATATAATGCTAACTATCATCATTTCCGGCACAGAATGCTGGTAAATTCAACACAAAATTTGAAATGTGATTGGAAGTCTGGGGAAATGTGGTAGAATTTTTTTTTTTTTTTTAAGAAAAGCATTAGATTTTTAATTTTTAATTTAGATCTTACTTTGTGAATTTTTACATAGATTGTAAAGTCTTTTCATATTAAATTTATTTTTTTCTTTACTTTTAAGTATTTTAAATACTGATATTTTAGTGCCTTTTTTTTAAAAATTGATGCTTTTCAATCACATATATTTGTATTTGTATATTTACAGTCATTTTTAACGAGCAGTATGATGTTGTTATGCTATTGGGCCTGTAAAAACTGTGCATCGAGTATCCAGGTTGCTCTGCTTGGCTGTAGTTATGTTGTTGCCTTTTTCCATTAATGCCAATTGACACTATGGCAGTGCAACTGGGTAATTTACCCCCAAGATAATGTTTCTAATAATACAGGCCCTCTCATGGTTTAGACTGGAAATATTAATTAGACAAAGTTCACCGAGGCTAAACTCCCCGTCCCACAAATACGCATTTGACACATTTCCTCTGCGCAAAAGTCTGCGTTTTCTCCACCCACGGGAGCACTCCTTGCGCGAATTTCGAGTAACAATGATTAAAAATATATGACACACTTTTAAATAATATTAAAACAATATGCACTTTGGCCAGTCCCAGAGGATGCGGGAGATTGAATGCCTTGTTTTCTTTGCTGGGTGCGTGCTGGTGTTTGACAGTTCTAATTTGTCCGTTGTGCTGTGGGGCCTTTTGAGTGAAGGCCTCCTTCCCCACAGCTCGGTGCCTCACGTTGAGACCCGGCTCACGGTTACCGACTCTTTGCTGCCATGCTTGTGCGCTAATCATCTCAAGCTGTCTGTGAACGAATCCTTCAATGTCGCTTGAAGGAGAGTCGCTCAGGAGGTTGCCGTAAACGACTCATGACTGTAGTTCCACATCCCAAAATTGGCATTTCAATCCTGGTAGCGGCTGCATTAAAACTCATTAGACTTTTTCTTATTTACTTTGGTCTCTCTTGGCTGTTTCGCTAAAAATACCATGGCCTGCCTTACTTTTGTGCTTTCCATCATAGTCTTTGCACAGCAGGGCTTTAAATGCCGCACAGACTTTGTTGTAAATTCATACAGAGGAGGCAAACCGTTTTGTGTACCTTTTGAAATTATACATCTATTTAGCCTCTCCGCTGGAGTTGTCTTCCAGTTGACGGCATCCTGATTGTTCATTTCTTGTTCATTTCTCTAGCTTGTAGTGTGATAATGGGTTCATATTTATTTGAATCATTGTGCACAACATTACAGTGTGCCGGCATCGGTTAGCGGTGATGGTCTGGTGATATGTTTCAATCTGGATTTCACGCATAAGGATTTTATTACGTTCCTCTCGATGTGTAATAAATATGTGTTTAGACCCCTGTATCACTTGGTTTTGTAGCTCTTCAGAGCAGTAGTAAATCGATTTGGAGAGTTAAATGAAATGAATGTGAGAATGGTTGGACTGAGAAGACAGAAAGTTGAAAAATTAAAAAGTACGTTTTCAATACTTAAGTTTCAGGACTTCACACACAAAAGAAATTCTACTTATCTGCTGACTTTAATGATGCTTGATGAGTTAATAATGAAGTATACAGAGAGAAGTCTTGGGGGCTGTACAGTTTTTTAAATGTTTCTGAAAGAAGCTAAACAAGTCTGCATTCACATACAGAGTAAAAACATTAATATTCTGAAATATTATTGCAATTTAAAACAACTGTTTTCTATTTTGATCTGTGTTTTAAAATGTAGATTTTTCCTGTGATTACAAACATTTTTGGCAGCCATTACTTACTAGGCTAATTTGATGCTCAATAAATATTTCCTCTTATTATTAATGTTGTAAACATAATATTTTTGTGTTCAAAAAAAAAAAAAAAAAAAAAAAAACACTTAACTGACAACAAACATTTATATATAATGTTCTATATTAGATATTATGGTAGATATTATGAAGAATGTCCAAGCTTCTCTTATTAATGAAATAGATTTATGCAGTCAGATCCCCAAAAAGGACAAAAAGCACCATGAAAGTGGTCCGTACAACTATTTTCCAATTCTTATGAAAGCATAGATTTGCAATAACATGGGGGTGAGTAAACGATAACACCTTTTTTAGGTGAACTATCCCTTTAAGAGAATAGTTGTTTACGTATACACCACCTATCAAATACTTGTTTTTGTTTTTTTACTGCCTTAGTCAATACCATTGTGAATGTTTACTGTACAATCAAACTTGACGCTTTGTCATTGTAAATAGACAAGAACCCACAGCCATAATTGATATTTTCCAAGGACTAGTTACTGAGTAATTGACTGTAGTAATGTTTAACAGGTTTTACAAGTTCCTTGCTCTTTTCATCGAGGCAATAAGGATGATGTTGCTTGTCTGTTTGTTTTCCGCAGACCGAGCCGGACATATAGGAGAGATCCGTGAGATCCGGCCTGTTGAGCGACACCCCCTTCCCAATCTATTTCGCATTCACTTTGGCCATTAGTAGCTGTAGCCCAGCCATCCTAATGCTTCTTTAAATATCAGGAGAACGACTGTTTGTTTGTCTTGAGATTCTCCTCCAACTGTTTATTCAAGACAGGCTGCATTTGCATTGACCTTGCTATCCATACATGCTTGCCCGCCGCCTTCCATTCTTTTCGTCCCATCGCTCGCTGTCTTTCTCTGAAGTGTGTTTACATTTCGGCTTGCCCTCTGTGTAACCTATGGGATCTGTTGATCATTCCACCTGGTTAATGTTAAATTGCTCTTTGCGAGAAGATGTGTTTGTTCATAAACAGAAAGAAAAGGCCCGTTTCCCCCTTGTTTACCGTAGTCATGGCAGCAATCAGTTATTAAACAAATAGCAAGCTTTGTTTGTATGTGCTGTCGGACCAGCATTAGCCCTACAAGGTCTGGAAGCAAACTCAAGAAAAGACAACAGAAAAGACAAAACCCGTCTGTCCAAACGTGCTGGGGTTTTGTTCTCAGAATGTCGACTGAGTAGTGTTGAGATATGTTTCTGGCCCGGAGAGGCCTGTCGAGATTAAAAGGACTGTTTGGTCTCACAGTGAGATCTCCTTTTGGCAGAATGTCATTGCTGCTGTCATTTCCTCTTTGAGAGGGCGACGAGCAACTCTTGTACATGAGGGCGAGTTACTAGCCCTGATTGTGCCGACATGTGTGCATGATGCAAAGTTGCACCTTGAGGCGGAAGATCCACACCGAAGGTAAGATGTTGCATGATATCTGGCTTAGATATGTAACAGACAGACTTTTGAGGAGGATAAGCATCCAGATTTGATCTCTGTCAGTTTGAGTGAACTTGCATTGCACTTTAGGGTTTATTTATTCAGTTTTTCTGTAAATTGTACATGCTTATTTTCCTTTTTTTTACATTTTGTTTGCCTTTGCTGTCATCTAATGCTCTAATGCATAAAGGGGTCATACGATGTGATTTCCCCAGTCCAGCCCCCGGTCATCACATGTGGTTGCCTCAAGCCCGCCAGCCACTCCTTCGTCGGATCCGCCGGCCGTGCTGTTCTCAAGCCCGCCGTGTGTGACGATGTGTGTTTCGTTGTGAAAGTGAAACTACTTTGTTTTGCCTTTCCAAAAGAGGAGACAGCTAGGAATCAGTGGTTAAGTTGTATTTACAACACTGTTTCCAGAACATTTCAACACAAATATTCAGATGTGTGCAATGAATTTTATGGAGGACTGTTTCCTGAACCTGCAGAGTAGCCTACAATGGGTCTGTGCTCAAATGCGGTTCTATAAAATGGGACAGTTCCAACTTTGCAAGGACAGTCTGTCACTTCTGACTCATGGCCTGTAAGTACGTTTTTTTTTATATTTAAAGAATTTGTCACTGGTGATTCAAATGCGTTTTTTATCTTAAACCACAGAAACACATTGCATTACACCAAAAACACAAATGGAGCTCAGCGATAGTTCTAGCAGGCCATGTTAGTCAAGCTCGCATCAGCTGACACTCAGCTGATCCAAGTCTACCTATAGGATCACGACCCCAATCATAGTTCCCTTCATAAGGTCCCTTCAGAGCTATTTCTCCCTCAGGAACTAATAACCCAGCTCCATCCCCAGCTCCTCCTCTTGTCCAGTCAGGACTTGGCAGTGAATATATCATTGCCCACTGAATCATGTCGTTAAAATAATCAAGTAGAACATTAGTGGTATCTGCTACATTTATCATTGATGTTGGTTCTGTTTTGTTACCCAGAGGGGATTCTGCTGTCCCTGCTCCTTTACATGCTAGGCTGCATGGATGGGCGGGGAATTTTTGCCCAGAACAGAACCATTCCCTTTTTTTTTTGTTCTTTTTTTTTTTTATTAAAAGTTACACTAAATTTAAGTATTGTAGAATTTTAATCTTGGTCATTATAATATCAGTTCTTGAGCATAGCGTGAAAATAATTAGAAGTATCGACCAGAATTTTTATATTAGTACATTCATATGATGTGTATTAATTTACATTTGGGTTTATGTCTAAGATTTATAATAACTATCTTTTTTTGATATTGATATTTTTTTATATTTTATATTATAATGTTGTGATGCCTAAATACACTTTTATTATATAAAATATTATATATTTATTTTTATTTTATTTTATCTGTCTGTCTATCTGTCTGTCTGTCTATCTGTCTATCTACCTGTCTGTCTGTCTGTAACATGTGAAGAATTATTAGCCTATTTGTATAGGCCAGAATTTATAGTTCATTAAATCTCGGTGCTTTAATATGATCTAAATAATTTTACAGTTTGGACTATGTCCAAGTTCCTAATAAGAATAAAGAATAACTAAAATTAAGAAGTATTTAAATTGGTGATGTGTCAATACTGTATAGTTTTGCAAAAATGTATAAAAAACAATTGGTGATTGAATTTCATACAAAACTAACTATATTGCCATATATACTTTTACTGTAATATAAAAATGTCTCGTAATGTACAGTGATGGGTCATAAGGTAATTTTGCTCACACCACCATCCCTAGCCAAAATACAGCTGTCTGCATTACTCATCAGGAATCCTTGGGGGAAAAGGAAAACCTCAAAATGCTCTCACACCTTTTCAGTCGTACAGATCATTGTGTTGTCTAGACAAGCAACAAGGCTGAACCTAAACAACAGTGTGATCGCGGGTTTTTGTCGTCCTTATTGTGACTACTTATCTGGAGCATAAGAATGTTGTGCTTTTGTTGGGCGCTTGTGTAAACAGGGGTGGTGTGAGAGCACAGGCTTGTAAGAGCAGGTGGGCTTTCAGAACTTACCGGAATGACAGCATCTTTTTAACGCTGATGGAGTCTGCTTTCCGGCCTGGTGCACGGCACACACAAACACACTCCCTCCATAAACACAGTCAAATCCAGAGAAACAATGAATAAGGGAGAAGGCCCTTGATTTTCTGTATTTGCTCGTGTTTTTATGTAGGCCAAGTGGGGTGTGTGTGCTCGCAATATCAGATGAACCGAGGAAAAGATCAACATACACATATTCTGACCTTGTTGTATTATCCGTTGTTTGTTCCAAACACTTGTTGTGTTTAGCAAGCAAGTGTTTTGTGCGGAAAAGGCGCAGACATCTGATGATAGAGGTTTGTTTGGTAGGTGCCTGGCGGCGGGGGCTTAATCTCAGGGAATTTCCATTATATTGAAGTTTTTTTCCTTAAGTCTTTGTTTTCTTATTATTTAAAGCCATGATAAACACTGTAAACAAATCTGTTTCTCATGAACCCTTGCTGGTGTTATATGCGTTTGTCTGTTATTCATGTTACTATTGCATCCAAAATGCGACAACAGAAAATTTACAGCTGCACCTTTGTTATCATAGTGAGGAGAAATCCAAAGCTGGAATCATAATGATAAGACACTAAAACAATAGCTTAATTCATAAAGCCGTTGACATTATTAATGCCCTTCCACCAGGATATTTTTTTCTTCCATCTGTTTGATATTTGTGATGGATAACAGGCATTTTCTTTCATCCTTTTTTTGGTCGCGATATTGCAGCTTTTGAATTATTCCATGGCGAAATTTAATGAGAAAGTAGATTTATGGGTTTCATTTGTTTGTCAATTCTGAAATTAATTGGGTGTTAATTTCAGCTGGCCCTCTTCAGACGTGGATGCAGGCGCGTGCATTACTTTGTATTCGTTGCAGCTTCATGTCTTTATTGTGGGTCACTAGTTTTGCATACATTAAAATAGCCCCCCGGCACATTCTCATGATTACTTTTAGAGATGCCACGCATTCGCAAATTTATGCCCTTCCTTTATAATTATGAAAATTTAGTACGGAATGACAGTGCATGCATAATAGCCATTATCACCCTCTTTTATGGAACACAATGAAAAAAGGAGAGAACAAATGAGACTGTAAAACCTAAAAGAGACAGAAAGAGAGAGAAGCTTGCTAAACAAGACACAGCTTGTTTGTGGGAGTACCAGGGACTTGGTTCATTTGTCTCTAATTGAAAGGATGATTTTGAGTATGGCGTAGTTTAGTATACAAACAGGTTATGTAGTGTAGTTTTTGGAGAATACAAATATGGCATGAAAGAAGTTCAGGGTTCCCACTTTCATGTAAAACCTGGAAATATAAACTTTTTTAAATTGTGAATTTCAGGATTTTTAATATAAAAATTACCTCTTTTTATTTAATGTCTTATGGGTAACTGCTACTGAATTTATATTTATTTGTCAAAGGAAAAAAACATACAGAAGTAAAGTTGTTGATGTAGTTCAGATTTAACCCTCTGAAGTCGATTAACCCATACACATGTTATGAGGCATTTTCTCCTGATAACCCCGAAAAGAACTTAAATTACACTTTCAGTTGTGATCATACAGATAAGAGCAATACATTAATCGAATCTGTAAAGGGTCTACTTTTTTGTATACAGACATAATAAAAACAAAACTTTGTACATTTATAAAATAAAGATAACAAACAAAGGTGTGCTGTTTGTTTTTTTTTTTCTGCGCTGATCTTCATTTACAAACGCGTCATTAAAATGAACTGTAACTCAGTGAATACTCAACAAAGAGACATGAGAGATATATCTTTAGAAAGCTTGACATGTCTACTTTTAAACCAAACAAGTGCTGCCGAAAACAGATATTCTGTGTTAAAGTAATCCGTATGAAAACAATGCGATGTCCGTTTTTCACTTCTCCCTTCATTATCTTCTAATGTGACCACGCCCCCGCACTTAACGCTCTATTCAGATTCTAATGTTTCACTGAAGCAAGCGGCTTGAATACACCCACACAACTGAAGACAACGCAGCGAGACTGCTCTTCAAGTTTTTATTTTATTTTACTGTTTGCTTCACGTGAGAGGAATAAGACAAAATTCACCCCAAAAGGTTGTGATGTGGTTTAGGATTTGAGATTTGGATTTCCTCAGAAAAAAGAATGAAGCACTTTATTCAGCAGAGATCATAAACATGAGTAAGTCTCTTTTTATTTATTTATATACTTGTACTAGAATCACAAAACGTGTAAACATTTTATTAGTTAGAATTTTTTCCAAAAGTTTTTCCAAACTATAATTCCTGACTAAATGTATAATCAAGTGAAATATTATGAATTTTCATTAACAATATACAATACTTTAACATTTAAACGCTTGATGTAAATAATATAAATGTTAACTGTAACAAATGTAACAATGCTGTTCTTTCAATTTATCCCCCCTAAAAAACCTAAAAAAATATTCTCAGCTCTTTTCAACACAAATAATAATAAGAATGATGATAATAATAATAATAACAATAAATGTTTTTTTTTTTGTTATTGTTGTTGTAGAAAATAAGATTGTTAAAAGGATTTATGAAGTATTGTGTGACTGGAGTAACGATGCAAAAAATTCAGTTTGAAAGTCAGCTTTGATTGTTCCTAATAAACTGTTTAACTGCACTTACAAGTGGATATTAAATTGTTGTGGGATAATTTAATATATTTTAAATAAACTACAAACATAAAATTATATACATTTATTTTGTCCTCACATTCTTTCTTGTAACTCTTCCCTCTCAGTGACACAGCTGACTGAAAGGCTCATTATTAAGCTCATTATGCGGGCCGTTGTCTTCTCAGGTGTAAATCACAATGATAATCATGATAGTTGATGCCTACTCACATATGACTTTTACCAACAAAAAGTGTCTTAGAAAATTTTAATCAATATATTGTTTTCTGTGATTGAGTAAACAAGATGATTTTCACAATTTAGAAAGAAAAATTCTAGGCTACAATCTCCAGTTCTCAGTAGTCCCGGGAACCAATGTTCTGTATGTGTTTTATGGCGTTTTTCACTACGCATAACATTTTTTTTTCTCAAAAACACAATCATGTACATACATTCTGCTCAAATATTATTATAGCCCAGTTTGTGCTGATTACAGTGAGATTAAACTTTAGCCATTTAGATATTTATAAGAAACTGAAAAAAGCACAAATGTCAGGGCATGACAAAACTTCTTCAGGCCCCAAAAATACCCCTAGACTCCAGATGTTTAAAGTGCAGTTCAGTATTGCTAATTAATCACCGTCTAAAAAAATTATTTAACAAAAAAAAAGAAGAAAATAAAGTAAAATAAATAATTATATTTTATTTATTTTTTTAATTTTATTAAAATATTATTAATTTTTTATTATATTTGTATATATATGTGTGTGTGTGTGTGTGTGTGTGTGTGTGTATATATATATATATATATATATATATATATATATATATATATTAACACATATACAAATATTTTTTTATATGTAATTAGTGAATACATGTTTTACTTATAATGTTTTATTATATATATTTATTTTCTGTCTAGTATCTGGCATGTGTTGTTTACAGTACATCTGCTTTATCAAAAACCGACAATAGAAGAGATGCAGCCCGCCAGTGGTCCAGATGGGTCAAGGCCCAAAGTGTTCATCTGCATCTGCAATCGCCTCTCCCCTGCAAACCTGGCTGAACAATTATCACACGCCTTATTACTGTCTGAGAGGGGGCAGCATTATAAATCTGAATTCTTTTCAATTTTCACCTGCCTATGTGATTAGCACCCACTGCTTTAAGGGCATTCATTCTGCCTCATATCAATAATTAATAAGCCAAGTTAATTTACTTCTGCCCGACTTGGTCAGCTTCATTAAGATGGTCTGAAATGGGGCTACAAGGCACTCCACGCCAATGAGTACCGCTATGAATGCAAAATATATAAATCTAAGTGTCTGTCTCGGGACGACGTGAATAGATCAGCGTGTTGAAGGAGAAAACGAGACTTTTGAGAGTATAACGCAGTTAGTTGGAAAGCGTTTGGAAGAACAAAAAGCCTTTTTGTGTGTCTGAATATGCATCATTAAAGTGAAATGTATTATTGGAAATACTTTGGAAGTACATCGGAATATTTTCAGGTTTGTTTATTTGTGTGCGGGCCCAGGACCGTGGCGTTAGCTCAACATGCAGGATGCAAACGTTTGCCGAGAAGTTTTGAATTGGCCGATTTGTAATGCGACCAACTCCCCTGCCCTGTTTCCCATTAAAAAGCCATTGGGCTGAGGTTCTTCTGGGAGCAATGCAAGTAAATATATCCATTTCAGTTGAACAAGTTTTGTTTGTGAGCGAGTGTGATTTCTTGGGCCTCTCTGCTGAGACGTGACCGAGGTTGGGTTCCCATCCCATTTGCTATTTGTTTCTTCATTCTCTCAGGCACAGCATAAAGAAGAAAGACAAACGGAAAAAGGCAAATAGCTTCTCTTAAGCCTGTGATGTGATGAAAGATGAATTTGAAATTGAGCAGGACAAAAGGAAACTGACTTTTGCGTGCAATTGTTTTAAATATGTTTTTTGACACTTGTTTGTGTTCCTGCTGCAGGTTTTTAAGTCATGATGCAAGAGTCGGGGACAGAGGCGACAAACGGAACGGCCAATCAGAACGGCGCCCCACCTAGTGTGGAGGGACACAGAGAAGTTCGATCCAAGAGCGCCACTCCTTCCTCTGACATCACAGCGTCTGACCTCGTCAAATTCCAGCAGCAGCAGGTCTTTTTTTTTTTTTTGACTCAATCATTCCATCATTCATCTGTTCTTTCTTTTTTCTTTCTTTCTTTCCTCTCCTTTTCTCCTCTTCCTTTTTATTCATTCCTTACATCTTTTGCTCATTTGCTCATTATTTTGTTCCTCTCTTCCTTCTTTAATTTCTTCCTTTATAATTTCTTAATTCAGTTCTTCCATCCTTTTCGTTTGTTCTTCCCTACCCATGTTTCTACCTTTCTTTATTTCTTTTTTTCTTTCCTTCATTGTTGCACCTGTCTGTTATTAACGCATGTCAACAGCATCCTTCTCTGCCCTCTTTAAGTGCTTGTAAATATTTAATCATTGCACCCCCTTCAACCAGAGTACATAAACACATTATTATGATTATTTATGTATATTGAGAGCGGTTTGAATTTTTAAACGCACTAAGTGCTCTTTCTGTGATTGTGTTTTTGGTTGCCAATGTGTTTATCCTGGCAACTCCACAGCATCTGCATTCAGGTGAAATATTTATCAGGCGTGTTGCAGTGGACAAATGCATAGGTGCAATGGAATTTATGGACAGTCGTGTATGTGCTGCATCCCTCCGGACGCCACAGATTTCACCTGTCGCATTGTAAACACCCCTAACACTCAGGTCGAGATTTCAGAGAGCTTCCTTTCAAAGCGTTGGAGCGTGGAGTGTTGCAGCTGTTTTTATTATATACCAAGAGCAACCAAAGCCTCCTCACTCACACTGAAATAAACAGTGTCTGTCTGTCTGAGTGTTGCGTTTGCCCACACGACAGCGTGTTGAGCGGGCCAGCATTGAAAAGATCAGCCAGTCATATGTTATCTGCACCCCACGGCATGATGGGAGATGTTGTCAAGGGTTGTTTGTTGGGGATGGGGAGCCTCTGAAGTAGCTGTCTGTCGAAGTAACATGGCTGTCGTGGAACTGAGGAGCACAATGCCTTGGTTTTAACGGCAGTCGGGACAGTTCTGTTTGAAAAACGGGTTGAAAAAAGAGAGTGACCCAAAACGGATTTGTTTTGGTCTTATTTCATAGAAGGGATATTGATTTTGTATTGTGTTTAATTTAGGAAGATGTTGGTTGTGAATTAAGATGATTATTTTGGATTTCGTATAGGAGTAAAACCCATTTGACGTCTTGATTTTCCCTTCAGTCTCCTTGAAATCAATCTGTAACTAGAGTATATCGCCGTCAATCAATAATCTGAAGCATCTGTGATTGGCTCTCGCTTTCGCCTTCCTCTGAATTGCTTCAGTCTGTCGTGTGCTTCTCGGACTTGGCGTGATGTTGTCAGTTCGAAAATCACAGGCATACTGAATTCATTACCGCAGTCGTCACACAAAACCACGGATAAGATTTCAATAACTGCAGGCCACAGTTGAGTAAACAGTTGCACTGAAACTTAATTCCTGTTGACTTTGCCTTCATTCTGTGCCAGGGGCTCAATCTGATTCACTCAGCTGAGACATCAGGGTTATGACTCTGACGAATGCAAGGAAATGGAGAGAGAAAGAAGGGAGAGTAGATAGAGAGAGGCTGAATGCCAGAGCGGTTGACCGAATCAGGGATGTGCACTTGACACTCTAACAAAAAAAAAGAGGAGTATTTAACATTACTTCATAGTTTTATTATGACTGGGGTGAGTGAAGGAACCAATCTTTTGCTTTTTTCATGCTTGTTTATGGTGACTAACAGAAACAGCTTTTTCAGAATAGTGCTAAAACTACCATTAAAAGCTATTTTTTTCTGGGTGGAGCATAGTCAACGGATGTCCATTTTCCACAAGTAAATATGATTTTTAGTATAACAAAAAAAAAAAAAAAAATTCTCAAAATGGTATTGTAAAAAAAAAACACACCCTTTTTACCTAGTCAAAAACAGCTCTGTTCAAAATGACCCGTTTCGTTGCATGTGCCTTTAAATGCTAATGAGCTCAGCTCACACTCCCCTTCTCTTCCGTGGGGTGATAAGCCATTCTGTTAACTTTAGGCAAATTTTTTTTGTGGAACTTGCTAACTAGCATATTATTATGAAAGGCAATTTGCAAAGAATAATAAAAAAAATTACACTCTCTTCTTCTGGAGATGAAACTGGATTATGAATGATTTGCGCGAATATAAACGCATTAAGTTTGATCGGGAGGTGAGACACATTTCAGTTCAAACAACATGTAAAAGTGAATTTTGCATCCGATGACCCCTTTAAAGGGATAGCTCACCAAAAAAAAAGAAAAAAGAAAATAAACATAAAAAGAAATATATATCATAATGTAAGTGTACCCTGTAGTTAGATATTTTAGGAGGTTACAACTGTTTTTGTCCATATGATGTAAGTCTGTGAGGTCCAACAACAATCTACCCCACTGACTATTATTGTATGGATTGAAAAAAAATGCTCTGTAGAACTGTAGAAGAAAGTAATTTCAAATAAGGTTATGAATGGCACAAGGGTGAGTGAAAAATTACAGAATTTTTATTTTTGGGTGAACTGTCCCTTTAAGTTTCCTTATGGCAACTTTGAACAGAGCCAATATTCTAGTCCAAATGTCTTAGTTTATAGATTCAACTTAGCTTTTTCATCAGTTTTGATCATTACAAACCAGCTTTGTTGTTTTTGTTTTTCCAAGAACAAGGATTCAGTTATGTGATAACTGACAGATTTTTACAACAGATCGGTCTCTTTGCTTGTGTTGTGCACATAGTACATAAAGCATGACCTTTCCAAACCTCCAAAAGCCCAGTTTCTTCTCTGACAAGCTGTGCGGTTTTATTATCTCTCAATTTATAAACCTCTTCAAATCCTTAAATGCGTGAAAAACAACAAACCTGGAGGCTGACATATCATCTATCCTGATTAGTCGACATAACTGTGAAAGACAGTGCTCATTAATAAAGACGAGGGATAAAATAATTGTAATCTGTTTGATCATCTCGACCTTGACAGGGGAATTTATCTTCTCGAACTAGTCAGATTTGGGGGGAAGTAGACCATAAGCTTCATTTAAACATCTCCATTAGGAAGGCAAATCCCCAGTGCTATTACCTTATATAAAAGAGATGTGTCCCTAAATGGGAGCTCTCTAGATAGAATAGAGCCTTTGGATTCAAATAAAGCCACCTCAAACGTCTTTCATCCTTTTACTAAAGAATTTAGGTCCTCTCTTTAAATGTTTTATGCATATAATTCACCAAAATTAAAGGGACAGACCACCCCTGTCAGCATTTATGCAAAAGATTTCCATTATGGCACAAGCGCCATCTCCAATGAGAAATGAATCTCTCTGTGGTCTGTGGTCGACGAGATTAAGGAAAAAACGTGTGCGAACATCCTTATGATGTAGTTGGGATGCAATTCCAAGATAAAGCAGTGGAGAAGAGGTTTAGGTTAAATATTATAAGAAACTGTAAAAACTAAGGTTGTTCATTTAATAAAAATGAAAAATAATAATCGATTGATAGTCCTAATAAAAACACATCTTCATAATAGAATTTAATATATGTAAAAAGTTGGTTAAGATGTGTTTTTTTTTTTTTGTAAAGTGTCACACGAATGATAATATATATGTGTTATGTTTGTGTACTTTTTTTTTTTTTTTTTTTTTTGCATGTCAGCCATCGCTCATTGCAGCAGCGAGTGCACCCACAGGAATTTCCCCATTCACAATACAAACATCCTTCCACGGCCACATGACCAACACAGCGATCTGATATGGCTCGTCTCTCATGTGCTCCCCGAGAAATATGACACATTTGTGGCCCAAACCTGGAATCGTGCTGGCCTATATCTGATCTCGCACAATGTACGGTACTCTCAGTGCAACTTAAACGAGAATGCCATCAGCCCCTGCGACTGCGTTCCGTCACAGGCTGTTATTCTTCTAAGAGCGCTCAGAGTCTTGTCTTGCACTCAGCGAGGCAGAAAGAGAAGTTGTGGTTTTCAGCAACATCTTTTGATGAGGAAGTGAAGATGATCTTGAGAGATAAAGATTTAAAGTAAATAAAGCCAGCCTGCTTTTATGCAAGAGCAAAACATTTTTTGGTGTTTTCAGCTTTTTTTTTTTTTTGTCGCTGCTTCTTTAACAGGAAGCCAACCTGTGTGAAGCACACAGAAATAGCTGTAGAACGAGGATGTTGTCGTCAGTTTCTGATCCAGCTCAGTTTCTAGGATCATCCATCTGGGAGCCTTCTGATACCCCTTTATGCATTAGTCTGGACTGAGCTGTTGAAAATAGTTGCACATGTCATTTCTGATCTTGCATGCAGTGATAACATCAGAAATAAAAGTTGAACTTTTTTATTATTATTTATTGTGCATCCTGTTTATGGACTGCTAAAGGGTTTGATTGAGAGTGAAGAGGGTGTGTAGCTCTTTTGATCAAGGAAAAATCTGATGAGACATATTTGAGTTTGACTTTGGTGTCTTGACAAATTATAGCACAGCTTAAGTCATTGCTGAGATTATTGGGCTCTTTTTCTTTTCTTTTCAAAAGCTTTGATATGCTCAACATTTATCTTATTGCTGCCTTGAAGAACCAATTGAGTTGTATTGTTTGCAGTTTTTCTTCATCTTGCACATTCTTCATTCTCATTTCTGTGCATCTAATCCTAAATATGGCAAGGTTCCTGATGAGTTATGAGTGATTAAGTAGGTGCATATTTAATCTCTTGCATGTTTAAGCAAGCAGCCCTTGACTCAGACTTACAGAGCGACTGCCAGGAATCTTGCTCAGCTGATGTTGCCCTTAAATTTTAAATATTAATGCCCTGTCTCATAGCAGTCTTTTTTTAATCACATTTGAGAGCACCCTTACTCAAAGGCATACCACCGTCATCTCAAAACCACAGAAAAGACAGACAACCAGACAGAAAAGCTACAGCATGAGTAAGTGCTGTTCTTTGATGGAAGGGCAAACTCATCTCAGTTTGTTCAGACAGTACTTGCTGTTTTTTTTTTTTTTTTTTTTTTTTACAAATCAAAAGATAAGTCTAAACAAATAGCAATTAAAAAAAAAAATTCTATACTTCTGTTTTCCTCTAACCCCTGAGGAGGCTTAGGAGCCGATGAGGTAATGTCTTCAGTCTGAGTAAGCACAGGTACTTGCATTATGCAGCGTGTTGCAAACCCTGGAGCCCACCTGAGCAAGAGTGGCAGAAAGCATGTATTGCGATGAAAATGCATAAACATGCTCATGTACGCACACCTACAATTGACGCCACCTCACTCACAGGCAGTGTTGTGCATCATTCAGAAATGAATTGAGAATGCCTATCAAACACCATTTCAAGGCAAATGTGGTACAGTATTGTATTTCAAAATTACATTTAAGGAAGTAGAAGTAAAAATTAATGATATGCAAAAAAAGTGATATAGCTGATCTTTAAAAAAATGCAATATGCATAAATATAGAAATGTATAAGTAAATATAATTTAAATTTTCAAATGTTATTTTATATATTAAAAATATATAATAATGTATGAAAATAATGAAAACCTGAAAATAATCTGGTGTGTGTGTGTGTGTGTGTGTGTGTACAGCATATGTATGTATGTTAGAGTATATATATGTGTGTGTGTGTGTGTAATTTTATACACTTTAATATGCCATAATTTAATGTTTTAATTGGTTGTTATATATATATATATATATATATATATATATATATATATATATATATATATATATATAACCTATTAAATAGTATTTAATAGAAAATATATAAACTGATATATATTATAAAATATTATATATTTTATATATAAAATATGAGAAGGATTATTTAAAAAAATCTGAAAATAATATTGTATTATATGGTGTATTAATGTGTATTTTATTAATATATATATATATATATATATATATATATATATATATATATATATATATATATATATATGTATATATATATATATATATATATATATATATATGTATATATATATATATATGTATATATATATATATATATATATATATATATATATATATATATATATATATGTATATATATATATATATATATATATATATGTATATATATATATATATATATGTATATATATATATATATATATATATATATATATATATATATATATATATATATATATATATGTATATGTATATATATATATATATATATATGTGTGTGTGTGTGTGTGTGTATGTATGTATAATTTGCTATATAAAATAACATTGTAGATATTAACATTAAATAACATTAACAATAGCATCCCAGTTTAACATCCTGTGAGCCTCAGATTCTAAATAATGAATAAAAAATTAAAATAAAATTCTTAAATTCTGAATTTTTGCAACCCTGCTCAGAGGTAAAGACAAGAGAGAGTGAAGAAAACCCACATTTGTGCTCTTTTTCACTCTCTTTTCGCTTTAAGGTATCTGCTTGTAAACTGTTAATATTGTCAGATTGCACTAGAGAAAGGCAGAGCCTCCAACTTATTGCAAATCCTGAGCAGGAGATTGGTGTTATGACACCGCATATTGCCCCAAATTGCTTTATTGGTAAAACGCTAGTGCTTCCTTCAATTTTGATAATTTTATGGAATCCCTCGTTGAACGGTTTAATTATGTTATCACCCAACTGGCAACATCTGTCTTTATCCTGGAACAGGTGACAGTTTTATTACGGGACGAATCTCTCGGCTGGATCTGCCGATTGATGGCCGATCTGATTCATAATCATACAGATGGAGATTGAAATTGTACATTAATGTGCTTGTACGTAGAAGAGAGGAGAAATAATTATTTGCATGGAGAGAGAAAAAAAAAACAGAAACATGCTATGCGTGATTCTCCAAAGCCTGCTACAATTGAAGCATATTGCTTTTCGGGATCGTAACTAATTGTTGCAGGCAATATATCCCTCTGGCAGTGCCCTTCTCACCCCCCGATACCCCTGATGCTTTACTCCGCTCATTTACAGGAGTGATGTTTAGAACAGGCTGTCTGGAATCTGCAGGTAGTAGTTGTGTCGTCCCAATGGCATCTCTGATCTCCACAGTGATCACACACAGTTCACCCATGATAAAATGCACCTACAAGTAGTTTGCATCGTGTTTACAGGGTTTGATTGACAGCGAGGTGATGAGAGGGGCTTCTCTGCGCTTGCATGCAATAGTCAGATCGACCGAACCGCTGTGGAGAGCCTCTACGTTAGAGTGTGTGCTGGAAACTGTTTTACTAATGGATATCAGGTCAAATGGTCAGCAATGGAGACAAGTAGTGGAGTGAGAGAATGTGTGTATGCATTTGAAGAGGCTGCCAAAGTGAGCCCAAATGTGTGTGTCCATATGCGTGAGTGGGTGGGTTTTGCATCACTGCGTGTGTATAAAAAAGGAGCATCCTATTGTTCCACTTCCCATATACCCTTGCTTAAAAATGGGGGTCAATTCGTATGTATGCATACATGTGTGTTTGCTATGCTGGTACCATTAGTGAGTATGAAGCACTTCTTATTGTCTGCTGAGACCGGATGGGCTTTGATGCCAGCGTGTGTGTGTGTGTGTGTGTGTGCCTTAAAGAGGGGAACTCTACACTCTGAGCAGGTGTTCCCAGCAGCTGTCGGACTGTGGCTGCACTGGGAAATGCATCCGTGTTGTTTTAGTATTAGATGGCTTATTTGGAGTCCCGAAAGCAGCGAGGGAGGATTTCTTCTTAACGCGCCACTTGAGTTTTCTCATGAAAGAATAACCTCTGTCTCTCTGTAATCCTTCACGCTTTTCAAACAATCAAACATCGCTGTGGCGTGCTCGCCTTTAAAGAAATGCATGACGATGTCATTTCATACTTTTGAAATGTATTAATGCACATATACCCGTTTTCACACGATCTTGTGTCGTCATAGAATTGGAATTTTTACATACAGAGCCTAAAATTAACAATCGCCCAGTGGAGAATGGGAGTAAAAATTAGCATTGGCGAGTATATGAAAGAGTGTTACTCTCCTGTTGTCTGCTAACTGTTTTTATTCATTCTAACAATGCCTTGGGAATATGGTATGGTTTTACGCAATTAGCAAATCGTATAGACTGCGTTGAAATTTTATAATTATGTAATCTGATGCGCTGCCTGTTTTAGAGTGAAGAACAGCACTGAGATCTTTTCACATGAGCCACTCATGATAAGTGTATTTAGTATCTCAAAGAAAATTGTACCAAACATCTTATCAAGTTTGTAATCACCATGGTTGATAAATCAGTCATCAACAAAAGAGAATTTTATATGAGAACTTTCTAAATGAAATAATAAATTGTTATTATTATATAAACTAAAATTACAATGAAATACTTTACAGTTAAATAAATAAAATACATAAATATTGCAATTAAATGTGCTTCTCCAATTTGTTCTGCCAGTTGTTTTAGGAAATAATGCACATACTGTTTGATGGCTGGTAGGTTTTTCACAAGTCACCGCTATTGGCAGGTGTGGCAAAATGTTAATTTTGTTTACATACAAGCAAATGAAAGGATTATAAAGTGGAGGACGTTTCTTTTTTTTTTTGTTTCGGCTAATATGACCCAATTTTTTTTTTAGAGATAAAGTTAAAGATGCCACAGTATCATGGGGATATGTTTTAACGTGGGGGCTTGTGCAATTTTAATGAGTGTTTCTCTTTAAAAACTTCACAGAATTAATATGTATCAAGAAAAGTTTTTTTTTTTTTTTTTTTTTTTTTTTAATACAGAAGACCAAAAACTTCTGGGTAATTAATATTCATAGTCTGTGCTTGTTAACACCCCCAATGCAAATGCAGTGGAGATCCAATTAACATAGAATGGTCCCTGAGGAGTCGGGATGATAAGGGTTAAACGAGCTATTGAAATTGAAACCAGGCCTTTCGGCCCGTTTTTAAAACACTTATTTGTTTCAATAAAACGGTAATCCGTGTAGCTGCTCGTTTCTCAGATTAAGGCATCTCAGTCTGGCTCTGGAGGCTTGGAATGAAGGTACCGATGTGTGTGCGCTTGTGGTGCCCACCCGTCACTAATGCAGAAGTGCTGTAGCTGAGGTAGCTTTTATTTCTTATTCATAATCTGCTGGCGCTAGGCGGATAATAGACGTCAGTGTTCATTCAGAGAGCGGCGCGTCAGCCAGACCGCGGCTGACAGAGCAAAGTGCTGGGGTTCTGCATGTCTCTAGCTAGCTACCGGCCCTTCCCGTATCATTCCCCAGGGTGGGGATGAGAAACGCACCTGCTAAAGCACTACAAGAGTCTTGAACACTTAACAATGCCTATAAACCTGATTGTCCTGTGATTTGATGATGATGTGCTGCAGCTGTTTGTTTTGTTTATCTCTGACATGCACATATTGCCTCACAGAATCAAATCTTCATCAGTGGGTTATTACAGTAGAGAGCGTTTAAAACGTGGCAGGGACATTATAAAGACGTTTATGGCACACATAAAGATGTTCGAATGCCTTCTTAGTAATTATAAGCATCACAGGAGAGACTTTTGGCACTTGGGAGGTAAAGAAATTACCTTTGACATACAGAAGTTAAAATGTATTGGGTTAGTGATTTTATTTTATATTCATATTAATTTATATTTATTTCTCTGGTCTTCATTGTCTCAGGATCCTTCAGAAATCATTATAATATGCTGATTTGATTACCTATGTTGAAAACAGTTATTCTGCCTAATATTTTGTATTGTTGTTATTGTTAAAAGGCAAAATTCTTGTTACTTTTTATCCGTTTAATGCATCCTTGCTGAATTAAAGTAGTAATTTCTTTACACGAAAACAACAAAAAACGTAATAACCCCTAACTTTTAAATCGTAGTTTGTGTATTTATATGGTGACCATCCAATACCATAGTTTAAATATTGTTATTATTATTAGCCTTTATTTAACCAGGCAAGTCAAGGGTGGATTTTTATTTACAACAACAACCTGACAGCAATTTCTGGAATCTCCTGGAGGACATTCAGACATACAAACTGTATCATTATAAACATACAATATGTCGCAACATAACATGAAAAAAGTTTCGCTCTATAGAAAGCCTGCACATTTTAAATGTGCAAAAAAATGGTCAAGCTAAATTTGTTGGAAACTAATAGCCATGGACCCAAAGCCACAGACCTCAAATTTAGATTTCATGGGGTTTTTAAGTATCAAATATCGCACGACCCCGAGTAAAAAGATTACAGGAAATAAAAAAGCTCAAATCTCATTCTGTTAGTCCAGAATGAACAAGTCTGACCCATCTTCCTCCAGCAAACCCAGTTATGTTCATCACAGCCCTCTCGTGCCATCACTCCTGCCAGTAATAACCACTTCCTAGGTGTGCGGCAGTGATGTGGCCTCTATTCCGAAGAGAAATGGTGCTGGCCGCTGACTGCTTGTGTACCATTTGGAGAATGATATTCCCTGTCAGTGCCGTGATGTCTTCCCATAAATATCAGTGATGGCACCTTGCGTTCTAGGAATGACGCCCACCATAAATAGTTCCCCTTTGCACACCATACACATAAATCCTTCATCCTACCCCCCTTTTTTTCCGTATGAAAGGAAGGAGGGAAGGAAAAGGTGATGTATTATTTACATGGACAATAAAGAAACAAATGTTTTGCAGCATGGAAGAACGCAGCGAGCAATTCCCTTCGCAGTGGAGGGGCGCGCGACCGTGAGACGCTCTGAGCAGCAGTGAGCTGTTGTTATTTGCTTGTTTACAACCTCTGACATGATGTAATGGGACTGGCCGTGAAAGCACTAGCTAGCAAATGGCACAGAAAATAAGACCAGGCCTTTAAGTCTGCACACACTCGCTGTCTATCTCTCTCTTCTCTCTCGTTTTCTAGTTTTTTTTCCCCTTGTTCTTACCCACTGTACTCTCAGATATGCTGTGCTTTGACTACAGAGATGTGAACCCTGAATATAAGTCACTGTTTTTTGCATTAGGATCTCCCCGAGGTAAGCAGAGAGGCAAAGAGGAAAATATCTTGTCCAGCCGTGAAATGCAAAAGTGAAATCTAGCAGAAAGAAATATTTATGAGCATTTTCTGCTTGATTAGATGTGGCCGTTATGAGCCGGGAAAGACAGAGATGCCGGACAAAGGGCCGTGTGCGGCTTCTGAACAGATGTGTAGAGAGAACACAAGAGCAAGGGTGTGATTGTTTGAATGGGAAAAGGGTTTGAGTGATTGTACTGTAAATAGGAATTGGAGATTGAGGCATAATTCAGTAGTCCTTATTTTTAGACTATAAACCACTACGCCATTACTATTCCCAGCATTCCCTGAAAGTAGGTCTGTATATACTGTTTATATGTCAAGATTTTGAGAAGACTGTCTATATCTTGTTTTTAGATTGATCTGTTTGGGTTTTAGAGAGCAAAAGAGTTGCCAAAATCACAACACAATAAATCAAAACAAATTAACATGTATATATTGATTGATATATAAAATGTTTAAAATGAAGTATTTAATTATTTATGTATTAATAATTATTAATATATATATATATATATATATATATATATATATATATATATATATATATATATATATATATATATTTATATATTTGTAAATCCTTTTGTAAAATTCTAAGTATTATAATTTTACCTGTTTATTTTGAACCCCCTAGTGGGGTTTTGTTTTGTGACTTTTGTCTTAGTTTGGTAGCATTTATTTTTGGTTGCTATTGTTTTTAGCTGTTGCTTGCATACTTTGCACAGAAAGCAAGACTGTGTACGCAAAATGCAAATATTGTCTTCCTGTTGTGTGTGTGTTTAACCCTGTGGATGTGTGCATGTGATTCTGTTTGTGTGAATCTACGCCGGTCGTGTGTGTTACGGGGGGGTTGCCAAGGGTTTGTGGGTAATTTCCCTAATGTCTTCTCCTATCAACAGAACATCCTGTAATAGAAAACGTCTTAGTGAAATGCTCATATTATATTTGACTGTAATTTATCTTCATAAATGCTTATTGTTATGGTATGATAAACATTTCTCTTATCATTAGATCTTACAGCACAATAATTCAACTAGCATGCGTGATTATGAACAGCAGCGCTAGTAAATAATCTCTTAATTGCAATATTAATGCAGTCGTTTTGTGCACAAGCAGTCTGTTTGGCTCTCCGGATGGCATATTTGATCCGAAAGCAAGCATGTGACATTTTTTAAGGATCAGAGCATGTGTAAAATTATGAGAGTATGATTAATTTTTCAATTTCTCTCTGCGGATATCTAATAATTGTGCCCACAGATAGCCAAAGGCTGCTATTAAACATTAAAATGCAGAAAAAAAGAGAGAAGAAAGAAACCACAAACAAAAAGAAGAAAAGATAGAACTTCTGTAGGGCAACAGATAAAATAATGCAAACTAGTCAAGGTTTGTTCAAATTGTTCACACTTTGTACTACTGTAGGCCTTTTTTTAAATGATTTTTTAAGCAAAATAATAATAATAATAATAATAATAATTTTGTTCACTGTTAAAGGACTAAATTACCTCAGTAATTATTTACTCATCCTTATATCTTTCTCCGTAGAACATTAAGGAGAATATATGAAAAATATTCACACTGCTGCTCTTTTCCAGACAATGAAACTGAAAAGGAAAAGAAAGCTGTTGACCTCCGAAAATTGCATCTGTAACTGGTTTGATTTACTCAAAGTGAGTGCTTTAAGAGCAAACTGTAGTTTGCGTGCCTATACATTATGTGTGGATGTTTGATTTTATTTGAAATGATAAAAAGATTCTTTCTCTCCGTCTGTCTTTCGTCATCATTCTCCTGGCCTCCATCTTTTCTAAATCCTCAACCCCCCTCCTGCTTAGCCGTCTTTATCACTTTGCTCTTTCCTCTTAATATCATCCTCATCTCAGATTGCCATGGCACAGGGGAGATGCGCTTGTTGATCAAATTTGGCTCGCGTAATGCTCGGCGATCCGCTTGGCTGAATGCTGAGGACCAGCACCACAGTGGTGCGGTGATTGATTGATTCAGCCTGTCACAGGACAAGATAACAGCATCAGTAAACACTGATGGAGTAGATCGCTCTACTCCTCCACAGTAGACCATCGTGGACAACACATGTTTGAATGTACCCTAGCCCCCTCAGGGAGATGGGGTTATATTAAGGGAGAGCTATGTGGATGTGTATTTCAATCAAATGATATTGATTTTGAGTATCACAGTTTTAAAGGAAAACTCCTGTCATCATTTACTCACAACGTGTCCTTATAAACCTTTACAAAGAACAATAAGTACCAAGTTCAGGGCTCTGTTTCCACAACGAGATCAGTGATACACAAGACCTGATATCGTTTGGTATCGGTGTTAAACATGTTGAATAACAACTTAATATGTGTGTTTTCTCGCCATGTGGTTCTATATGACTTTGAATATAGTGCACAAGTTATATAAAGTTTTTTTATTATTATTATTATTGCCCTTTTTGGAGATGGACAGCCTTTGGTCCCACTCTGCTAAGGTTTGGGGTCATTAGTTTTGAGTCATTTTTTTTAATTTTATTCAGCAAGTATCCATTAAACTGACCAAAAGTCAGATGTTACAAAATAATTCCGTTTCAATTTATATATTTATTGTTTATTTAAAAAATCCTATGAAAAAAAGGTTCCACTAAATTTACAAAAATATTTAGCAGCACAGTTGTTTTCAATATTGATAATCAGAAATGTTTCTTGAGCATCAAATCAGCATATTAGAATGATTTCCGAATGATTGTGTGACACTGAAGACTGAAGAAGTATGATGCTGTCAATTCACCTTTGTCATCACATAAATTACATTTTTAAATTTAAATTTTTACTGTTTATATTCAAATAAATGCAGCCTTTATGAGCATCAGTCTTCTTTCAAAAAAAAAAAAAAAAAATATATATATATATATATATATATATATATATATATATATATATATATATATATAAAGTCTTAGCAACACTAAAACTTTTGAATTGTAGTGTGTACTTTTGTTTAACCCTTTGAAGTCGATTAACGCATATGCGTTTTGAGTCATTTTCTCCTGATAACCCCGAAAAGAACTTAAATTTCCCTTTCAGTTTTAATCGTACAGATAAGAGCAATACATCAATCAAATCTGTAAAGGGTCTACTTGTTTTTTGGATACAGACATAATAACAACAAAACTTTGTGCACTTATAAAATAAAGATAACAAACAAGTTGTGCTGTCTGCAGCCTTTGTCTGTGCTGATCTTCTTTTACAAACATGTCATTAAAATGAACTGTAACTCCGTGAATACTCAACGAAAAGACATGAGAGAGATATCTATAGAAAAATTAAAATATAAAAAAAATTAAAAGAAAAAAAAAAGAAATAAAGTTTAGAGTTTTCTGAAGATCTAGGTTGGATAGGTAAGATAGGTCCCACAGAAGGCTGAATGTCATACAAATGTAAAAAAAATAACAATGACAACTTCATTTTTGGATAAACTGCATTGTCTCAATAATATAAGGAATTTCTTCTTAAGACAAGCTTCTTCAAGGTGGTCTTGTTGACAGGTCTTAATCTTGATAGCACTACTTTAGTTAATGTTAATCAAATGCTCTTTTGCTGGTTTTCTCCCTCATTAATCAGCTGCTGATAAAGCCATGTTAGGATTTGCCAAAAAAAAAAAAAATTAACTATGTACGATAAATTAGTTCTTTATCTTCTTAATAAAATCAAAGTGGACATGTGGAATGATTGAGGCTATTTATAGCCCATTGGGGAGATAGACAGACTCTTGAGACGAGAGAGAAGTCAAAGGGAAAAGTTCTGGACAGGGAGGCTGGAATTGAAAATGATGTCCAAGGGAAATATCATCTCTTTTTTTTTCTTTCTTGCTGTGTCTTGCTCTCCCTCTTTCTTTATAATTCACACCCACGCTCACCAAAAAAAAAAAGAAAATTTAGTAATTTACTTGCCCTTATGTCATTTCAGACCTATACAGCTTATGTCTTCTGCTGAAGAAGGAAAGTAAGCTGCAGACAGTTGTAGGCTAAACCTTTGTATTGTAGATGAACACTTTCTTTCTTTTGAAGTTTTAGTTCAGGACAGTAAAATGTGAGTATATGAAGGCCTCCATATATCCCACAATCCTCAGATCTTAAGTACACCTCAACATTCCATCTCTCCTATCTTAAATCTATAAAGTGCGGGAAGACAGCGAGTTTCCACAGAGTTGTGTTTGTGTGTCATCTGTTTTTAGCCATCTTACTGAAGCCAGAAACACACACGTACGACACCACATATTTCAAACTGGTGTTGAAGTCAGGAGACACACACGATCCTGCAATCAAAATGATTATTCTTACAGCCCAATGTTTGTAAGTGTTTATGTGACACTAAGCATTGGGTCTCACTGCCATCATGTGTTAAACAAGCACTTGTCTATCTGTCAAGCTCCATAAAATTATCATTATTTGAAGAAAAACTTTTTTACACTGCAAACAATTTTTGTATTCATAGTCGTAACAGTTTTTACTGTTGTAGTATACTAAATACTGTTACTAAATACTAATAATTGTTAGTATTTTTATTATAATTTTTTTCATTTTTAAAATTTATGTTTATGTTTTTTTTTGTTTTTTTTTGTATAATATTATTTTAGAGAGCCAACCACTGACCAAGAAAATTGAGGAAGGGATGATGTGAGGCAGATTCTAATTTGTATTGGCTTCATTAGCACCATCGTAGTGCACTTTTTTTTTTTAAGCCACAGTTTTTCAACATTTCTAATGCACATTTATATATTTTATTTCATGTTCAACTTCAAATATATGTTTCTTTTGTAAATTAATACATATAATTTTCTCTTTCATTGTTTCCTTGAATCTTCTCACTTTCTAAAAGAGCTTCTCTGGTCTGTTAATGAACACACCTTTTGTTGAGGCGAAAACCCAGAGAACTTCATATTTCACACACCAGCAATGAAACCACATCGCGCTTTTCACCGCCAACGAAATGATGCACAATATAAGAGCTCGCCGTAATAAAGTCAATTAATTGGCGCCTGTGGCTATAACGTGGACATTGTGTATAGATGGAGATATTTAATTTAGGCCAACAGTCCCTGTGTTTGTTCCATTGGGATCGGGCGACAGTGGTGCGTCCCGAATGAATCAAGCAGTAAATGAGGAGCAGAAAAATAGGTAATTATGTTAATCTCACAAATGAATGAGATGCTGACCTCTCGCATTAATTGATTTTATGCGCCTGAATCGTATTTATCTCTCTTTTGATATATTTTTCCATTAACATCTCTGATGTAATTAAAGAGGTTTTATTTTGAAGGAAATTAGCCCTGGATGCCGGCGACCATTAAAGGAAGAGAGTCACTTTTATGCCACGTTAACGAGACAACGGCGTGTTGCCGGCGTTTTAGCCGCGCTACGCTTGCCCGCACAAAGACCTTAAAGCTTAAATAGCTGCTATTCTTTAACCTTAATCACTGAGTTGACTTGCCAGATACTCTGCCTGACCGCGTATGCACATCCTGTCGTGAGCACCTCTTGTGTGCTCACGCCCTTTCCAGGTTCTCATTTTTGCACCTAATCAGCAAAAAATTAAACTCGTTGTGGGCTTTGCTCCGTATTAAATGGGTGATTATTGGTAATAAATACTTTTTTTAATACTCGCTTATTACATAGGCAGTTCTCTTGCTCAGTTAATGAGTGTAATTCGATTTGCTTGAGAGATTACAGTCCTCTCAGAATTAATGCGGCAATCCCGTCCCCTGGATTTAAAGACATCTCGGATTCTTCACAGGTCGTGTGCTTCTGCGAAGTTCCTCTCTCACATAGCAGCTAATGGAGTTGAACAGCAGGGTGTCACTTCACTATATAGCCCATGTGCCCTTGGTTCCTGCCGAGCTTGTTGTTTAGGGGCTCCGCTGTTGTTTAAGTTTTAAATGGGGTTTACCAAGCTGATTCAAGTGATAGAAGGTTTTAGGGAGATCTGTGAGCTGAGCGAGTGTGTAGACCAAAAGAGGGTGTGCAGCTCGGTGTAAATCGCACACAATCAAACCACAAACGTTCAATTCCTCAGAGAGGTGGCACAAATTTCTTTCTTGATCTGACAGTTTCATATTTTTATCACACGTCTGCTGTAACGTTTTCAGTCCTCTGCATAACTCGCCTTTTAGCTCCAAAGGTGTGATCGTCTAGTACTGAGACAGTTTAAATGTCGAAAGTTTCTTCACATAAGCATGGCCGAGACACTTCCAGTAATGCCATTGAAAACATGCCGATTAAGCCATTGATGGGAATAATCTGTCTCTCAGAAGTATTGACTTTTCAGGTGTGACGACTCTAGAGATTCTCAAGAGCTCAACATTGTCTCTGTGCTTGGATTTTCTTGATACTATAGCCTGAATTGCTAGTAAAAGATGTATGCTACTGTTTAAAAGTCTGGCCTCACTATTTTTAATTTTGCTTTTATTCAGCAATGATGAAATACATTTGTTTAAAATTGACAGTAAATACTCTTAACACTGTACAAAAATGTTTTTTTCTATTTCAACTAAACGTTGTTTTGCACTTTATTCATCAAGTATCATGAGAAAAAATATTGTTTTCAGCATAAGTAATAAGAAATGTTTCTTGAACACTAAATCAGCATGTTAGAATGATTTCTGAAGAACAGAACGCTGAAGACTGATGGCTTTACCAATACAGGAATAAATAACATTTGAAAAATGTATTTAAATAGAACATAGTTACAGGTATCTTAAATTGTAATAATATTTCACAATATTGCAGTTTTACTGTATTTTTCAACAAATAACTGTAGCCTTGGTGAACATAAAGACTTATTTCAAAACCATTAAAAATCTTACAGACCCAAAATCTTTAAATATTGTAAATGAAATATAAATGTTTCTCATCAAATTGCTTAAAGACAAAATTGACTTAGCCATGCATATTCATGTTAATTTCATAATTTTTCTCTGTTTTTTATTTGTCCACAAAAACTTTTAAAGAAACATCTGAGACAAAATTGATACTTGAACAAAACATAACAGTGAACTCCATTTACACTCTTGAAAAAAGTACCTTTCAGAATATTATACAAAATAAATTTCCTTTCCATCTGAAAAAATAAATCTCTTTATTGTAATTTCTTTCTTTTTAGACAATTCATCCGTCCATCCCAATGCAGTAGATGCCCTCAGCATCTCTTTTTATGACAAAAGCAATCATTCTTTCTCTTCCCTTCTCTCCCTCTCTCTCTCTGGGATAACATTACCCAAGTTGGAATGACTTGAGCCCAGTCTGTAATTCCCATGAAGCTGCCCGGTCTCTCAGCAACTCAATCCCAGACCGTGGCCAATCACACTGTGATATATCAAGAGCTTTCTCTCCAGGCTCACTGCCTAATGACACCAGGAGCTGACCCTTTGTGTCTTCCTCAACCAACAGCAGCAACACACACACATTGATTTAGCTGACTTCAGGTGAGAAGAGTCTATGAAAATTATACAACAGAGAATTCGCAGAGGGGCTTGTGAATTATTGTGCCTCTGTGGATCTTTGTCAGTTACAGAAATCAGACGTTAGGACAGATAAGTCATGTGAACTGTGTGCTTAGGTGTTTGTTCTTGACTTTAAGTTGGACATCCAGTGGGAAATGAGGGAAAGTTAACCATTTGCATTTGTTTTTCTGAATTGTGCATCAACTTCTGTCTGTTAGGAATTAACTGGATTAGGAAAAGTAATCTGTAAAATTATAATTGACAATAGCTGAAAAATGAAAGGAGTGATGTGTTAGATTTTCATGAAAGACTACAAAGATAAATATTAGTGTTCAGCTAGTCGTTCACAAGAAGGTTTGATTTTTAACTTCCTGTGCACTTCGAGCTGGTTTGAAATCTGGCCAATTTGCATATGCTCGTGCCCATTCTTGTCAACAGTCAGCCTATCTGACCTCAAATTAGTCAGTGCATTAGCTTGCAGAATCCTTTTATTAGAGAGATTTGCAGATTTTTCTAACAGCAACCTGTGACTTTCACATGACTTGACTTGATACTGTAATGACAGTGAGAAAGTCCGTCCGTGATATAAAGCCCCACACCCAGTTTTGATTCAAAATCATGACAAAAATCAAGGTTCGAAAATCGAATACTAATTTGAGTCAACCATCGCTGTGTTTGCAAGGCTCTCTCGCACCCCCTTATTTTTTCGTTTCTCACCATACAATCTGATGCAACATCTTGAGCATAAATGCAATAACAGAAAAGAATAAGTTCCTATATTCCACATTCCCTCTCAATCCCCAGCGCTGTTGGCATGTTCTGACTTTTTTCCATGTTGACAAATGGATTACCTGAGAAAGCAGTGGCAGGTTTACCTGAGCAGTATATCCTCAAGGAGAAAAGTGAAGTCAGAAGGCATTGTGTATGTGTTTGTGATGGAAATCTAACCTCAGGTTGCTTCTTAAGTTCCCTCACGTCACTCACCTTAGCCTTCCCGACAGGGTTGTTATAGTTAAGAACATATAATAATAATAATAATAGATCTATTAAAATAAACTAATAAAATATACACAAACATACAACAAACTTTCTAATAATTAAAGTAACCTTAAATGAAATTGGAAAATATACGAATAAAAACTGATTCAAAATATTACATTTAAAAAATTATAAAAGTATCCTAATTATAATACAATTTCCCAGCATCCCCTCACAACCGACATCCCCAGGATTCCCACGTAGGCATGTTAGTGAGTGTTAAATAAATGAATACATTTTTTTTTTTATATTTAAGACTAGAATTTCTTTCTAGAGTTTTCATTTCATTCTCCCCTTAATTATTTAACTAGATCTTTGGGATTCTTTTTTTGAATGAATCAGATTGTTTTAGAATATATAGTCTGCGACTGGAAATGTTAATGAAAAGACCAGACTCTATTCAATCTGTTGTTCCATCTCCCATGATTTCTGGAAGTTTTCTTTCCTCTGGAAATTTTCTAAAGATGTAATTTTGATGTTTAGTCTCATTTTCATTCATTCCGAATGAAATAAGCCATTGAGCTGCGGTGCTTGTGCAGGCGCTGCACGTTTGAATCTGGCTTATATCATTTTTCTGTTCTGCCCATCATTTCCTGCCCTCTCTTTAAGTCTCAGTCCACACAGACACCTCCTCACTAAGGCGTTGGCATCATCATTTCTTGCTTTCAGCCAGTAACGCTGATTACTCTAGTACCGTACTGCACTCTTAACGGCACATATTTCTATGTGGCAGGTTCCCCACGCCTCTCATTTCTTTCTCATTTTTTTTTTCTACTTGTGGTTAATTCGTCTATTCTTATGAGTCATTTAGTTCTTTAATTACCGTTAGCAGCAGATGCACAATGGAGTATTAATGTGAGTGGGTTTTATAGCCACTCCATCACCACGAGCCTGTGAAGTCTAAAGGCATAATTGACGTGGAAGAGCTCTGAGACGGGAAGACAATATTTTGCAGATGGCTTTTCTTGTATGCTAGAAGGATGTTTATGCGTTTACATCAGACTAAAGGGGCAATAAACACAATCGTAATTCAGTAACTGTCTTGATGGACAGATTCTGGCATCGAGTGCTGAATTGAGGTGTGTATTAAATGACAAATAGAATTGAAGTTAAATGATAGGCAACTTGTGTGTGTATGGGTTAGCGATGGATCGGTATGGTCAAATAGTCACTCAGTATCTAATTGGTTAGTGAGGCCAATGAGTAAATTATGCAGTTTTTTTTAGCTTACAGTTTGGAGATGTACCATGTCATGGTGCCAAATCAGTTATTGGCTGATAATAGTTTTATTTATTTATTTTATCTTAAAATCATTAGTAATTTTAATAGTAAAAGATTGTAAAATCGACTAGTCTGTTTTGAAAATGTCATTTCGGACATCCCTGCTTTTGTATATGTGTCTTCGTTTAAGCCAGAGAGAAAACAAGCTGGCGTTCACGCACAGATCTCAGCATACATCACCTTGTGTGTGTTTGTGTATGTCTCTGTATGTCCGGCTTTATGAATGGAGCCCCTCTCTTGCCATCTGTTGTTAAGCTGCTCCTGAGGCGGAGCTTCGAAATCCAAACAAACTGCAAACTGAGGCTGTCAGAGCCGTGTAGCCGAGACGACCCCAGACCCGGGGTCACACATCCGTACCAGGCACACAGCGCCCTATTTACTCTCCCTATACCTCCTTCATCATCTCTCTCTCTTTTTTTCTCTCCGTTGCTCTCATCCATCCATCAACAGTCATGCACCCCCACCTCCCGCCATCCACATGGAAACAAACGCACAAACACACACATGCAAACACTCACCCTTCATACCTTCATGCACCCTCTCACTCGTTTTTCATTGTACTTTCCAGACGAAACGTTTGTCAACTGCAAACATTACCAGTCAATGAGGAAAACTGGTTGCACCAGCTTTTTGATTAAAGTTAAAGACAATGCTTGTCTACTGCAATCATTCACCGAGTCTTACATGGTTTGAGCACAGCAATTTGAAATGTTTAGTGTTGTCATTAATATTAATAGATTGGTAGAAAAGTGCAGCCATGGGAGGGAGTAGTAATGGTTTGAAGTGGGAATATAACATTGATTTATTTATGTATTCTACATGAATTAGTTTAGAAATCTAAACAGCGAGTGTGTTTCCAAGAGGCCATGATTGTACGAGCGCCTGTTTTCCATGTGAAGAGGCTTTTTGGAAATTGCATCAATTAGATACTTAACAGGAAGCTGACCGGCCCTCTTTTGCATTGCAGATAAATGTCCAATCTAGAAAACGAACAAAAGGAGGCAGAATTAGCCAGAGAAAGAGAATCTCAATGAATACAAACAGTCCTGATCTTCAGTTCATACATTCTCATGCCAGTGAAGGAGCATTCCTGACTTTTAATTAGGTGACACTGACAGTGAATGGAGAATAACACTGTTATCCTTTTTAATGTATTTCAGTTAGAAAATTTATGGAATAGTTCACCCACATTGTTAACCACAATATGTCATTAAAAGATGCACATTTTATTTTGTCAATTGCATTTCATTACAAATTACATTGTTTTATTTTATTCTATTTTCTAGTTCTTTACTTTCTGTATTTTTTCTATTTTCTAGTTCTTTACTTTCTATATTATGTTAGTCTAAGGCCAATCATTGCATTGCATTTACAACACTATACAAAAATCAGTCACCATTCGAAGAAAATAATACTTTTAATTATAATTAAAATAATATTGAGCAAGGATTCATTAAATTGTTGTAAAAGTTACAGTAAAGACAAAAGATTTTGTTTTCAAATAAATGCCATATTCTTGAACGTTCCATTCATAAAAGAATCATGGAATAATCTTATCTTATGTAATAATAATATTTTCACAATATTACTGTTGATACTATATTTTAGATTAAATAAATGCAGCCCTGGTGAGTAAAAGAGTCTTTCACAAACATTTGACATTTGGATGACATCCTGTAAATATGAGTGAACAAATAAAATGTATATTTTGGGTGTTCTGTTTCTTTAAAGATCACTCTCACAGTCTACTTTGTAGTTTTGATCTAGAAGGAGACAGAGATGGATTGAGACTGAATAAAAATAAGCAATTAAGAAAGTAGGAGTGGTGTAGCCAGATATATTTTCTCTTAAACTTTCTCATAAAACCTTGACAACTTTTAAACCTTCCCAGGAAGCCCTTAGGACCATCCTGCCAAAAAAGTCGATCTAATAACTGTGACATTTAAGAAAAAGCCCTCCAGCTCTGTGGAGAACAAGAAGATGTGTTTAGTCCACGACAGTGCTATGCACTAACCTATTAGCAGTCTTTTCTGTGGGTCATGTTTGAGGAGCCCGATCTCCAGACCTCTTAACACTGTGTAAACAACCCTTTCTACTTCACAATGGCCGCTGGGAGACAGTTTCACCTGTACGCACATCTCCCGCCAATTAAAGGCTAGATTAATCTGAGCCATTTCACATTCAAGGTCTTCCCTGCCACGGGAAGGGCACAGTGGTGAATGGGAAGACAGATAGGGAGCTTTAGAAGACCCTACGCAAATAAGCACCGTCTCATTTCTCATAGTCAGGCCTCCCTTCAGATACACACAAAACCAGACCCTCAGAGGTTAACACAAGCTATTGTCTTTACATCTGTCCTGCATTTACTGTCTCATCAAATTTTTCATTTCACTGGACTACACTATATTTTTCCCCTGCTCACCAGCATTAAACAGGTAATTTTTCTTTTGAGGTCTTCGTTATTTTGCTCATCTCTGGGGCTGACAAGCACTTCTAACAGCTCTAAAGTAAGGCAATGAAGGAAAGTTAGATTCTGTCTCACTCATACAGTACACTGTGCTTTTAAATTTGCCGTTTCTTCTGGTATTGCCAGGCCAAGATGTAATATGCAGGTATTTTTTGCATTTGTGGTGCTGATTTTATACAAACCTGGATTGGAAAGAAGCTATATTTTTATTAAACACATTGATGTCTTCTGCCAACATTTCTATTTAGCAGATCATGTTGCCACTGTATGATGCAAGCTGTAACAATGGAACCTGCCATTAAAAAGGCTGTTTCAGCTACACTAAAACAATTATAAAACCTAAAGCAATTTTTTTTAACACCATAAATGTGAAAATATATATATATATTAATGTATTTATTTTTGGATTTGTTTGTATTATTATTTGATTTAACAAACAGATATGACAAACGGTTACTTTTTAGTAACTGTTTTTTAGTTTTAGTTTTATTGTAAAACCAATTTGACAGATGTTCAAAGCTAGCAAAGGTATTTTTTTTTTCCTTTTTTTGGACTGTGCAGTTAGCATTTCTAAAACAAGACTTTTTTTCAATAGTTGTTTATTGAATAAAATTGTATTACATTTTAAGCACATTCATTGATATTTCAGCTGAAAATGAGTTTTTTGCAATATAGCCCTTGTGACAACTTCCCCAACTAGTACCAGCCTCTCCTATTTACACTGTCACTGACACAATACAAGATCTTCCTCTATCCCTTTCCATTTCTTTCAGGGTAAAGGGAATCCACAAATTGGGCTTTGTGTTTCAAGTGAAGCCAGGCTTACACAGCGGGAACCCCCAAAGCCTGTACATAATCCACATGTGCAAGTGGCAAATAAAGACGCAGACGTCCTCAATCGGTATCACTGGAATGTGACCCTTCAACACAAGTGCTGGCTTAGATACTATATGCTACACTCGATTGCATCCCGTAAACAGATGAACCTGCAGAGCGAAGCTTTGAGTGTAGGGGACAACAACCAGGAAAAATTAGTGTTGTCATTGTCAGCGATTTCGCAAAGGGCCTTTTTGGGTCCTCAAGGGTTGTTTTCTGATCACAAACACCTGGAGGGGTTATCGCGTGTGTTTGTGTGTGCGTTGGTGGAGCCATGGCATCAAGTAATCCTAACGAGGAATTTTAATGAAGGACTCTCAAGACATCAGATGTCCGGTGCTCAATGAGTCGCATGAGTCACTTTCAAGCAGCGTTACTGCTTTAGAATTAAAAGGACTAGACAGCCACCGCTGACCTTTTCTTTTGCATTAAATGATTTTAATGAACGTGTTTTCTTTCGTTTTCCCCCATCCTATCCGCTATCATCAATATGTATTTTGGCTGATTAGCATCAAGCGTTGCCCATAGCAAGGCACGTTTGTGCTCCTTCAGCAGCTCAGTCATCTGTTAGCATTATCCGTCTTTGAACCGTTCTTGTATCGGATCAGTTCCACCTAATACGTCTCTTGATTCTCTATTGTAGCGCCCAGACAGCATGTTGTTCTCCTCGCTTTAAACGCGCCTTCAGATGCCTGGCCTGTCATCGTTTGGCAGTTTATCGTGCTTGTGTCTGGAGCTGCTTTTAGCCTAGCACGTCTATCAAACCCCCGCTACCTTTGAATGCCAGATCAAAAGAAGATGAATTCCAGGCAAAGAGATGGAAAGGGGGAGTGCAAGGGGGCTGTTTGTGCATGTGTGTGCGTAGGGACGGGCGCTTTGTAAACATCAGAGTGACAGCTCACAATGGGTCGCTTTAGCGCGACGCTAACCCTCCGCCAGTTGCTAGCTTGTTAAACAACAAATAATTCCTTCGCCCGGGGCCCGCGCTCACCTCGGAAACGGTGCCAAGTTCATCCTCTCGCTTCTCATTAGTTTTGATCCTGACAAAGTCTTTGAATCATCCCTGCGTTGCTCTTTTGTCTTAATTGCTTTTTTTCCGACATATTCGATGAAGACGTATCTTTTAGCTATCTGCATTAACAACAAGAAATGTGTTATTATTAAGCTGCGCTTGTGAAGTCTTATTTGATATAGAAGATGTTCACCTGAAAGCGTTCTCGACAGGAAGCCGTCTTGCGGTTAGCGTAGCCTAATGTTGGTTTTTTTTAGACCTCCGTATCTCCTGATTGATCATCTGGTTTGTTTGTTGACAGCCTTTCTGACGCAATTAACAACTGAAAGCAGCTCTTTGTACTTTGTGTCCTCATCTTGAAGTGTCTCAATATCACATCCTGTTGACTCAAATATCCTTGTTCCAGCACTGGCTCAAAGCAAACCAAGTATTTTTATGTCGTAAAAGTTTCTGTGTAAACAAAGTGCATGCAGCGTCAAAGTGCTCATGCAGTAATCTTTATTGTACGGTTGAGGGAGCGTGTTTGACGTTCTGTCTGGCATAACCACCAGACCCGAGAGTAAGAGGGTGAGTCGTAGCAAAGTATTACAGGTTCTAAAAGAAGTTTGACTCAATTCTTTACTTTTTATCTTTGGTCACATGGGACTCTGCAAAATGGTGAGAAAGAGCACCTGAGAGGAAACGCATAAATTAGTAAAATATACACATGGTTTCTTGGCAAGACATTTTTTTAAAGAATCGATGAAAAGAGATAAAACAGAGAAAAAGCCAAAGATTCAAATCTGGTTTGCATTATAGCTTGAAAACATTTAACAAAATAAGAATTTAAGCATTTTATAGGCACTTTATATGTGAAAAGCATTTAAATAAGTGAATTTGTTTTCTTGTAAAAATATGTAATTATACATAAATATATAAACAATTTAAAGCACTTTACAGCATTTTTAGGACTTTTATATCAGTATGTGTGCAATGCCAAGCTAAAGGGGCATACTATTGATGTAATTAAAAGTGCAAATGTGTATATGTAGTTAAATGCATGTAGTACATTTAGAATAATAAGCAATCGATTAAATATTAATCAAAAATTATTTTAAACTATAAACCATTTATATTTTTATTTTAACAGCATTGTAACATTTTTTAAAATAGAAAATTATACAAATCCAAGTATTTTGAAAAAAATTATGTTTTTCGTTTTGAACTTTTCGAAAGAATTTCCACTAGTAAAACAAAAACAACAACAACATGAGTGCAAAATATCACTTGATATATCCACCTGTACCTCTCTTTTAACTTCATGCAATGAATGGGTTTTCTCATATTTCAGCCAGTCACCCAAAATGAAGAGTTTTGGTCCATTTATGGCACTCATTCATGGAAGACTTTAGTGTCATATTCTCATGCATATTTAATTAGACTCCTATAAATAGGTATTTATTTTTCTGCTGTGTGAGGGCGCCTGGCCGGTCAGTGTGGGAGGGGGAGAGCGCGGCACTGGTGGTTTTGGGTGAGAGAGTGACTTAGGGACTGTCCCTTTCAAATAAGTCTCCGTCATATTTAGCGGGCCTCAGGTCTGCGTGGAAATATCACTCATTTATTTATTTGATGAAGAGTTTTGATAGGTTGGGAAGTGTTTTTTTGTTCCATTGTGATATTACTGGAATTTAAATCACAAAGAACTTGAAGGGCAGAGGAGCGGCTGGTATGTTATGCATTGTTTGCGACTTCGCTTGTGTGATTTAATCTGAGATATCATATTTTAGTTTTTTTATAACTTTTTCTCTATTGCTACAATTAATCTACAGTTTTACGGTATGTTTTTTTGCTGCTGCATTCCTTATGAAACGCCCCCTTTGCATGAGAAATTAGTAAAAGTGTTGTGTCACATATAGTTTTTAAAAGCCTCATTCTTCAATAGCAGCATCTTTGCAAAGCCTGTGTTCATTGCGACAGGAAAACAAAAATAATTTGATATGTGGTGCATAAAACTGATCAGAGACCTTATTTAAAGCTTCATTAGAATATGGTCATGCAGAATAAGACATTAACGTGTTTTCTAAGTACTAATAGACAGCCCATATGCTAGTAATATTCATTCAAATAAGCAGCTAGTTAATATTGAGAATTGGTCCCTAAGCTAAAGTGGTGTGAATGAAAAATTATATTCTCTGAAAATGCCATAATATTTCACAGTGTTCACTGTTAAGTATTCACTATAAAACGTAAATCGACCTGATTTAAGGATATTCAGTAAATCTTTACTATAAGGTCCAATTAATTAACAATTAAGATATTTGCTACAGTATTTATTAATATTTTTATGTTAATTAGTAAAAACTGTTTATTGTTCATATAATAATATGCATAATAATAACTGATGTAACTTTTGACTTGAATAATGTATTAGTAAATGTTGAAATTAATATTTAATGCTAATTTCAGAATCAGAATCAGAATGAGCTTTATTGCCAGGTATGGCAATATACGATGAATACGATGAATTTGTTTTTATGATAGAAGCTCCGCAGTACAACAGAATGACAGTGACAGGACAAAAAAAAAAAACATAATAAAATAATAAATTACAAAAAAATACAAATAAGTAGGTAAGGAATGACAATATAGAAATTGACAATTTTATGGCAGGTATATTACAAAAAGTGGTTATGTATGTACAGGTATATTATGTGCAAAATTTAAGTGTACACTAAGTGTGTGTGAGATAAATAAGAGTATGTGTATATAAATATAAATAGTGTAGTGTAGTGTGTTTCACAGTTGTTATAAATTGTTCATTAGATGGATTGCCTGAGGGAACAAACTGTTCCTGTGTCTGGTCATTCTGGTGTGCAGTGCTCTGTAGCGTCGACCAGATGGCAACAGTTCAAAGAGGGATTTTGCTGGATATGAGGGGTCCAGAGTGATTTTACTGGCCCTTTTGCTCACTCTGGATAAGTACAGTTCTTTAATAGAAGGGATGGTTGTACTGATGATTCGCCCAGCAGTTCAGACTACCTTCTGTAGTCTTCTGAGGTCAGATTTTGAAGCTGAGCTGAACCAGACAGTTACTGAAGTTCAGTTACACTACACTACATTACACCGAGATAATCCTGCAAAAATTATTTTCATCAATCAGTATTTGTCTCGTTTCCAAGTACAAACAAAAAAAAGTATCTGAACATCCAGTAACACTTTACAATAAGGTAAACATTTGTTAACATTAGTGTTACATGCAGGAACTTGCTGCTGCCAGTACTTACTCTGATAAGGTGCTGTGAGTATTTAAGACATCCCGCTGCTGCACAAATAACATATATAATAACCAAGCAGAAACCTTCCAGTCTCACTCGTGAAACCAACAAGGAAGTGACTGCAATTCATGGAATGAGTGTGGCTCCTCAAATTTTACCCAAATTTCTGTCATGAAACTCAGATGGCGCAGGCTGATGGGTCCTTAATTTAAACTGTTACAAGCTGATTGGTTCATGTTGCATACAAAGCCAATGAGCTTGTTGCTTTACATTTAAATATCTTGTTAACATTCACTTGAGCATTTTGCAGCATACTTTCAAAGTAACTCCCTAGCTCCTTTCCCTAGCTCCACCTGTATAGATCTGCTATGGCTATGGGTTATTATCATAGGCTGTATAAAACATGTATGTAGAAACGGTCTTTCCGAAGACTGTTTTTGAAGCCTAAAGTATGCGGAGCAAAACACAATATGTTATTTGTGCAGCAGCGGGATGTCTTAAATACTCACAGCACCTTATCAGGGTATGTACTGGCAGCAGCAAGTTCCTGCATGTAACACTAATGTTAACAAATGTTTACCTTATTGTAAAGTGTTACCGGATCTTCAGATACTTTTTTTTTGTTTTTGTACTTGGAAACGAGACAAATACTGATTGATGAAAATAATTTTTGCAGGATATCTCAAAACATCAATAACGTTTGGGGTGCATATATGTTATATAAGTTTTAAAGTGCAGTAATGTAGTGTAGTGTAATGTGTGTTTGTTTATAATGATGGTCAGTGTCAGACGCCACTGAAGTGGCCCCTCTGTTGCCTGTTATTATATTCCTGCCTCATGATGTCATCCCACAGCTTCAGTGCATGAGAAGGTCACACACACACACACACACATGCACACAAACAGCTGGCTTCTCTTGCCCAGCGCTTCAGTTCTCATCTCCACAGCTTCTTTATTGAGCTCTTGGAGAGCAGGACCAGATAGTAACCCTTTACTCTCTAACACAGGGCCATCCTATATCTCAAAACCACCTCCTTTTCCTCTCATTTTACATGAAATGATGTAAAATTCATCACATTCAGTGCCAGCCCACATATTTTGCACACTTTCTCGAACACTTTATAACATCAGGTTACTAATAACAAGTCACTAATATCAGATAATAGAGTCTGAACTCCACCCAATGGTTTTAGATGTTTCTGCGACTGTTTGTTGAATTGTGGGAGTTTTTGGTGTGATGAGGGTGGAAAGAATGAAGCGGGTTATTTACTCAGATGGTTCTCTGGTGTAGGTGTGAGTCTGCCCCTGCTGTTCTATGGGAACACGCTGCTTGCTTTTCTTGGTATTGGTGCCTTTTTTTGCTCAACTGGAGAACTTTTTTTTTTCTTTTTTTTCAGAACTGCTTTTGCTTTTGTTTGCTCTGGATGGCATGTCTGATTATTTATGGTAGGGGGGAAGGGAGTAGTCCAGCCAGAAAACATGTGACTGCACTGTATTTTGTTTTCCACTCAGAGGGCCATGTCCTTTGACAGATATTTTGAAGGCTAATAAACTTTTTATTTGCTTTTTGAATTGGGGAGGGAGGGGGAGAGAGACAAACAGTTAAACGTAGCGAGAAAGAAAGAAAGTGAGAGAGGTTGCTTTCCACATACCACACCACCATATTACTATTTCTGTAAAGTATGAAAACGCACTGTATTATGAAAATATTTCCTGTGGATAGTATAGCCAGATGATCTTATAGTTGTCAAAACATACAGTATGCAACAGAGTATACTGTGTTGGTTACTGTATCCCACAATGCAATGCACTTTCCATGACCTCCTCTTTCCAATGTGATAAATAAACCAGAAGCAATATCAGCCACAATTTAAGATCTCTTTTTGACTTGTGTTGGATTAAAACTATTTTGATTATATTATTAAATATTAAAGGATATTACAGTATAACATAAAATTATATATTAATTAGGGGTGGGACGATTCGCTGACAAAAATCAAACTGTTCGGTTCGGCACGTGCTGGGACCGCGGTTCAACCTAAATCTGCATCTGTAATATGGTTTGCTATAAATAGCACATAAAACCAACAGGGATCAGCTAATATATGTTTTTGTTGATGGATGTGCATTCTGGCTTCACAGATATTACAATAACAGCGATGAGAGAAAAAAAACCTTGGACAACCTATTCACTCTTGTTCAATGGGAATGCCGTATGGTGGAATATGAGCAGTCATTTATTCCGTCATCACCCGGGTGGTGATAGCGCGCGCTCACAGATGAGACTTGAACAGCACACATTAATATGTGTTTAAACTAAACTGATTTAAGCTCTGCCAGTTTAAACATTTAAGAGCCAAAGAACACGCACAACTATTAAGCTCTCTCTGAAGTATTGTGTTTAAATGGACAAATTCACACAAAACTATGTCAAAATGGCTGTCTTGGTAAGTGTCCTATAGCAGACGTAGCCGGCTGAACGTAGGCCTACTGGATCAGTGCATTCTCTTAAAGTGACAGTCTTTATATTAATCGAACAGCAAAAACAAAAAATCACTCACTGCTCTTGATTGAAAAGCTTGTGTAACTTTAATAAAGAATCATCTTTAATTTATACAGTCCATGCAATGTTTTTTTTACATTTGATTACTTTATTCAATTACTGTACCTAAAAACTAATGCTAGACCAGGGCTCCTCAAATCTTGCCCTGGTTGTCCAATGCACTGCAGAGTTTAGCTCCAACCCTGATCAAAGTCACCTGCCTGTGATTTTCTAATGATTCCTAAGACATTGATTGGCATTGATTAGCATGCTCAGGTGTGTTTGATTAGGGTTAGAGCTAAACTCTGCAGGAAAGTGGATCTCGAGGTCCAGATTTGAGGATCCCTGAGCTAGACCTTCCAGAAAAGAAAAAAAAATGAAAATCACTGTTTTAATTTTTGTATCTTTACTCTGTTGTATTTATTTGTGCTGTTGCTTGTAGTTAGATAGAATATTCTTATTATAATTTTTTTTCAAAGCATAGTTTTTCTATAAACATAGCACAACTATACCGAAACAGTGACTCTAAAACTGTGAAACAAACCAAACCATGAAAAAGTTTAACCATTTTATATATATATTTTTTTTTCAGTGCTGAGAACTAAACCCTAAATTTGCAGAATACAGTAGTATGTAGTATGTTATTATTCTATTCTGCACTCTAAAAAATGTACTGTAGAATTTACAGGATTTTACTGGCAAAAAAGTTGCCAATAAAATCCTGTAAAAATGATGTTAATTGCTGTAAAATGGATTACAGGACATTACTGCAAAGCAAATAACAGTTAATTGCTGTATGTGAAATACAGTAGTTTGTAGTATTTTTACAGTAACATTGAATTTTACAAGTAGTTTATTTTACAGCAATATTTTGTAAATTCACTAAACTACAGTATTTACCTGGCAAAAAAGTTGCCAATAAAGTCCTGCAAATATATTTTACAGCATTTTTTTTTATTATTTCATTAAATTACAGTATTTAACTGGCAACAAAAGTTGCCAATACAATCATGTAAATACCCCTAAATACAATATGATGTTGTAATAATTTAACAATGAAACTGCTTTAAAGAATAATTTTAACAGTAAACTATAAAATACTGATATAAATGCATTATCATGAGCTCTATCTTAATTCATTTACAAATTAATTAAAACCAAGTCAATGATGATGCAAATAATATTCATATTCAGAGTAGAACATTAACTTTCTATAAAAATGAAGGTCAATCAACAGAACTTGTTTAATTATTTTTTTTTTAAAGTAAAAAAAAAAAAAAGGTTTTAAAGAAAAGTATTCAAATAAAATGCTGGAACATTAAATCACAAATTCTGTTGTTTGAGCTTATGTTCTATTAAATTAAGAATATTCCTACAAAAGACAATTTAATAAATACATACTGAAAGTCCATCAACTTTCTGAGATGAGCACACACATGAGGGTTGTCCCTCTTCTCTGAGACTTTTCCACTTGTTTTGCCTCTGTGTCCGTCTTGTATCCAGGGAGTGTAGTGATTCCAAGAAAACATCTGCACATAAAAACAAGCAAAAGTATCAGGATAAAACTAAGTATTGAATGAAACTACCTCAATAAAATAAATGTCAAAATGTCACTTATACAATACAATCAGCATTTACCAGTACTTAAAAGGTTACTCCATCGCAAAATGAAAATCTTACCCTCATGTCGTTCCGAACCCGTAAAAGCTTTGTTCGTCTTCGGAACACAATTTAAGATATTCTGAATGCAACTGGGAAGATTGTGACTGTCCCATAGACTCTCAAGTAAATACCACTGTCAAGGCCCAGAAAAGTATGAAAGACATCATCAGAATAGTCCGTCAGTGGTTCAACTGTAACGTTATGAAGCGACGACAATATTTTTTGTATGCAAAGAAAACAAAAATAAGGATTTATTCAACAATTTGCCTCCTCTGCGTCAGTGTAGTGCCATTTTTGGAGAGTATCTGTTGGACACACACTACATAGCCTGTTCTGTGTCAGCTGGGTCACATGGACATGCTTTCTATGTTTATTTACGCTTTGATTTGAACGAAAACAGCATATCCGTGTGGTGCGGCTGACATAATAAAAAATAACGACTTTGTTGAATAAAGTTGTTCTTTTTGTTTTCTTTTCATAAAAAAATATTTTTGTAGCTTCGTGAAATTACAGTTGAACCACTGATGGCAGATGGATTATTCTGACAATTCTTTTCATACTTTTCTGGGCTTAGACAGTGTTAATTGTTTGGCAGTCAGTGGGACAGACGCAAGCCTCCCGCTTCTCAACTGAAATATCTAAAATTGTGTTCCGAAGATGAACATAGCTTTTACGGGTTTGGAACGACATTAATCACTGTTAACAGTTAACAGTGATGAATGACTACATTTCATTTTGAATAAGTAACTTCTGGAATATTAACATTAGTTACTATGACAATCGTTCGCATTAGGTAAACACTACTTTTAAATGCTCTCAATAAGAACATTTTAGTTCCAAAAATCGAACATTTGGCGTAACTATGCTATGATAGCAATTCCCAGTTTACTGCACAGAAGTTACCAACGCCATTAAATGTCAGGATAGGAGGCTATTGTGACATGAAATCGCTTATAGATTAACTTAAATAAATATAAAAGGTTATATTTCTTAAGTATAATTAAGTGAACTTACCAGGAATTATGAATAAAGCTTCTTATCTTCAATCGTTCTCGGGCTGCTCCAGTCGGCTGGGTTTCTGAATTTGAATAATGCACGCGCAATCCCATAATGCCACACTACAGTAAGTTAGTGTAGGAAACACCTGCTTCTTGTAAATGAATTACAGTTGACGTGGAAATATACTGTTAACAACTGTAAAACCTTATTTGACCCATAATGCATTGTGAGTTACAGCTGCATCTTGTAAAATGTTTATACAGTAAAATTCTGTAAAATTTTGCTGTAGAAACTACAGCAATTTTTTACAAGTGTGAACATATGCAGAAAGATTAAACAACAGCTTATGTCCTCCTTTTCCCTGTAACTGTAAACTATAAAAAAAAAAAAAAACATTTTGTTAACTGTTTGTGGTAACTGTTTTTGATAACCGCTTCCTATCAGCTTTTTTTTTTTCAGCTACTTGTTTGTTTTGGAAATAATCATAGCATGTGACCAAATTAAACTGTGCATTTGTTTAAAATAAGCAGGGAGGAAAAACGGTATCTTATCCAGCTGTAACAACATGGCATCACTTAGATCACATCTTTGATGCCAAAAAGCAGTAGATCCGTTCTCAAGGGAGTGTCAGTCCCCAACACAGAAACATAACACTACTGAAACTGTTGTTCATGAACTTTTGTTTTCTCACATTGTTTTTGTCTGTCTTTTTTCTCACCCAGGCCTTACAGGTTGCACGACAGATCCTTCTCCAACAGCAACAGCAAAGCAGTGCCCGCAAGTCCCCAAAAAACAATGACAAGCAACCTGCACCACAGGTATGTGTGCACATGTAAAGCTCAGATGCTCCTCGAGTTGTGTTGCTTGTATATTGCTCAGGAGCCTGTATGGCGTTTGCAGAATGTTTTAGCAACTGTCTCAGAAATACAACAGAATAAAATGAGAAAACATGTTGACATAATATATTGACCTGTAAAACAAACTTAAACTGTAATGCTCAGATGATTTGATTTGGGGGGAAATATTGGAGTTCATTTTGAAATCATTGATGTCTTGAATAATCAGAGCACAGTTGGAGACATTCAAGTTGAAATTAAATGGAAATAGTGACTGATGTTTTCTTCTATGTTGTCATATCTGAGTATAACGGATTATGGTAAAAGAAAAAAAATGAAGGGTGGGTACTTGATTCTATACATCGATTGTTGATTGGATTTTCAGATTTGGATGCTGCACTCAAAAGTGGAAGGTCTTTTATTAAACATTACAAGGTCCACATTTTTTTATTGAAACGCATGCATGGCTAAATTGTTCAAAACTAGATGCATTTAGAAAACAGAATTCAATTTTTTCCATTTCGTACCAACTTTAAGATCTTTACAGTTGCAAATATCTCCATTTGCTTCTCATTTAATCTGGGAGAAACAACTATAAGAGATATTAAAGAGATCAATTTTTTTTTCTTACCTGTAGAACATTACTGGTACTGACATATATTTGTGTGTGTGTGAGTGTGTGTTTATGTGGGTGATCAGACATTATTTGTTTACATTTATACAGACGGTTGGTGGTACAACATGTACCTGTCAAAGCTTGACAAACAGGAAATTAAGGCAGACATGGGCTGAAGAGTTGTCAGCACATTAATGTAGTGCTCTTTCATCACTCACAGTAATCTAACAAACCACACTCAATGAAATCCTGTCAGTTTTAGCACATTATGAGCACATGGATATCTAATGTGTGTGCAAGTGTGAAGAGCAAACAACATTAGCTTATTGAATAGAGGTACAGTAAGTATGACGTCCTCTCTCTCTCTCCCCCTCTCTCTCTGATCTCACATTAATTCTGTCAGCTGCAGTTAAAGGGGGCGCCCGGGAGCAGCCCTGGCTCCTGTCTTAGCCTCCGGGCTTTCTATTTGCCTACCATTTGTGATGCAAAGCAAATCCGGCCCTTTTCATATCCCCATCCGTGCCCCTTTAAAAGAGAGCAGCTAGCTGTGTCTGACGCAATATTTACGTTTATTTACTCGCTCAGATCCTTATCTCTGTTTGAGCAAGGTGGATGTTGTTTGTTTCATGGCGGAATCGCAGGAGACCAAAGGAGCGTATTTGTTAATTAACACACATCCCTGCATTGAGTGAGCGAGTTTGTGCGTGTAATGGCTATATTTTTAGTGGCACTTGCTAATGAATAGACATAAGTGATACCTCAAATTGTACGGCATGTTGAGTTGTTAGTTTTCCAAGCATTTAGACAATTTTAATTCTGGTTGATGATAAAAGAAGTGACCTGAATATCATATAATAAACTGAATAAACACCACATAGCTAAATTAAAACACCCTTGCAATCACATAGTAACACCCTAGTAACATGACACAAGTTTTGCACAAGCTAGTACCACTCAGATTTTCTTCATCAAATGTAAATTCCTTTTTAGGAGGTGGTAGAGCTGTATGATTAATCGAAAGCCAAGTGTGTGCAACTGTGTAACTGAATACTCAATATTTAGAGTCAAGTATTTATTCAGAAATTATATTTGTGTAGTTTCTTTTATTTAGTAATAATAATAAACAATACAATTATTAATACAATTAATGTATTATTATTTTATAGTCACATTTATATAAAATCACAGCAACTTGACTAAATTGTTCAATCCTACGAACAAGAACAGCAAACATGAAGCTTTTTTTTTTTTTATCTCACAATCATAATTTTATTTCAGAAAAAGTGCAGTTCCATCCCCCCCCCCCCCAAATTGTACGGCCATACGATGTATCAGTAACATGTCATGTAGTAAAAAATAACTTGGGTTGTGTAGATATCACTGGAAATAAGCCACAAGGGGCCCTATTTTAATGATCTAAATGCAAAGTGTAAAGCGCACGGTGCATGTGCACTCAGGGCGTGTCCAAATCCACTTTTGCTATTTTAACGATGGAAAAAAGGTCCATGCACCGGAGCACATTTCTGGAATGGGTTGTCCCTATTCTCTTAATGTGTAATGGGTGTAACGTTCAATAAACCAATCAGAGTGTCATCTCCCGTTCCCTTTAAGAGCGAAGCGAAGAAACCGACCTGCTTGCGCGTGAAATTAAAGTGTGCCAGCAGATCATCTACGGGACGAGCTGGAATCCTGGGAAGAAAAACTGGGATGAAGTAGAATTTCATTCATCATTATAAGTAATAGGCTGAATTGCAAATAGGTAGCCTAATTCTAATACATGCAATGACTATCCATCATAACATTTTTATATTAAAGTAGCCTACACAATAATATTCTTTTACACTGTAATCCTTTTGTTTTTAATATTTGGCATGTTTGTGTGATGCGCGTCCCTGTGTGTAATAAGCAAAGTCAACGCACACTGTGGACCGGCCCAGAGGCGCCAAAAAATTGCGCCATTGACTTTAGACCAGGTTTGAGTTGGTCTATGGCCCAGTCTATTTTCAGCTCCTTAAAATAGCAATGCTCAGGCGCACCTCTTTTTTAGACCAGCACGCACATGGGCGCACAAATGGGCGCAAATGCATTTGCTAATTAAATGATGTGGCGCTGGATGGGAAAATGTGAACACCGCCGGACTGAAACTACCAAAAACACACTCGAGCTGCGCCTTCCGTCGCATTGCGCTGGGTGTATGATAGGTCCCAAGGGAATTAATGTGGCTTGTGACCTTTAGGTTCTGTGTGAATTTGTTGGCATTGAGATAAAGCCGAAAGGATCAAGCTTTTACAGCTTCACTCATCAGGCTGAGGGGTCAGTGGCAAGCAGATTCCACCATCTAGACTGTTAGTACGTGGAGGAGGAGCAGACCAGCTTCAGCACACAAAGATAAAATTCAAATTCAAATTTATTAATGTATACAGAGACCATGGCCAACCTGTCACTCACACCAGTGAAAAGAAAGCATGTGTGTTTTTGTCTTTCACCCTCATGCTCTCTTCCATCTTTCTATGACTGTGTTCAGAATGGAATCCTGGCATACTGTATACTGCCTACTGTTTTTTTTTTTTTTTTTTTTTTTTTTTTAAGTTTATCAGTATGCAGACATGAACATTTCAAATATGTTACCTATAGTATGCTTTTAAATCAGTTATTTTACTTTTCTTTTTTGTAATCTGAGGTGGGAACAGCCACTCCACTAGGCCAGTCACAATTAAAAAATAACATTAATAACAAAATAACATTTAGCACTTTGTTTCATCCTGGTGCATTAGTGCTTTATGAAGTTGAGCATTGTGGGATATAGTACCCCAGTGTATTATGCTTTGTTTTATAGGCTACTGACCAATTTGTCACATGTAGTCTAGGACTGTAACTTTTTTTTTTTTTTTTTTTTTGCAGAATTTACAGTAAAAATACACATTCGAATGCAGAAACGTTGCATTCAAAAATTAGATGTGTGTCAGGCAGCCTTATCAGTAGCGCACGAAATGTGACAAAGATGTAAGTGTTGCATTTTAATGCTTTTCTTAGCCTATCCAGTTGAAGCCACTAGATGCTGCACAGCTATGTTGTCTATTCCAAATATTGCAGAAAAAGAGAACAATCAATGCAGGGATGATGTCGTTGACATCAAAACCGGAACCAAGCCGTTCACACAGAACACATATTTATCACATTTTCTAGAGGGACATCCGTCACCGCTGCACCCGATGTTATAAAATGTTATAAAATGTATGTATGTTCAACTTTTAAAAAACATGTCTCGAGACTTTATGGTGGGATTCCCCATCCCACTGCATCTCACATTTTTAAATGAAGAAAGTACTCTTTGTGTTCGGTTTTCGGTCCTTTGCATGCAGAGGATGCATTTTGTTTCTTATTGTTTAAGCAACTTTATTAATTATATATGGTGTATAAACATTAGTTTAAACATTATGCAGTTTTTTCAAAGATAGTCGTGTTATTTTATTAGTAATTGAAGAAACGTGCATAATATTTTGTTCGATGTGCCCTCTTGTTGCCTCGGGAGAGAAGGCAAAAGCTTTTTTTCCCCTAACAGAAATTATGCCTCTAAATTAGAATATAATTTGAATATTGATAATATTTAAGTAAAAAATTCGAATTTAGTTTTTCGGCCATTTTGATAGCCCTAATGTAGTCGCTAATTCCTTGCATGTAGAAAATCCTCTTACTGTGCAAACTATATACAGTATGTAGTGTGGTAGTATCTAATTCTGAACTTTGTCTTTCCTTCATTCTATCCACAAACTTTTAGCTTATTATATTATCCAAGCACCCAATAGCTCTTTGCTGTCTTGTATGATTTATCTATCATTAGATGCTGATCTCTATTAGGTGTTATTGCTCTATTGAGGCGCCAAAAGCCAACTTCAATTTGCCTTACTTACTCTAGAGCGTATTAATTTGATTTGTTACTGTTTTATCACCAATTCAGCATTTCGGTCTCTGTCCACCTAAGTGTTTGCACATTATTACATTTTTGGGCTGTTTAAAGTTAACACAAGGTATGGTAGTGAATTCATAGGAAATTTTACCAATCAGTGGCTCATAGAATGCTGGACAATTAACAGACAAAATGTCTGATATGGCTTCATTAGTTATAATAGAAGATTTTCTTTTTTCATTATTATTATTATTATTAAAATGGGGGGGGGGGGGTCTTTATTAATATGACACACAACATAGAACACCATAAACATCTGCTGTAGTGACAGAGGCTAAACACACTCGGCTGGTCAAAAAACCACGAGTAAATCACCGACAAAATGACACGTGTAATTAAAAGAGTCCATGCCACTTTACCACTTTACACCTACAGCAGAGAACGAGAGAGAGAGAGAGTCAACAAGAGAAAGAGAGAGGAAGATCGAGAGAGTGCAACTCCCTCCTTGCTAATTACGGTTATCACTGAAATGGTAGGTCTTGAGTCATTAGTTCCATGTGCATTTAATTAGAGGCAGTCTGAAATTGGATTTAACTTATTACTTTTTCATGGATCGCTTTCTTGTCATCACTTCAAATTGGATTGCAGCCCCAGGTAACTAATTATGCCCGCCACAGGATCAGGAGTGGAGAAATAGGTAATTAGGAACAACACTTGCGGACATTCCTTGATAGTCCACCCTCGCCGTGGAATGAGGGAAAATAAAGAAGATTGAAAAAAAAAAAAAAAGAGTGAGGATTATTTGCGGCAATGCTGTGAAAGCAGGCGTGGTTTACTGTGCATTACCGCAAGGGATGATGGTTAGGGAGCTGGCACCTATGGAGGATTACTTTGACGTGCAGAAGGGATGACAGTGTTATTTTGACATGATTTTGGCCCGTTGGCGTAATGCCCCTACTAGACACGCACGTTATGTTTTAGTTGATCATCGCACAGTGTAAATGTCATGTCTATCCTCATGCATTCGTGAACTTTTGCCGTTAAAGGCTGCTTGAGCATAAACATTTGCCATTCACGCTTGAGTTGTCAAGAAGATATAGCAAAACAAAAGTGGTGTCAATAGGCAGTCTGAAAAGAGAGCTTGTTTGTTTCCTTAGACAGTGTTGATGCTTGTTGAGATCAGCTGGTCTGTTCGCTTATTTTTGGTGGAAACAAACCGGTGTCTTCCAAACATGTGCAAATCATCTGGAGGAGTTTGTTTCTGTACCAAAAAACAGCTGCTTCTTCAACTTCTTTGCGTAGGTGCTTGTTGTGAAGTTAAAACAAAAACATGGTTTGAAATAATGCATTTCTGTTTATTTATTTTTACCCACTTTTGGCAAGTTATTGTTTGACCTTGATCACAGGATTCTGCTCACACACCAAGGATGCTTTCACACTAGCACTTTTGGTGCGCACCTGGGTTCGATTGATGTTAGAGTCCGGTTCATTTGAATGATGTGAACGCTGTCTTCCGAACTCAGGTGTGCACCTGCTAACTATACCCAAGTCCACTTAAAAAGGGTGGTCTGTGGTACGGTTCATGTGAACTCCGGTACAGTTCGCTGCTGATGTTATTGCAATCATACCAATTCGCGAAAGGGAACTGCTATTGCATTATTGCATTGCACACTTTCTTGATGAGTGTGACTGACGCGCTGCAAACAGAGAGCTTTATATCTCGTTTCTGTTTGCCTTCAGCGTTCTTTAGATCATTTGCAGTACATTTGTAAGACAGGCATAAGTGTTATGTACCAAAGCTTTGTAAACAAAATGAATGGTTCAAAACCGTAAATATATAAAAGTACATAGAGCAAGTATGCATTTGCCGCCTTCTCCTGCGCCACCATTACTAAGCAACGGGGTAAACAGCTGCTGGCTTGATGACGCAAACGAACCAAGGTTCTGACCCAAATAAACTAATATGAACACAGTCCAGCGTGGGCAGGGGGAGTGGGGAACAACCAAACTCAGCTTCGGAACAGGCAAGCGAACCAAGTGTTAAAGCACCCTAAAACACCAGCAACTAAAGAAGTGTTTTATGACTTCCCTTGTTAATGTCCTCTGTGGTGAGTGAGACTCATTCTCCCAGTCTTCAATAGTCAGAAATGTCCGTTTTTTCCGTGTTTTGATGATGTCACAGGAAGTAATCAGTGGAGCTGTTTTGAACAATCTGTCTCGTTCTGTTTCTCATTGCTTTTCTTTCATGATCATATGCAGTCACAGGGAGGGCAAGTGGAGGTCAAGCGATAATGTCCTCTCACTTTAACAAACGATGAAGGGCCCTCACCCCCTCCTTCCCCTCCACACTCACACACACAGACAGACTGCAATTCCTCGTCTTCATAGAGTGCTACATGACACAGTGCAGAAGTCAGGCCTTGGCTCTCCTTCACTAATACCCTCTTTCTTCTATGCAGTTTTTTTTCTCTTTGTCTTTTTTTTTTTACTGCCCTTTTTTTGGTGGAGACCCATGGCATTGTCCTGACACATGTATACCACAGTGCAGCAATCTGTAACTCATTAGCGGTGCGGTGTGCTGGGGTTCACTGGAGCTCGGCCAGAGCTTCCAGCCTCTCTTATAGACAAACCCACCGTAGCACACCGTAGAGCCCACCTCAGCCGCGAGCAACCCAATGTGACCTGCGGACTCTCTGTCATCCACTTCTCTGTTCTGGAGGTGACAATGAGGCTGTTTGCAGGCACGTTTGGTGGCCAGTCCGAACCGGAAATCCTGCAACTCTGATATTGTCATTGTGGAAACACAATGGTTTCCATTTAAGAATTTTTGAAAAATGCTCACCAAGGCTGCATTTATTTGATCAATGATATTATAAAGACAGTACTATTGTCTAATATTATTACCATTTAAAATAACTGTTTTCTGTTTGGATCTATTTTTAAATGTAATTTATTACTTTGACGCAAAGCTGAATTTCCAGCATCATTACTCCAGTCTCCAGTGTCCGATGATCCTTCAGAAATCATTCTAATATGGTGATTTGCTGCTCAAGACACATTTCTTCTTATCACAATGAAAAAGTTTGTGCTAGTTGTGATTGTTTTTTCAAGAAAATAAAAATTGAAATAGAATTTTCTCACTGTCACATTTGATCAGATGCAAGTTTGTTTTTGTTTTTTTATTAAAATGTATATAATTGTATACAAATTCTGCAACCTAAGCAGGAATACTTTGACATGCAGAAGGGTTGACAATGTTATTTTTTTGTATTAATATATTTTTATACACATTCTATCTTCATTCAATCATTTGCCTTTTTCTTCCAAGAAATTGAAATTGTTTAAATAATGCATAAATAAATGCAGATTGAAGCTTTCAAACTTAAAAAAAGATACAAAAGCACCATAAAGACAAACAGACAACAATTTTTAATAAATGCTCACTGATCATTTTTGACCAGATCATTTGGGAACCTGATTAGTATGATTCATGAACAAATTATTCAGATGAGTTTGTGAACTTGATATAGTTTATATGACTTAACTTAACTTCCTAATTAAAAGAAATCAACTTTCATTGATGCAAAAAAAAAAAAAAAAATTACAGGCTTTTTTTTTTATATATATATTTATTATTATTATTATTATTATTATTAATTCACAGATTGGATTTTGCTACTTCTCTTTAGAAAAACTTGTGGACACGCTAATTAGAACTAGGGCAGATGTCAAGATTTTAGTCAATAACAATTTAAATTTCATTCTGTTCTTCACACAAAAATATTATATGGCTTCAGAAGTCATATGGACTGGTGTTTATACTTTTTTTGTCATTTGACAGCCCCAGTTCATAATAACTTTCACTATGTAGAAAATAACAGGCAAAATATCCTTCAAAAATGTACTTTTTGTGTCTCACAGAAAAAAAAGCCAAATAGGTTTGGTGGCATGAGGGTGATTAAATGATGACAGAATCATCTTTTGTTTAAAGGGGGGGTGAAATGCTCGTTTTCACTCAATATCCTGTTAATCTTGAGTACCTATAGAGTAGTACTGCATCCTTCATAACTCCAAAAAGTCTTTAGTTTTATTATATTCATAAGAGAAAGATAGTCTGTACCGATTTTTCCCGGAAAAACACGAGCGCCTGGAGGCGTGACGTGTGGGCGGAGCTAAAGAATCATGAGCGCGAATAGGCTTTTGTGTTGAGAGTGTTTGGAAGCTGTGACATTACCGTGAAGAAAAAACATCATCCAAAACAAACCATGGCTAACAGTCAGATTCAGCGTATATTTATGATCCAGAATCAGATCCAGAGGCTGAAATTTAACAAGAGCAGCATCAGCAACGACGTCTCTATGTGGTATGTACTGAAACTGTATATTTTGCTTAGCGGTTTTGGAAAATGACTAAGTTCCACTTTGTCATCTTTTTTTTTTTTTTTTTTAAGCTGTACATGTGGAAAGTGAAGTTTGATGACAACATCGCATGTTGTTTACTTGACGTGCTTATGCGCCGATAGCTAAGTTAACAACACAGAGATATTTGAAGCAGTTTTACTCACCGCCTGTGGTTCCAACATACGATCGTGACCCTTTTTCGTTGGGCCTGCATTATCCTTAAGAAATAAACGATGTGCAATCCGAAATGCAGGGAACAAACAAAAACACTTGCACAACTTTGTTGATGCTCTGTAAAAATAAACTCCATCCACTGGTCCCTTAATGCTGTTTCTCTTTTGGTAATCTGTGCAGGGTTGTCTTGCCCTGGCAACCAAAAACACACTTCTTTTGTGACTTTTCGTGACGCTCTCGCTCTGATCAGGCTGTGCTCAGCCTCTCAGTGCTCTGCTATACTGGAGCGCGCGCTCTTCCGGCAGAAGTGCCTCAGGACCCATATAAGGAAATTCCGCTCCATCTAACGTCACACAGAGCCATACTCGAAAAAAACTTTCCGAAACTTGTGACAAACCGGAAGGAGTATTTTTGGAACAGAAATACTCCTTCAAATGTACAACTTAATTTTTGAAACTTTGTCCATGTTTAGCATGGGAATCCAACTCTTTAACAGTGTAAAAAACTCAGTATGCATGAAATAGCATTTCATCCCCCCTTTAAGTTCCTTTAAATATATGATCATATGTTCATAATTGCTTTAACAGTTTTTTAGGGAAAACCATAAGCATATTTCTCATTCCTCCATCTGCAGCTGTATCCACGTATCATTCCTGTTCTCTTCAGCCGTTTGTTTTTTCAAGTCATATTGTAAGAATGCATTATGTGTAATGTGTAGATGAGAAACAGGCTTGGATGATGCTGTCACGATGAGGTCATCACGCTTTTTTCCAGACTGTCTGGCCCAGCCAGTAACGGCCAACATCAAATTGCTGTTGCATCAACTCCAAGCACCAACCCTTAAAGCTACAGTGCCATTTTCGAGACCTTTTCACTTCAGTCATGTTTCGTCCCCCCGCCCCCCCAAGCTGCCTGCCACCCCCTTCTTCTTGTCTCCTCCCTCTCTCCTCTCATCCCTCAATTCTTTCCATCTTTTCATCCGTTTTCCAAAACGGTATACAGATGTGTGGTCCATGATGCTAGGACTGTGGGGATTGATCTTTATGGATTGATCTATATAGATCGTATTTGAGACTCCAAAACACTACCTGCTAGATAAGAAGCTTTGGGAAGTCTCTTGTGTGAAGTCACATCTGACGGCCTGTGGGTTCACTAAAGAATATACAGTTGTCAGCGGTTAGCATGAGATGCTTGGGACAGGGGAATATGGGCTACTGTGATCAGTGTGTGTAAGTTTAACTGCTTTGAGTAGTTCAGCTCCTCCTCTCTCACTCACTTGGTGTTGGTTTATATTTATTACAGATGTTAAAAATACCCTGATGTGGCCTAGTGTGGCTTTGTGTGTAATAGTCGACTGAGTTGAGTAAAAGCAAAGATTTTCACTTGCATTGATGCAGTTGTTTCATGGTTATTTCTTTTATGAATATATTATATTACTATGGATTCCTGACCTTAAAATTTGATTTGTGGTCTGCTGTTTAAGATTCGTTTTTATTTTTAATTCATTTTCAATTTATATATATATATATATATATATATATATATATATATTTATATGACAAATAGCTTTGGTTTTAGATTTAATTTGATTACATTGCATAAGTTGAGATCTACAAGAAATATTTTAACTGCTACTATTTAAAAGGAATACTGCTGTAAAAAAGCACCTTATTTGTTTTAAGTGTTTGCAAACAAAATGTTATTTCACTTCTGTTCATATAGCAGTACTTTTAAATGAAAAAAGTGCACACACTACTTTTGAAGCCATTATTGAATTTTGTGTGATTAATCGCAGGAAAATCATGAAAGAATTTGTTTACAAAATATATGTGTGTGTACTATGTATATTTATTATGTATATATAAATACGCACAGAGACATATGCATGTACATATTTAAGAAAAGTGTTACATTTATATATGAAATATATTTATACGTGATATATATGCTATATGTGTGTGCATTTATATATACATAATACATATTGTACAACAGAACTGTTTTCAACATTGATTAAATATTTCTTGACCACCAACTTAGCAAATTAGTATGATTTCAGAAAGATCATGTAACACTGAAGACTGGAGCAATGGCTGCTACAGTATTCAGCTTTACCTTGACTGGAATTAATGAGCCCCGCACATGACACGCAGGAAAAAATAGATGGCTAAATCGTGTGCACGATTTACTAATTCGCAATAGTAATCGTGTGCACGTTTTAGTAAATTGAGGGAACGAATTAGTTAATCATGCGCGCAATTTATTTCTTTTTTCTTGCATGGCATGTGCGGGGCTCCGTACTGGAATAAATTGCATTTTAAAATATATTAAAATAGAAAAAAAGTTATTTTATGTTGTAATAATATTTCACAACATCACCTCCTTCACTATATTTTTGAGAAAACATTTTTGAGTACATATATTTATAGTATATACTTGTGTTGTATTAATTCATGTTGCATTAATTCACATATATTGATATACATACAATGCACAATACAACATTAAAGATGAAAAAAAGTATTAAGACAGTTTTAAATGCTCAAATATGGTCTTTTTATGTTTTTTTATCGTTTTGATGATGCCTCCAAAAATAGTGTCTGACTCAAAAAGCACACACTCTGAATCAATCACAATAGCACGTAAAGAAAACAACATTCCCCCACCCACTTCATTTATGTCGAACATCACCAACAGAAAAGCTCATGTTTTGACTGAAGGCAAAGCCACAGCGAAGCACAGACAGCAAAGGCACACTTTTCGCTACCGTATCAGTGCACGATTAATCAAACAAGATCTGCTTGATATTTAGCAGTCTAGTGCTTTTGCTAAATGTGCGTATAGTTTGCGGTGTCTGAAGAGATTGCCTGTTCCCTTAAATACTTACGCCAAATATCATCACCGCACATCATACTGTACTGAAACTGCTGGTGTCATGATAGTCAGAGGTCAGAGATGACTGTTTGGTCTTTGCTCATTCATTAATAGAAGTGACATTCAAGATGTGTGCGCGCGTGTGATTTGTGTTTTAAAAAGAAGGTTGTTGCCCACAGCACCAGCTGTTTTCTGTTAACATCACACCTGTTCTGCTAAAACCTGTTTCAGTAAACAACAGATTACATTTAGTCACAGGACAGCGTTACAAATGAGCTTATTTCGACCTGCGCGAAGGTCTAAAAGAGCAAAGATATCTCCGTCATAGTAGTAGTACTAGAACCCGTCACGTCTGTAGTGGTTTTGCGATGACTCTTCACAAGAGGATTCATATGACTGCGCGGTTTAAATGCTAAACTCAAGCAGGTTACCAGCAAACGCTTATCTGGGATCAGTTTCCCCTTGGCCCTGTGTCATCCTGACAGTCATACAGGGAACCGCGGAGCTGATCTGAGATGGAGCGCGTTATTGTTTGTGTGTCAGTCTCGCGAAGGAGTCAACCTGTGCTTTCCAATTATCTGTAACAAGACATAAATGAATAGTGTTGGTTCTGTGACTCACAAAGTGATGGAGTGAATAAACAGCAAGATCTATTAGACGGCTTGGATAGAAAGAGTATGGGTAATTATGGCGTACAGGCCCGAACACAGCACAGATAGATGTGGAAAGAGCGAGAGAGAGACAAGAGGAGGAGGCTTGAACTGTATGTCTGCTAAATTTATCATGAGCCCTTTGGGAGCAGTGAAATGAGAACAGTGGCCTATTACTGCTAAGAAGGTGTTTTATTGAGAATACGCCGACATTCTGCCCAGGGGAGACCGCATAGGAGAGGGGGTATGGCCAAATGTGTGCGTGTGTGTGTGTGTGTGTGTGTGTGTGTTAGTTCATATGAGCGGCTGTATGTGTTATGTGTGCATACTTGCACGGCTGCTTGTCTTTTTGCCCTTGCTTGAAAAGGCTTACGCGTGTGTGCACACTTCTGAGAGTGTTTGTCAGGGAACCAATAAAATATTGAATTATTCACTAAGGTATAGACCTTTAATTCTTAGGTTCTTTAAGTCAGTTAACAATACGGCTCATGTGATGGTCTACAGAAATTGTTTATACCCTCTCATGCAATTACATTTCAATGTTTTTGGACACATGCCACATAAATTGCATTTGAATATAATAACTATTTAATGTTGTTGTTTATGTCAAGGTACAGTGCCATGGTATTACTTTGTGATACCACCAGTTTACTCCTTTATAAAGGTATTACTTCTTTAAAAATTTAATTGATAATTTTTTTTAGCAATAAACAAATCTGAAGTTACGTGTGTGT